>NW_006408835.1:2381115-2415706 GCF_000296735.1 Chrysochloris asiatica
AGATCCATTTTGGAAGAAGTGCAGCCAGAGTGCTCTTTGGAGGCCAAGATGGCCAAACTTCGTCTCTCATACTTCGGACATATAGTCAGGAGGGATTAGTCACTGGAGAAGGATATCATGTTTGGTAAGGTGGAAGGTCAGAGAAAAAGAGGAAGACCCCCAATGAGATGGATTGACCAAGTGGCAGCATCGAAGGACTCAAGTGTGGCAACAGTAGTGAAGTTGGCCCAGGACCGAGCAGTGTTTCACTCTGCTGTGCATAGGGTCACTATAAGTCGGTACCGACTCCATGGCACCTAACAACAACAACAACAATAACAATGCATTCATAGTAGTTACTGCCTGCCACTGTTTTCAAGACCTTTAGATAAAATTAATGCAGTTGATTCTGGTGTGGTGCTGTAGGATCAGCACTGGACTACAAATCTCTAGGTGCTCCTTAAAAATCCTATACAAGGTTGCTATGAGTCGGAACCAACTCAATGACACTTAGCAACAACACAAGCAATCTTTATAAACCTCCACAAAAAAGAAATCACGATTAACTTCATTTTATGAAGCACACAGAGGATAACTAACTTGCCTAATGTCAGCCAGCTAGTCCTTAGGGAAACCTGGGATTCAAATCAGAGTGCAGTGCCAAATCAGTGTCTTTAGTTGCTATGCCATCAAAGTGAACTTCCATGCCCCAAAGGAGAAAGCCTTTGTTGTGGACGCAAGGCCACTACTCCCCTGCCTTGTTGTTGTTGTTAAGTGTCATCAAGTCAGTTCTGAGGAGCAAATGGTGTGCTTGAACACCATCCTTGCGGTTCAAAGCAACCTTGCAGTCTAGCACAGTAACCCACAGTGCCACACGCTGCCTGAGCTTCCCTTTTCTGGATGCACAGCCAATTCTTGCCTCTCTAAACTCTTTCTTGCTTTTACTAGAGTAAGTCCAAAAGTACTGCCACTAGGGGTCTATTCATACATGCACAAGTTTTTTCCAAACCATGTTTAAACATGTCTCTGTGATCAATGGATGGCTGCACATGGGTTCTCTCACTTTTCTAAGTCTCATTAGGGTGCTTTCAAAAAAAAACAAAAAAAAAAAAACCAGTCCAGTCAAAACACTGACTTCCAACAGGGTCTGCTGGGTCAATTAAATTCGTGACAGAGAGGTCAGCTCAGAAGGGTATGGCAAAGTTTATGGGACCCCCAAAGGGGTAATCTTGATAGATTTTCTCGAAGGACACAGAACAATCATGGGGGTTTACTATGAAGACATTTTAAGAAACCTAAAAACTGCTTTGGTGAGAAAAAACAGGGCAATTGTGTTGAGGAGTTTTTCCCCACAGCATATCTGCTGAGTCTTTGAGGGTATCAAGGGCTATCTGAGAATTTCATTGAAAACTCTTACCCCTTCTGTCTTGCACTTGTACCTGATCTTGTACTTGTAAACTTCTTTTTGTTCCCCAAATTCAAAGAATATTTAAAGGTACCAGGATTTGAGTCCCCAGAGGATACCCATATTGCCAGTGTAATTGACATGGTGTAAAATCCAAGAGCCCAAGATTCCTTAGGGAAGGGTTAGAGAGAAGGAAGACCCGTCTTCTGAAGCCCATGGACCACACGGAGGAGAGGTAAAGAAACAATAGCTTTACATTTTGATATTTTTGTTTAATAAAGGTTCCTATGATTTTATGAAGTGCTGGTGTAGCACTATAGGATGAGTACCAGAGTGCTGACTGCAAAGTCAGCAGTTCAAACCCATCAGTCACTGCTCAGAAACTCTATACAGGGTCGTTCTGAATCACAACTGACTCAATGGCACTTAACCAAAACAGCATGAGTTTATAGTGATATTTTTTACTTACTGTCACGTATCTGAGTTTCTAGGGAGGAACTCCCTGTCCTCTGAGCTATTGCCAGCAATAAAATCCTGCCTGAGTCTGAGAGCACAAATCACAATCCATCAATAAGGTCATTTCTTTGTGTTACAGAGTATTAGTCGGTCATTTGTTAGCTGTTTCTCAAGACAAACAGGTGTTCTAGTTGTGTGTTACAATCCACATTGTCCAATTTCCAGAAGAGGCAGAGCACATTTAAATTCATTGGCAGCTACTTGCTCAGTATTACTTAAATGCATGGTCAGAACATCACTATCAAATCGAATCTGATTATATGGAATTTCCATTTGGCAATTTAAATTGTACCTTGAACTGAAATGTTTAAAGAGTTTACTTTGTCACTAAATATTTCCCACAGGATTTCTCCCTCTCTCTCTTTTTACTGCCTGACTCCATTTGTGAGTGTGTGGAAATATGCTGAGCCAAACACATTTCTACATGTATAATTTATTGGCATTTGTTATATTCTCTGCCATGAGCCATCTTTTTCAATATCCTTTTCCAAATTGTTGTCCCATCATCACACAAATTCACTGCCTCCTAAAATTCTCATCTAACTTTCTGAGTTGCTCTCGTCAGTTTGATTTCATATAGGTAGTTGTTCAAAGGAGTCCTGGTGTGGCGCTGTGGATTAATGCACCAGACTGCAAAGCCATTTGAACTGCAAGGTTGGCTGTTCAAGATTACCAGCTGCCCCTCAGAAACACTACACCGGGGTCGTTATGGGTCAGAACTGACTCGATGGCACTTAACAACAACAACAACAATTGTTTAAAAGAACACAATATTCAAGGTAGACATTCTTATCTAATTCAGCTAAACTATTTGGTTTTGTTTTTGCCCTAAATTTTATTTATTTTGATGTTGTTGAGAACATATACCACAATGTGTAAACCACTTCAACAGGTTCTACATGTTCACTGATGTGACACTGATTATATACTTTCCTTTTCTGAGCTCTTCTTCCATAATTAACAAAACATCAACAACAGGAACTGAGTGCTGTTGAGCCAATCCCTCCTCATAGAGACCCTATAAGACGAAGTACAAGTGCTCCATAGGCTTCTGAAATGAAATCTTCACAGGAGCAGACAGCCTCATCTATAGCCCGTGGAACAACTGATAGATTTGAACCATCTACCTTGCAGTTCCACAGCCCTATGCATAACCCTCTGCACCACCAGAACTCTTGAACATAATCTTACTGCCTCCTAAATTTCCTATCTGGTATTTTTGTTGCTGTTGTCAATTTCTTCAAAGAGCATAATGCTCAAAGCTGATTTTTTTTTTTTAAGTTTTTATTGTGAATTAAGTGATAGTTTACATGGGAGAACATCATCTTTACACTCAGTGTATTGTATTTCATTTCATTGCAATGATTACAATCCCCTCCATGCATCATCATTCAACAGTATTTATTTCTATTCCCCTTCAGGTTTTTTTTATTTTTTGGATGTACACCGAAGCACTCAGGAATATGCAATCATTCAAACACCCAAAGGGCATACACTGCAAGGGCTGATATTTTTATTAGCTAAGTTAAACTATTGTTCAGTTTTCAGATGATTTCAGGGGATGTTTCTGGTTTAAGGTATAATGATTATCTCAGGGTAATAGTTTCAGGAATAGATCCATGACATAAAGTCTAGAATCCATTCAAATTTGAAATTCTGTTCTGTAGTTTCCTACTGTTGACCAGCATTCCTCTATGAATATTTGATCAAAATGTTCAGTCATGGTAGCCAGGCACCATTCAGTTCTTCTGGTTTTATGGCAAAGGAGGAAACCATTAGCTACACATTCCATACCAGCTTCCCATTCCCATCCTTCTCCCTCTGTTGTCCCAAGTGAATGTAGATGAATTAATTGCTTTGCCTGGAATAGCCACTTGCAAACTTTTAAGACCCAGGCACTACACAATGAACTAGGAGGTTGAACAGATGCACAAAACACATTACTATGCCAATTAATTGGGATGTCCCATGAAACCATGCCTCGAAAACTCCAAACCAAGAAGCCAACCGTATGAAGTGTTTGGTTGTACATAAGTAGGCTCAACAGCTGCTTTACTATTCCTTCTTTGTTTAATTTTTGTCATTGTTATAAATATATCAACCACATTCCTTTTGTCATTCAACTTTCTGCAGGTGCACACTTATTGACAAAAATGAAAATAATCAGATGTGCAAACTTACCCTTAAGTCATACAATTTCTATTGTGAATTGAGTGAAGGTTTACAGAGTAGATCATCAGTTTTACATTCAACAAATTATATACTTCAGTTCATTTTAATGATTATAATCCCATCAATATCACATTAGTTACTCCATATCCTTCCTGTGATTTTTCTTTTCATTCTTCATTTTTTTCCCTGACCCTTCTGAATGTCACCCTTAAGTAAATGCTGCCCTTTCAATCTTGGGTGGTTGAGCATGCCATGGTGTGGGTATGTCACTAGTGTTTTTGTAATCATTGAAGATGAAACGAAGGGTATAGTTTTTTAATGTAAAACTGATGATCTTGTTTGTAAACCTTCACTCAACTCACAATAAAAAGTTTTTAAAATAAAACAAGAGCTGTGAAACCAAGAGATGTATGCACACCCATGTTCATCCCAGCACTGTTTACAACAGCAAAAAGATGGAGACGCTCTAAATGTCCATTAGTGGAAGAATGGGTAGACAAAGCTTTGGTACATACATACAATGGAATATCATGCAACTTTGAAGAATAATGATGAATCTGTGAAATAGCTCATATGGATGACCCTGGAGGGCATTATGCTAAGTGAAATTAGTCAATCACCAAGGATAACTATTGTATGAGACCACTACTCTAAAAGGCTTTTAAAAAGGGTTTCATGGTAAAAGAAATATTCTTTGATGGTTACCCTCTATACTGCCTAGAAGGTAGACACATATTAACTTGGGTGATGAAGAAATCAATGCACAACAGGAGGAGGAAGACATAGGGAGGAGTGCAAGTGTTAAAAAGAATAAAGGTCAATACTGTAATATACATACCCTTCAACACAGTGATCTATGGGGTAGATACATGGACAGGTACAAGACTGAACAGATATGAAAGAGAAAGTTGGAGTATACACCGAAATATAAAAAAGTTGGACAGAGGATATTTGTACATGGGAATTTACTTTTGCTGCAACATTTCAATTAATGTGGTAGAGCATACATACAGGGGGCAAAATTATGAAAACTTCTTAACTATTAACCAAGCATCTTGAAGGAATTAGTTGCTGGACCTGGGGGGCTTAGGACCATAGTCTTAGGGGACACCATGGTCAATTGGCATAACATGGTCCACAAAGACAATGTGCTACATCTTACTTTTGTGAGTAGTGATTGGGATCTCAAAAGCTTGTGTGCAACCATCTAAGGTATAACTATTGGTCTGTCTCTGAGCTGAGAAAAGAAAAGTGATGAAAATTGAAGATGCTTGGAACCAGACAGTCCAATGGACACATGAGGATCAGTCTCCATGACCCTGAGACCATAGCTAGATGATTCCTGGCTATCACTACCAACTTTTCTGAAAGGGATCAATCAAATTAGAAGGTCCTAGATGAGTGGTAGAAATGGTTAACCAAAATCAACATTATAAATATGACTAGAAAGAGACTGCAGTGACTCAAGTCTATGGGCCTTGGTCACTCTTCAGGCCTGGAACTGAACGGACCCACATGATTCAAATTTCAGCCAAGCAGTAGATAGGTATTAGGGGGGAACACATAAAAAATAAAAAAACTATACATTCATTTAAATATCTATAAATTTTAGAGATTAGTGCCTTGTCTGATATGTCATTGCCAAATTTGTTTTCCCAATCTGTGGGTTCTTTTTTTACTCTTTTGGTGAAATCTTTTGGTTGATGCCATATATCGGAGTCCATGAGTTTGCCCCTATTTTTTCATCGATAATCTTTATAGTTCTAGTTTTTACATTTAGATCTTTAATCCACCTTGAGTTCATTATTTTATATAGTGTGACATATAGGTCTTGTTTCATTCTCCTGCAAATGGATTTCCAGTTTTGCCAGCATTGTTTGTTGAAGAGACTAGCTCTTCCCCATTTCATGTGATCTGGCCTTTTGTGAAAGATTAGCTGACATAGGTGAATGGATTTACTTCTGGGTTATCGATTCTGTTCTATTGTGCTGCATATCTTTCATTGTACCAGTACCAGACTGTTTCACTACTGTGTCTGTATAGTAGGTTTTAAGATCAGAAAGTAAGAAACTACCTACTTTGGCTTGCTTATCCAGAGACTCTTTCTTTCCATATAAAGTTAGTGACTCATATTTCTATCTTTTTAAAGAATTATGTTGGAATCTGGGTTGGGATTGAATTCTATCTATAGATCTATTTGGGTAGTGCTGACATTTTCACAATGTTAGGACTTCCAATCCATAAACATGATATATTCTGCCATTTCTGAAGGTCTTTTTTGGTTTCTTGTAGTTGCATTTTGTAGTTTTCTTTGTATAGATAGGTCTTTTGTTTCTCTGGTTGGATTTTTTCCTAAATATTTTATCTTTTGGATGAATATTGTAAATAGTACTGTTTTCCTGATTCCCTTTTCAGAGCTCTCTTTATTAATATAGAATAATCTGACTGATTTTTGTATGTTGATCTTGTACTCTGGCCACTTTGAGGAATCTTTCAATGAGATCCAATAATTTTCTTGCTGAGTCTTTGGGATTTTCTATGTGTAGTATAATATCATCTACAAATAGAGTTTTATTTCTTCTTTGCCAGTTTGGATGCCTTTAATTTCTTTTTCTGGTTTGACAGCTCTGGCTAAGATTTCTAACAAAATACTGAATACGAGTGGTGATAGAGAGCACTCATACTGGGCTCCTGTTTGCTAGGAGAAGGCTTCCAGTTTCTCTCTGTTGAGAGTAGTGTTGGCTGATGAATTTGTGTATATACCCTTGATTATGTTGAGGAATTTCCCTTCTATTTCTATTTCTATTTTGTTGAGTGTTTTTATCAGGAATGGGTGCTGAAGTTTGTCTAACAGATTTTCTGAATCAGTCAATATGATTACATGGTTATTTTCATTTATTTTATTTATGTGGTGGATGACGTTGCTTGTATTTCGAATACTGAATCATTCTTGCATACCTAATCCAACTTGGCCATGAAATTTTTTTTTTTCATGTTGTTGGAAACTATTGACTAGCATTTTGGTGCTATAGGATAAGCACTTGTCTGCAGGGTCATTAACAACCTGTGATATGCAGATGATACAACCTTGCTTGCTGTAAGTGAAGAGGACTTGAAACATTTACTGATGAAGATCAAGGAACACAGCCTTCAGTATGGATTGCATCTCAACGTCAAGAAAACAAAAATCCTAATGGATTACATCTCAACGTCAAGAAAACAAAAATCCTCACCACTGGACCAATAAACAACATTCTTATCAATGGAGAAAAGATTGAAGTTGTCAAGGACTTCATTCTTCTTGGATCAATTATCAACAGTCACGGAAGCAGCAGTCAAGAAATCAAATAACATATTGTGTTAGACAAATATGCTGCACAAGACCTTTTTAAAGTGTTGAAGAGCAAAGATGTCAGCTTGAGAACTAAGGTGTGCCTTACCCAAGCCATGGTATTTTCAATAACTTCATATGCATGTGAAAGCTGGACAGTGAATAAGGAAGATCATAGAAGAATTGATGCTTTTGAGCTATGGTGTTGGAGGAGAATATTGAAAGTGCCATGGGCTGCCAAAAGAACCATTAGATCTGTTTTGGAAGAAGTGCAGCCAGAGTGCTCCTTGGAAGCAAAGATGGCCAAACTTCGTCTCTCATACTTTGGACATATCATCAGAAGGGAATCACTGGAGAAGAATATCATGTTTGGTAAGGCAAAGGGTCAGAAAAAAAGAGGAAGACCCCCAACGAAATGGACTGGCCAAGTGGCAACATCAATGGACTCAAGTGTGGCAACAGTAGTGAGGTTGGCCCAGGATCAGGCAGTGTTTCATTCTGCTGTGCATAAGGTCGCTATGGGTCATTACTGACTCAATGGCACCTAATAACAACAACAATATTCCCTAGATGTTTGGTGGAATTCAGTGGTAAATGTGCCTGGGCCCAGACTTGTTTTAATTGGGAGATTTTTAATGACTGGATCAATTTCTTCTTTTGTTATTGGTTTATTCAAGTTTTTTACTTCAGTCTGTGGTAGTTTAGGTAGGTAGTGTGTTCCTAGAGATAAGTCCATTTCTTCTAGATTTTCAAATATGTTGGAATATAATTCTCCATAGTAATCTGTTATTATCCTATTTATTTCCATTGGTTCTGTTGTGACATCACTCAAATAATTTCTTGTTCATACTATTTGTATCTTCTTCATCTTTTATGTTCTTTTGTTAGATTTGCCAGTGTTTTCATTTGTTTGTTTGTCTTTAGTAATCCTTTCAAAGAATCAGCTTCTAGTTTTGTTGATTTCATTTATTGTTTTTTTAATTTCATTTATTTATTTATTTTCTTCTGGTGACTGTAGACTACTTTGCTGCTCTTCTTCAGATTGTTCGAGATAAATTGGGTTAAAAGTATTGATTTTTGTTCTTTCTTCTTTTTGGATGTGAGCATTTATTGCTATAAATTACCCTTTTAGCACTTCTATTCAAAGTTTCTGGTAGGCTGTGTTTTCATTCTTTTTTGATTCAAGAAATTTATATATTTCATTTTTTCTGTTGTCTAGTCACTTTTAAGCAGGGCATTTGTCAATTTCCATGTATTTGACTTTTTCCCTTGCTCTTCCTATTGAATTCTAATTTTATAGTGTTGTCCTCTGAGAAGATGCTTTGCAGTATTTTGATATTTTAAATTTTATTGAGGCTTGTTTTGTGACTTTATGTATGGTCTATTCTGAAGAATGTTCCATTAGCACTAGAAAATAATATATATGGTGTTGTTGTTGGATTGAATGCTCTATATAGGTTTATGAGGTTAAGGTGGTTAATTGTGTTGTTTAGTTCTTCTGTGTCTTTTCTTAATTTCTTTCTACTTGTTTTGCCCTTCATTGAAAATGGTGTATTAAAATCTTCTGCTATTATTCTGTTGTGGCGCTGTAGGATTAGCACTGTTATGCAAACCACAAAGTTGGAAGTTGAAACCCACCAACTGCTCTTCAGAAACCTTATACAGGGTCACTATGAGTTGGAATTGACTTGACAGAACTTAACAACAACTATTATTGTAGGGTTGTCCATCTGTGGTGGTGTTGTCATCCCACTGATCTTCTGAACTTCCATCATTAATCTTTACTGCCTCAAATCTGTTCTTGAGATGGTCTCTAAATTCAGGTGGGAGTCCTGGTGTGGCACTGTAGGATAAGCACTGGACCACAAAGTCAGTTTGAACCACAAGGCCGGCAGTTCAGGCTCACCAACCAGTTCTCAGAAACCCTATACAGGGTTGCTATGAGTTAGAACCGCCTCAGTGGTACTTAACAACAATATTCAGTCATAATTTGGATCTCATGAAATTGTTTTAATTTTCCTTAGTTTCAACCTGAGCTTGCATATGAGCCATTGATGGTCTGTTCCACAGTCAGCCTTGTTTTGCATAGTGGTATTGAGCTTCTTCATTGCTCCCACCCACAGATGTAGTCAATCTGATGCCTTTGTATTTTAGAAGTTGAGGTCCTTTTATATTGTTGGAAAAGGTATTTGCAATGAATAAGTCATTGTTCATGCAAATTTGTCTATCATGTGATCTCCAGCACCATTTCTATCATCAAGACTTTATTTCCTAACTACCAATTTTTCTTCCCTTTTTAAGGCATTGATTACTATAAGTTTCTCTCTGAGTACTGTCTTTGCTGTGTCTCATGAATTTTGGTATGTTATGCTTTCATTTTCATTAGACTTTAAGAAATTTGTGATTTGTCTTTTGATTTATTCCTTGAACCATCGGTAGCTTAATAGTATGTTGTTTAGTGTCCATAGTGTCCATGTCTGTGTATTTCTCAGGGGTTTTGTTGTTGTTGTTGTTGACTTCGAGCTTCACTCCATTGTTGATAGAGAAAATAACTTCCTCTGATTTCAATCTTAATTTTTCAAGACTTGCTTTGTGAACTAAATGGATAATGATCCTTTTTTTTCCCCCGTAGTTTTACATGTTAAAATTTATCCTATCATATAATTTCTGCCCAGAATTTATTTAGTCACATTAATAGCTCTAAACATAAGGGGTTTTTGTAGAATGCAGGTTGTGTGACTGGGCAAGATTCTCAACCCTTGTCATGAGGATGGACAATTTCCAATAATCAGAAGAAATGGTTTGAGAACAATTTGCAGAAACAAACCACCACAATGAAATGTCAAATGTCACAGTCTTTTGAAATGTTACTGATGACTAAGTGCTTTAAAATATAACCTCAGTAAAGGTCAAAGAGTCTACTCACCTCTACCCCATTCAGAAGATGCCGGAATTCAGGGCAGATGAAGGCACTGCCTGCGTAGGCAGCATCAATGTGCAGCCACACATTCTCCTGGTTACCTGGAATTCAGGAACCACTCATGAGTTCTCAAATAGTGCCCTTCTCATGTGGAGTCTGACACCTGCTCCCCACCCCCAGATCCCTAGAAGACTTAAGGCAATGAGATTGAGGAGAAGGTTGTGTTCTGTGTGCCCAGGCAATGCCTGGTACATACCAGGTGCTCAGTGATGCTTGGAAAATGACAGAAACTGAATCAGTTGTGCCCTTTGATGTTCAAAACGGATCCTCATAGCTCTGTATACTTTAAAATTCCCCTGTAACTCCATCATGCATACTTTTCCAGGCTGTATTCTAGTGACATCACCTTTTTCTGGTGTCCCTCATTCCATCTGGGACTCCCTATACCCGCACCCCATGTCCACTCCATCAACTTAGCTAACATATTCTAAAAGTTTCTTCTTATAAATATAGTTTTAGGAAGGATCAGGCACATTTCCCACTCTAGTGTACCATAGTCCTCCACCATCCCTACTCTTAAAAGGACTAACCCTTGAGTTTTTACCATCTTGAATTCTGTGTTCTTTTCACGCCTGTGGCTCTTATTTTCCAACCGTACTGTAATAGCTTTGAGGGCAGGGACCGAGTCTTACTTTAAGTGTGATGCCTCAATTCAGACCTAACTGTGACTCAGCTCCCACCTCCCATACTGAGAATCATGAAGATGGTGCATGACCAGACAATATTTTGTTCTAATGTGCATTGGGTTATTATGAGTTAAAGCTTGTACAACATCAATTAACAACTATCCACTATCTTGGGAGGAGGGACTATTTGGTCATTTAGCACTACAACACACCAGTGTAACTGTGTCTTCACCAGGACTTACATCAGAAAAAGGATCTGACTCTTAACATCCAGGATGGAGCCAAACACAAGATCTGCACCTCATGGCTTGGTCCCTGCTGCCATTTCAGGATGCATCAGAGACCTAGGAGGGTCAGGAGGTGGAAAAGACTAAGGGACCTTATCAAAGAAGGGGAAAAGAACACCAGGGACATCCAAACTTACAGATGCCACCAAAAGTGGCTCCACAGGGTGTACCTTGTTCCAGCAGAAGTGAAGGAACACTTGAGCCCACTTCTGGAACTCTATCTTGTATATAATCTGCCAACGGTGAAACCAAGGGGCACTGAAGGTGCCACAGATGATGTGCAGCTGCTAAATGACCATTGAGACCTACCCAGCAATTCCCAACTTGCTGATCAGATCCCACAAAGATTACAACCTGGAAAACACTATGGAGGAGTTCTACTCTGTCACATGCAGTTGCAATGAGTTGTAACTGACCCAACAACACCCAACAACAGCAATGGCAAAGCTACTGCTAGTCCCTAAGGAATAATACAGGTATAGAGAGGAAGCAGGTAAAACTGGTGACCCAGGGGGAATGGCGGTGCTCCCAAATGAGATACACTCAGTTTGGAGTACAAAAAGCCATCTCAAGAGACAGCATTTTAAATGTATTCAAGAAGGAAGGGGTGATCTCCATTACCCTCCCAGCCTTGGTCTCCTCAGGACAAAGCCTCCCTGTCCAGCTTGGTCCTGCTTCCCCTTCTAAGTGGACTAAGCTTCTCTTGTTGGCCATGTGTAGCCATCCTTGGCATTCTCACTCCATTCTTAGACCTAACTGATTGCAGTAATCTGCTTTTTTTATATCTCATCCTCTTCTAAAAAAAAGTCAGTCAAGCAATTAATTGATCTAAGTGACAAATTTAAAGTCTTTTTGGCAAAACATATTAAAGAGCACAAAACAGAAAAAATCTTTCTTAAAGTAGCAATGTGCGGAAAACCATCTCCTGTCAGATGATTGTGGGTGGAAACACTTCTGAATCCTTTTAATGGTTTATTACAGACTAAAGACTACGGTCTTTAGGATCTCAGAACAGTTGTGTTAAAATTGGAAGACTACTACATATTTAGAAACAGTCACATAAATGGTATCAGATAAGGGAATGTTGGCTAAAAGGCTCTCACTTAACTCTTAAGGCTCTTTCAATGGCTACTTAGATGGTTGTCAATGATAACTAAATGCAACTGTCAAAATTAACTTCAGTTACAGATTTTGGCAGTGAATGAAAGGTTTTTGGCATTTGCCATGCAGGCTTCTTCAGCATAACTCCAAAATAGCCTCTGTATTTGGCACCAAACACATTACAAATTAATCTCTATCCACAGTCTCCAGCCTCAGGAAGCAAAGGAGGGACCAGGACAGCAGAAGACCCTGAGCCCAAGAAGATGCACAATGGCTGTCACCTTCCTGATCTTTCTGGTGGGCAGCTAGAGCTGACTCGGGGAAGCAGGGGCCAAATGGACTCTGTCCTGCAGAAAACTTAAGCACTTTAGTTAAACACAAGAGTATGGGGAATTGCATCAGCTGAATGCCAGCCAGGACATTTAGTCCTTAGCCTGACATCGGAGTCAGGGAGGACTTGAAGCTGTCTGGCAGAGGTGATAGGAATTTGCAGCGAATGAGGCCAACACCATAGCCAGTAACCCATGGATAACTCTGTACCTTCCTGCAGACCTGGCCCCTGCACCATGTTCAGCCAGTTTTTCTTACAAACATCTGTCACAGGCCATAGATGCTAAAGTGAAAGCATGTGTGAACTGGTAAACACGCCTACACTTGCTCTGGAAAGCAAATCACGTATCTTAGATGCTGGTTATAGTGTCACCTGGGACACAAGCAATATACCACCTTTTGCATAGTACATTTTTTCAGGCATTAACTTTATCCTCTGAATAGTCCTTGGAGGGCAAGGTGATTACTTTACAATTACAACGGTTGTTTTTCCCTTCATTTTATACTGAGGGAAAATGAAACTCTAAGACTTTAAAGCATACAGCTTTAAGTGGTGAGTCTGGGCCTGGCCATAGCTTTCCTGTCACTAGTGCCTGCCCAGCTCATACCGTCATGCTCTTGGCTCTGGGAATTGAAGGCCATGGCCCAGCAGAAAAGGGAGCTCTCCTCTGCGTCTGGAGAACTGGTGATTGCTTGGTTAGGAGAGATGAGAACATGCTCAGCATTTGGATCAACAGTTGAGCGCTCTATGTAGACTCTACACAGGGTCATAGACACAGGCCTAAGAGCCAGGTGGCTTTCACTTAACATCAGGGTCTTTCCAGTGGAAAGCTGGAAGCAGGTATGCCAGAAAACCCCACTCTGTCCTCACTCATCAGAAATGTCCAAGAAGCCCTATTCTAGGAGCTACAGAGAGGGAGGGGGGATTTCATGATCCCAGGTGCCTTCCTTCATAAGTGTTTTCATCCACAGAAATTCTCCCAAGACCTCGTGAGTCTCCAGAGCCACTTGTAAAAGACAAAATTTTAGTAATGCAATAAAAGTAGTTTTTTTGTGGTTTTACCTTCTGAAACCCCAGAAAAATTCTAGTTTCTTTGAGAAAACCTAAACATCTTTTCTGTGGGAGATGGTCTTTTGGGAAAAAAAAAGTTATGTTGATTTGTTTAATTACCTTACGTAATTCTGAAAAAGGCTAAAAACAATAGACCAGGAGACTAAATCCAAGAATAAATCATTCCTGTATCATGTATTAAGGACCTCTGGTAGCATAATGGTTACAAATCGGGCTGTTAATATCACGGTCAGCAGTTCGAAACTACCAGCTGTTCCACGGGAGAAAGATGAGGCTTTCTGCTCCAGTAAAGATTTACAACCTCAGAAACCCTGTACAGGGTCGCTATGAGTCGGAACTGACTCCACGGCACATAACAACAACAACAAAAATATCATGTATTAAGGAACTCTGGTAGCGTAGTGGTTATGAGTCTGGCTGCTAACCTCAAGGTCAGCAGTTCGAAACTACCAGTTGTTCCACAGGCGGAAGATAAGACTTTCCGCTCCTGTAAAGATTTATAGCCTCGGAAACCCTATGCAAGGTCGCTATGAGTCAGAACCGACTCCACGGCACACCACCACCATCACCATCACCATATCATGTATTGGAGTCCTAGTATGGCTCTGTGGGTTAATGCACTGGACTGCAAAGTTTGTTTGAACTGCAAGGTTGATGGTTCAAACCCACCGGCTGCTCCTTGGAAACTCTACACAGGGTCATTACGGGTCGGAGCTGACTTGATAACACTTAATGACAACAATGTTTCATGTATATGAGGGTACTCAATGTACAGTTTTGAAAAGTTTGTTATTTTTGGTACAACAAAAATATCCCCTTGTAATTTCATAGCACTTTAAAATTGCTGGCAAAGTTGTCTTAGGAATGGAGTGTTGCTGTAACTAAGCTCAGAAGTCACTGGGTAGTATAAATGGTTAGTATGCTTAGCTGCTAACCAAACAGTTGGAAATTTGAATCCTTCTTGAGGCGCTTCAGTAAAAAGGCCCACTTATATAATTCTGAAGCATCAATCAAAGAAAATCCTATAAAACATATGGTCACCATTAGAAAGAGTGGATTTGATGGCAACTGAAAATGAAAAAAAAACAAACAGAAAAACTCAGCTCCTGTCCAATTTGTCTAAATTCCTAGTTTGTAGAACTCAAACTAAAGAGGTTTCTGTTATTGCAAAAAACAAAAAACAACACACACACACACACACACAAAACGAGTTTGGCATACTATCTATCACGATATTAATTTAATGAAAAGGAGGAAGAAAGCCTAAAGAGGAAGATCTAAATTCCCCACGTGAGAGAATTTTTCAAAAGACAATTTAATAGGATACTTACAGATAGGACCCACTTCTAATAGATTATCAAATGAGCAGCAAGACGTGGTTCCCAGTGTCGCAACCACCTGGTAAATAAAAAGTAGACACCGTTTTATTCCCCATGCATTGCCATACCTCTACCCACACCACCACTGCAAAGGGTCTAGCTCAGTCGTGAACGTGATGATCAAAGAGTATCTTCTAACTGCAAATGTAAGTCTAGGGATGCACATTTAACCTCTGAATAAAGAGTACCATAACAGGCTAAGAAAAACAGATTTTCAGACAGAAAATTCATCTCTGAGGTAACAAACATGTTATTTGTAAGAGATTTCCCACCATGTCTTAGAACAGAAATGAAGCACTTACCCATATCACCTACATCAGTTGTTCCTGTCTATTTTATTAACATATTAATACATATTAATAGATATGTATATTAATTATATGTATAATTATACATATAATTACACATAAAATATTGCACATATAATCAATTATATGTATAATAGATATGTATATTAATTATATATAATAATTAATAGGTATGTATTAATAGATATGTATATTAATACATGTTAACAGATATGTATATCTATTGAGAAGTCTTAGTGTGGTGCTGTAGGATAATCACTGGACCATCAGGCATTTTGAACAAGGTCGGTAGTTCAAACCCACCAGCAGCTCTTCAGAAGCCCTATATGGGGTTACCATGAGCCAGAACCAACTCGATAATACTTAACAACAACAACACATATACTGAATGTAAGAATGGATCTTTTACTCTAGGATGGAAAGTCTGGGTACTTTTACTTAGGTTGGGGGTGTGTGTACACAGAGCAGGGAGCAAGCACACAAGAAATCACAAATCGTCCAGCAATTTCTCAAACATTTTTGAAATGTGTCTTTAGAAACAGCATTTGAGGTCTTTATACAGGTTCATCCTGAGCATAATTAAGTGTTCCGGAACACTCATTTTTCTCAGTGTTGTCCGTAGCTTGTCATAATGAAAGGCTTTGAATAGTCAATAAAGCACAGGTAAACAACTTCAATCTTTTCTCCGTTTATACGGATGTTGTTTATTGGTCCAGGGGTGAGGATTTTTGTTATCTTTACATTGAGGTGTAAACCATACCAAAGGCTGTAGCCTTTGATCTTCATGAGTAAACATTTAAATCCTCTTTATTTTTATCAAGCAAGGTTGCATCATGGACATATAACAAGTTGTTAATGAGTCTTCCTCCAATTTTCTTAATATAATGCAGCTTCTCATATTATGTGCTCAGCATACAGATTGAATAAATATGGTGGAAAAAAAAAACAACTCTGGCACACACCTTTCTGAATTTTAAACCATTCTGTGTTCATTTGTTCTGTTTGAACAACTGCTTCATGGTCTATGTACAGGTTCCTTGTAAGCACAATTAAGTGTGCCTCTTGGTCTGTGTACAGGTTCATCATGAGCATAATTAAGTGTTCTGTAACACTTATTTTCCTCAGTGATGTCCATAGCTTGTCACAATTCACATAATGGAAGGCTTTGAATAGTCAATAAAGCACAGGTAAACATCTTTCTGGTATTCTCTGATTTCAGCCAAGATTCATCTGACATCAGCAATGATACCTCTCATTCCACATCCTCTTCTGAATCTGGCTTCAACTTCTGGAAGTTCTCTGTCAATGTATGGTTACTGTTGTTTTTGTATTATCTTTAGCAAAATTTTACTTGCATGCAATATGGATATTATCTGATGATTCCCTTAGGTCACCTCTCTTTGGAATGGACACAAATATGGAGCTCTTTTAGTCAGCTAGCTAGGTAGCTGTCTTCCAAATTTCTTGGCATAGAAGAGTGTGTGCTTTAATGTTTAAATTCTAGTTCCAGATAAATAGAAATTAAAGGAGTTTGTGAAAATCAGACAAACCTTACAAGAAATGCAAAAGAGAATCCTTCTGAGAGACCCAAGAGCAGCACATAACAACCTGAGAGTAAGACATCAAGAATATAAAAGGATTCAGTGCACCCATCAAGAGACAGAGAGTAGCAGAATAGATAAGAAAGCTTGACCCATCACTATTACATCTTAGATAGAAAGACAAAAGCAGGCTAAAAATCAAAGGTTGGAAAAAAAAGTATATCAAGCAAATGGCAATAGTAATTTCTGATAAAACAGACTTTAAGGCAAAAACCAACCAAAGAGACTAGGAAGGACATTATATAATGATTAAAAGGCCAATGCAACCAAGAGGACATAGTTACAATAAATATCTATACACTTACACTCACTAAGTTGGGAAGAGATAGGTGCTTTTACAACTGGTGTTCATATAACTGGATGGCCATTCAGTATAACTGGATGGTGTGACCCATACCTCATACCGATCCATCTCAAACTCAAGATGGATGAAAGATCTAAATGTGAACTCTAAAACTATAAAGATGATCAAAGACAAACTAGGAGCAACCTGAGCTGTCCTAATACATGGCATAGAAAGAGGCTTCAATAAGTTTGTGTACAAATGGCATTTTCCCACAAACTTTTTGAAACACTCTTATAACTACACTATCAAACATGGCTGAAAAATACACAAACAGTAGATGACTAAAAATTAGACACCTAAAGATTTTACTGAAGAGTTAAAAGAGAGCCCACAGACTAGGAAACATTTTTTGACAATGATTTGTCAGATAAGTTATAGACAACATCAACACCTCAATAACAAAAAGACAAATGATCCAATCAAAAAATAGGTGGAGGACATGAACAGACACTTTACTGAAGAAGACATTCACGTGGCCAAAAAACACGTGAAGAAATGTTTGTGATCATTAGCCATTGTTGTTGTGGTGTTGTGAAGTGCCGTTGAGTCAGTTCCAACTCATAGGGCTTCTGAGAGCAGCTAGTAAGCTTGAACTGCTGACCTTCTAATCCAAACTGACCTTGTAGTCCAGCTCATTAACCCACAGCACAAATCAAAACAACAATAAGGTATCATCACATTAAAAGCAAAGTTTTTTAAAAAGAAACAATGCTGGCAAGTTTATGGAGAGGCTGGAATCTTCATACACTTCTGGTGGGTCTATAAAATGGTTCAACCATTGTGGAAAATGGTATGGTATGTCTTTAAAACGTTAAAAGTAGAATGATCATATGATCCAGTAATTGCTCTTGTTGTGCTGTTATTGTTAAATGGCTGTTGGGTCTGAACAGCTGACCTTGTGGTTAGCAGTCCAGTGCTTATTCTACAGTAGCACACCAGGACTCCCTCTACTTAGTACACACTCTAGAGAAATAAGAGCCACAGAACAAGTAGACCTATGCACACCCATATTCATCAGAGCACTAACCACAACAATGACCAGACAGAAACAGCTTACGTGCCTATCAATAGATGGATGGATCAACTGATTATAGCATATACTCACACTAGAGTACTTTGCAATGTTAACGAATAATGAATCAGCCAAATATCTCATAACGTGGATGAACATGGACTAGATTTTGCTGAGTGATATTAGTCAATCACAAAAGGACACATATTGTACGAGACCACAACTGTAAAAAGTCAAGAAAAGGTTTACACACACACATACACAAAAACATTCTTTGAAGCTTACCAGATATGGGAGGGGAAAGGAGGATAAATCACTAATTGTTGTTGTTGTTATGTGCCATGGAGTCGGTTCTGACTCATAGCGACCCTGTACAGGGTTTCCGAGGCTGTAAATCTTTACAGGAGCAGAGAGCCTCATCTTTCTCCCGCAGAACAGCTGGTAGTTTCGAACTGCTGACCTTGAGGTTCGCAGCCCAATTCGTAACCACTACGCTACCAGAGCTCCTTAAATCACTAATTAGAGGGTCCTTATTGTTGTTAAGTGCCATTTAGTCGGTGCCAACTCATAGCAACCCTGTGTAGGGTTTTCGAGGAGTGACTGGTGAGCTTGAACCACTGACCTTGTGGTTCAAACCAACCTTGCAGTCTAGCACATTAACCCGCAGTACCACACCACATATTGATTTGGATGTAGTGAAAGGCAATAAACACTAAGGGGAAGATCAAGGCAAAGGAAGACAATGGGAGTTAAGAATTTAAGGCAATAGAGGTAAATACTATTACTATTCCATACCATTGTTACAATCAGACAATATTAGCAATAACAGTCTTGAGTTGTTGTTGTTAAATGCCGTCGAGTCAATTCTGACCCATAGCGACCCTGTATAGGGTTTCCAAGGAGCGGCTGGTGAGCTGGAACCACCGCCCTTGCAGTTCAAACAACTTTACAGTCTGACGCATTAGCCCACAGCACTACAAAGTAAACAGGAGTGGGAATAGGTTTAACAGAGGACATTTCTATATACATATTTATATGTGCTACAAATAAACCCATGAATATAGTAGACACAGGGGACAAAGTTATGACAACTTCTTAGCCATAACTGAACACCTTGCAGTGCTGAAGGACTCCGGACCAGTCTCAGGGCATATCAAGGTCAACTGGCATAATTTAGTCCCAAAAGACAATGTTCTACATCCTCCTTTGGTGAGTAGTGACTGAGGTCTCAAACACGTGTGAACTGCCACCTAAGGTACAACTCATGGTCTCTCCCCATTCTAAGCAACATATAGTGAAGCCTATCCACGATGCATTGTAATAGTTATGGTTCTCAGTCAAGTTGAGTAAGCCAGGATTCCCAGTTAAGATGCGCTTATTCCCATGGTGATGAAACAACACAGGCATAGTTAACTATGATGAGTGGTCATGAGCAGCCGATCAATTGAAAGGATGTTTCCTTTGGGGTGTGGCCTGCTCCCAAAATAATGAACATATAGGAAAGGCTCTCTCTCTCTCATCCTCTGGGGACCTGGGACTCCATAGTTTTAAGCCATTTCCTTGATAATAAACTTCTCTGATGTGGCACTGTGGGATAATATGCTGAACTGCAAAGCCAGCTTGAACTGAAAGGTTGGCAGTTCAAGCTCACAAGTCACTCCTCAGAAACAACGTATACATATGTTGTGAAGTGCCGTCAAGTCGGTTCTGACTCACAGTGACCCTGTATAGGGTTTCTGAGGATCAGCTGATGGATTTGAACTGCCAACCTTGTGGTTCATAGTCCAGTGCTGATCCTATAGCTCCATACCAGGAGTTTATATATATATATATACATATATGGAGTTGTGGTGTGGTGCTGTGGGTTAATGCGCTGGACTGCAATGTTGGTTTGTATCACAAGGTTGGTGGCTCAAGCTCACTAGCTGCTCCTTGGAAACTCTATATAGGGTTGCTATGAGTCAGAATCGACGTGACAGCACTTAACAACATATACATACATCCATGTGTGTGTGTTTCACTGGTTTTGTTTCTGTAGAAAACCCAGCCCAGGACATGTTTTACGGAGAGAGGGGAGTTCTAGAGAAAAGAATCACAAAGAGGAGTTTTCTAAATTGGTATTCAAGTGTGACTAATTTAAAAGGCTTTGGTATAGGGTGCAGGCATGTTGTTGTTGTTGTTGTTGTCACGTGCCGTGGAGTCGGTTCCAACTCATAGCGACCCTGTACAGGGTTTCCGAGGCTGTAAATCTTTACGGGAGCAGAAAGCTTCACCTTTCTCCCACGGAACAGTTGATAGTTTCGAACTGCTGACCCGATTCGTAACCACTACGCTACCAGGGTTCCTTTGTATAGGGTGCAGGCATAGCTGACCAATATTTCATAGGCATCCATCTTGGGCTGATTGTGAGTTTGGTCCTGTGAGAAACAGTGTTGATTCCCCAGACACTGCCTCGGCCTCTCTTGGGAATTAGCAAATCAGTATAAACCCCTGACTAGGACCTTACCCAGATGGGACTCTGGAGGGAGAACTGGGGCGGACCACCTTATCCCATATAAGGTCACCACTGATTTATTATGTGGTGCTTACAGGTAAATACTCAAGAAATCTGATCTGTACTCGTTTTTGTGGTGGTGGCTATGTACCGTGGAGTTGGTTCTGACTCATAGCGACCCTGCACAGAGTTTCCGAGGCTGTAAATCTTTACGGGAGCAGAACACCTCATTCCCGCAGAGCCGCTGGTAGTTTCGAACTGCTGACCTTGTGATTCTCAGCCCGATTCGTAACCACTATGCTACCAGAGCTCCTTTTACTCCTGTGTACTCTCATTTTAGCTAAAAAATATACAGATCTATAAACAATGTACCCAAAGTCAGTTTGAATCACAAGGCCAATGGTTCAAACTTACCAGCAACTCCTTGGAAACCCTATACAGGGTCACTATGAGTGAAAACCAACTGGTAGCACTTAACAACACCACCAATAAAGTGAGTAATAACACCAGGGAGGTCCACACTTCTTAAAACAATAAGCCATACATGATAAAAAGGGCAACATTCACCAAGGGGTCAAGTTGAGATGGATGTAAAGGATCTGAAAGGACAAACAGAAACGTGGTCAACACAGAGAGGATTGTGGGAAGAGTGTTGTCACATTGCAATCATTGTGGGGATTGCAACAATGCAACAAAATAAATTGTTGAAATTCAATTTACTCTGTAAACTGACTGCAAATCACATTGGAAGTTAAAAATAGAAAACGAAATTTAATTCCATTTCTTCAACCTTTATTGAGTCCCCACTGAGATCTCAGCAGCACCATATTCCTGAGAATGTACATGAAGAGGCCAGAAAGACTTAGAACTCCATTCAAGGACTTCGGATGCTGGTTCACCCATAACAGCCTGCATTTGAGGTACACATCAAATTCACATTTCAAAGCTTCAAAATGCTGCTGCCAAGGTAGTCTTGTGTCTACCCTCTGGATGGATCCACTTGGAAGGCCTACTCGGCCTAAGAAAGGTACTTGGGACCGCTTCTTGCTCAGAGATGTTTCACCTCCAGTCACAACAAAATGGCCCCAAAGCTGGTCCTAGTGGGAAGCACCTTATCACAGAGGCTTGCTGAACGGGAACTCAGTCCTCAAGTGACAACTTTCAACACGGCAAGGGCAAAAATTAAAGCCATGCACTTTTGGTAATTTAGTTTTGGCTCACAGCAACCCTATGCACAACCGACAAAAAACACAGCCCGGTCCTATGCCCTCCTCATAAGTGTTGCTTATGTTTGAGCCCACTGTTACAGCCACTGTGTGGTTCCATCTCATTGGGGTCTTCTTCATCTTCACTGATCCAAAAATGATGTCCTTCTCCAGGAACTGGTCCTTGCGGACAACATATTCAGAGTAAAAGATACACAGTTCGCGCTTCTAAAGGGCACTCTAATGTTCTTCTTCCAAGACAGATTTGTTTGTTCATTTGGCTGGCTGGCTGTGGTACTTTCAATATTCTTTTCCAACCATAATTCAAATGCATCAATTCTTTTATGATCTTCCTCATTCACTGTCCAACTTTCGCATGCATGTCATGTGATTGATTAGAAATACCATGGCTTGGTTCAAGCACACATTAGTCCTCAAAGTGACATCTTTACTCTTTAACACTTCCAAGTGGTCTTTTGCAGCAGATTGACCTAATGTAAAAGGCTGTTAGATTTCTGGACTGCTATCCCTGAGTAAGGAGCTCTGGTAGCGTAGTGGTTATGAATCGGGCTGTGAACCATAAGGTCAGCAGTTCGAAACTACCAGCTGCTCCGCGGGAGAAAGATGAGGCTTTCTACTCCCATAAGGATTTACACCCTCGGAAACCCTGTACAGGGTCGCTATGGGTCGGAACCGACTCGAAGGCACTTAACAACAACAACAAATCCCTGAGTACTGATTGTGGATCCAAGCAAAATGAAGTCTTTGACAACGTCAATCTTTTCTCCATTTATTGATCAAGTTGTGAGGATTTTTGTTTTATTTACATTGAAGTAAAATCCATACTGAAGGCTAGATAGTCTTTGATCTTAGTCAGAAAGTCTTGGCTTCCAAAAAGCAAGGTTGTATTAACTGCATATCACACATTGTTAATGAGTCTTGCTCCAATCCTGAGGCCATGGTCTTCTTCATACAATCTAACTTCTCATTTTTATTTGTTTAACAAACAGATTTAATAAGTATGGTGAAAAGATACAACCCTGTTGTATACGTTTCCTGCTTCTAAACCATTCACTAGCCCTTTGTTTTGTTCCAACAACTGACCTTGTTCTCCCTCCAGGTTCTTCGTGGAATAGTCATTAGTTTTAATGTTATCCGCAGTTTGCTATTATCAACAGAGTTGATATGTGTAGCCAAAAAGCACGAGTAAACATCCTTCTGGTATTTTCTGCCTTCAGCCAAGATCCATTTGACACCAGCAATATTATCCCTAGTTCTACGTCCTCCTCTTCTGAATCTGACTAGAATTCTGGCACCTCCCTGTCAATGCACTGCTGTAACCAATTTTACTTGCATGTGATATTAATAATATTATTCAATGATTTCCATAATCCATTGGGTCACCTTTCTTTGTAATGGACACAAACATGGATCTTTTCCAATACGTTGGTCGGGTTTTCCAAATTTCTTGGTATAGACAAATGAGCGCCTCCAGTACTGCATCAGTGGCTGAAATATTTCAAATTTGTATTCCATCAATTCCTGGAGCCTTGTTTTTTGCCAGTGCCTTCATTACAGCTTGAATTTCCTCCTTCAATACCACTCATTCTGCATCATACCTCTTTCAATGGCTGAACATCAACCAATTCTTTCTGGTGCAGAGATTCTGCGTGTTCCTTCCATTTTCTTTTGAAGCTTTCTGCATCATTCACTATTTTGCCCATATCATCCTTCAATGTCGTAAGCCAAGGCTTGAAGTTCAACTTCAGAAATGCTAAACGTTTTCTTTTTCTGTGGTTTTCTAACTCCAGGTCCCAGCACATTCCATCAGATCTTACTTGGCCTTCCTGAGCTGCCCTTTGAAAATTTCAGTTCAGCTTCTTCATTTCTTTCAGTTGCTTTTGTTTCTCTGTGTTCAAGAACAAGTTTCAGAGTCCCTTCTGACATCCATTTTGGGCTTTTCTTTCTTTCCTGTTTTTTAAATTACCTTTTGCTTTCTTCATGGAGATGTCCTTGATGGGATCCCACAACTCCTATAATCTTTGGTCATTGTTGTTGTTGCTGTTGTTAAGTACCGTAGAGTCAGTTCTGACTCATAGTGACCCTGCACAGGGTTTCCAAGGCTGCAAATCTTTACAGGAGCAGAAAGCCTCATCTTTCTCCCACGGAACAGCTGATAGTTTCGAACTGCCAACCTTGAGGTTAGCAGCCCAATTCGTAACCACTATGCTACCAGAGCTCCTTAGTCTTTGGTCATTAGTGTTTAATATATCAAATGCATTGTTGAGATGGTCTCTAAAATTCAGGTGTGATACAATCAGGGTCAAATTTTGGCTCTCATGGAATTGTTTTTATTTTCTTCAGATTCAGTCTCAACTTGCATATGAACAACTGATGGTCTGTTCCACAGTTGACCTGTGTCCTTGTTTTGGCTGATAGAGCGTCTTCATCTTCTCTTCCCGCAAATGTAGTCAATTTTATTGCTGTGTATTCCATACGTATATTCTTTTTTATGTTGTTGAAAAAAAGGTATTTGCAAGATTAAGTCACAGGTCTTGCAAAATTCTATTAATCTTTCAAAATTCTATCATGTGATAGCATTGTTTCTATCCCCAAGGCCCTATTTTCCAACTACTGATCCTTCCTCTTTATTGCCAACCTTTGCATTCCAATCACCAGTAATTACCAATACATTCTGGTTGCAAGCTTAATCAATGTCAGACTGAAGAAGTTGGTAGAATTCTGCAATTTCATCATCATTAGCTTTAGTGGTTTGTGCATAAATTTGAATAATATTGGCATTAACTGGTCTTCTTTATAAGCGTGTGGATATTATCCCATCACAGGCAACATTATACTTCAAGACAGAACTTGAGATGCTGCTTTTGACAATGAATGTGATGTCATTCCTCTTCTGTTTCTCATTCCTGGCATAGTAAACCATATGATTGTCTCATTTAAAAGTCCAAAACTAGTCCATTTCCATTCACTAATGCCTGGTCTATCAATCTTTATGCTTCCATTTTCATTTTTGACAGCTTCCTATTTTCCTAGATTCATACGTCATACATTTCACATTCCGATAATCAGTGGATGCTTGCAGTTGTTTCTTCTTATTTTGAAGTGTGCCACATCAGCAAATGAAGGTCCCGAAAGTCTTTGCTTCATTCATGTCATTAAGGTCAAGTCTCCTTTGAAGAGACAACTCTTAGTCGTATTTTGAGTGCCCTCCAAGCTGAGGGGGTCATCTTGTAGCATGCTGTCTGGCACTGTTCTGTTGCTATTCATAAACTTTTCAGTGGCTAGTCATTCAGAAGTGCTTTGCCTCTCCTTCTTCCTAATCTGTTTTAGTCCAAAAGCTCCACTGATACCTGTTCACCATGGGTGACCCGACCGTTGGCATCACTTCCAGCATCATAGCAAAACCTAAGTCGTCACAGTACAACAAATAGACATGAGGCAGTTACCAAGGATTCTTGCTGCTATTGTGTGCCATCAAGTCGGTTTTGACTCATAGTGACCCTGTGTAGGGTTTCTGAGGCTACAAATCATGAGGAAACAGAAAGTCTCATCTTTCTCCTCAGGAGCGGCTGGCCGGTTTGAACTGCTGACCTTGTGTTTATTGTTGCTGTTGTTGTTATGTGCTATTAAATCAGTTCTGATTCATAGTCTCTGGATGGGGTTTCTGATGTTGTAAATCTTTATGGAAGCAGAAAACCTTATCTTTCTCTCAGGGAATAGCTGGTGGACTCAAACCACAGACTTCATGGTTCTCAGTCCAGTGCTTATCGTACAGAGCCACCATACTCCCAGTGTTTACCTTGCTGTTGTTAAATGTCACTGAGTTGGTTCTGACTTATAGCAACCCTATACAGGGTTTCCGAGGAGCAGCGTGTGGGCTTGAACTGCCAACCTTGTAGTTCACAGTCCAGTGCGGATCCTACAACGCCACGCCATGAGATCAGGGCTTATTTTAGTACTGTTTATTCCTTGAGATGAGATTTTGGTTGATGTAAACTCTTATTCTTAGTCATCTTTTTTATTGTATGTGTAATTACTGATTTCTTTTTATATTGAGAACATAAAGCATTTACATCCAACAATCAAATCCTGCCTTTTTCTCATAGTGGCACTGGTGGTGGTGGTATGCCGTGGAGTCGGTTCCGACTCATAGCAACCCTGTACAGGGTTTCTGAGGCTGTAATCTTGACGGGAGCAGAAAGCCTCATCTTTCTCCAGTGGAACTGCAGGTAGTTACAAACTGCTGACCTTGAGGTTAGCAGCCTGACTCGTAACCCCTATGCTACCAGAGAGTTGATAATTATAATAGATGACATTTTTGAGTGCTTCTTCTGTGTAATACCTAGTACTGAGAGCGTACATTATATTTATCATTGGATATCATTTATCCTACATTATGTTTATTCATAACACAGCCTTATGTGTTGGATACTCTTACTTCAGACATGACAGACGTGAGACAGACACACAAATAGGAACATAGAAGAGGTATACACAGGTCTAGTTAACTCTTGTTGCTCTCACAATGTCTTGGAAAGATGGGACCTCAGGAACCTAGCCAGCGAAGTCTAAGCCTGCCAAAACATGAGAACCTTGCCAATGAGACCCTGTCAACAAACCCACGTAATTGGCAGCTCAGACAGAGACCCGTGGGTGGAATGAAGAGACAGACCAAGGTTCTGCTTGAGGCTGTGCCAGGCTGACAAACAGCCTGGGACCACGTAGACAATGTTCTGAGTCGCTTTTCTACGTGACTCTGAGCTACAAATCAGCTTATCCTAATTCTCAGAAATCACTTGGAAGTCATAGCACCTGTTCCGCTACAGGCTCTGATTACTCAGCTCAGTCTGGCACAGGGACGCTAACCTCATTTCAGCCCTCCCTACAGAGACATAATCACATTTGTATGGAGGCAGGAAGCGGATGCTCCATCCCTGACAAGCCAAGAGACCACAGTACTTGCTGCCTGAGCCAACATCTCAGGAGCTGCCCATAAACCCTCCACGAGAGCAGCCCCCCTTTCCTACTTTCTTTTGCCCCTGTGTTAAACAAGATAGCTTTTCTCTGCCAAGTGCCTTGCAGGGCTTGTCCTCTGCATTGGGTCTGAAACTGGCTTTGAACCATGAAACTGGCTAATTATATATGGCAAATCATTGCAAAGAAAAAAAAAGGACATTTCGTTTGAACCCCAGACTAGTTCACAGAGGTGTAGTATCGCTATTTCTTAGTTTCAACCCTGCTTTTAGCATTGAATCTTGAATTTTGAGGCGTTTCCAAACCCTTTGAGAATACAATGAAGGCTTTGGGCCTGCCTATCAGAATTATGCATGTAATTATTACGCATATGTATAATTATTGGGTTAATGCGTTGGACCGCAAGGCCCATTTGAACCACAAGGTTGGCGGTTCAAGCTCACCGGCTGCTCCTTGGAGACCCTATACATGGTCACTGTGAGTTGGAACCGACTCAATGGCATTAACCACCACAACAACATAATTTTAATAGGAACAGCTGGACAATAAGACAAAGCTGAAGCTGCTTCTCCTTCTCAATTTGGTCTCTGCTCTGTTTCATACTCCCATGTGTCCTTGTTGTTAAGTGCCGTAGAGTCAGTTCTGACCCATAGCAACCCTGTATAGGGTTTCCAGGGAGTCACTGGGTTTGAACCACTGACTGTGTGGTTCAAATGGACCTAATGGTCCAGCGCATGATCCTGCAGCACCACACTAGGACTCCTCACACTCCCAAGGTGGCGGTGGTTATGTGCCGTGGAGGCAGTTCCGACTCCTATACATAACAGGGTTTCTGAGGCTATAAGGGGTTTCCTGCACAGGGTTTCCAAGGCTGTAAATCTTTACAGAAGCAGAAAGCCTCATCTTTCTCCTGAGGAGCAGTTGGTAGTTTCGAACTGCTGACCTTGAGGTTAGTATCCTGATTCGTAACCACTACGCTACCAGAGCTCCTTTCACATTCCCATAGCTACCCATTTAAGATAAGAAGCTGGATTTGGCACTATCCTTCTGTATGTAAATGTCCTCTTCTCACAAGCCTTTAGTCCAATCCTCTTTTTTCATTATTTGAGCTGTATTTTTACAACAGCATTTTTGGGGATGCTTTACCACTACCCCCCCCCCCCCCATGATTTTACCTTACACCTTTAGTGCTGCCCCAATAACTGGCCAGGTAGAGTATTAGCAACATTTATAAAATAATTTGGAAAGAATAAAAGGAGGGAAATTTAGATACAATGGAATACAATGCAACTGTTTAACAGAATTACATTTTCATACAATAAATAATGACCTGACCCATAATAAATGAGGTAAACAAAGTCACAAATCAGTTTATACAACGTGATCCTAATTTTGTTTATTTCAAGTAAATATTTGCAAATAGATGCTGAGGAAGCATTAAAGGATTCAAACCAAAATGTTAAGTGCTTTTTCCCTAATTTTTGTTTCTCTCTACTCAGCAATGATTTCTAAACTTTCTAAAGTCAGGAAAAGAATAGTTAAAAAAAAAAAGGAAAATTGTTCTTCATTAAAAATACATCATTATTTTAATTTGTATTTCCAATTTGACTATGATGAATTAGCCTGTAGCAAACCAACAGCTCCAGAAAAATTAGCTTCATACCCCAGCAACGTGAAGCCATTAAGATGTTTCAGAAGTTGCTACAATTTAAGGAGCCAAGACCCCAGAGAGAAGAGAAAGTCATGGAGTGAGCCCGACATTCTGCCCACTGCCTTTCTCTCAGTGCCTGTGCTGATTGTTAAGGGTCTAGGTGCTGAGAAGCTGCTCTTTGAGGCAGAGGGCCCTTGTGCAAAGGCAGTGAGACCAGTAGAGCTTCTAAGACCTGAGCAAACCAAACCAAATCTACTGCCATCAAGTCTATTTGAACGGATAGTGACCCTGCATAGGGTTTTTGAGACTCTGGTAGCATAGTGGCTATGAATTGGGCTGCTAATTTCATGATCAGCAGTTCGAAATTACCAGCTGTTCTGCAGGAGAGAGGTGAGGCTTTTTACTCCCATAAAGATTTACAGTCTCAGAAACCCTGTACAGGGTCACTATGAGTTGGAACTAACTCCATGGCACATAACAACAACAACAACAACAAACCTTTTTAGGAGCCAGCAACCTCATCATTTTCCAAAGGATTGACTGGTGGGTTTGAACTGCCAACTCTGTGGTTAACCCAACATTTATACCACAACACCTGAAAGCTTCTTTAAGACCTCACAGGCCTAAGGAAATGTAATGGAGTGTTGATCTACCATGAAATCAGAACTTGAGGGACCAAGATTCCAGAGAGAAAGGAAATACAGAAACTTGAACCTGATACGCTGTATTGTTTTCCCATCAAGTTATATGCTACTTCTTAAGTTAAAAGGAAAAAGGCCAAGAAGAAAGACAAAAAGGAGATGAAACTCTGAGTGGAGTGTTTAGTGGTCTGGTTGTGTTGGGAAGACAAAAATTGAGGTCTGTGCCAATAAAGACAACAAACAAAGTTGTCATCAAGTCTGTTTCAAGTTAAAGCAATCCCATGTGTGTCAGAGTAGCATAGGGTTTTCCATGGAGTTTTCGATGTTTTCTTTTAATTAGATCACCAAACCAATATTCCAAGGTGCCTCTGGGTAGACTCCAACCTCCAACTAGTTGAGCACATTTGCTATTTGTATAACCCAGTGTCTTCTACCAATGAACTGGGACTCTGAACCTTGGTGGTGCTGTGGGTTAGGTGTTAGGCTGCTAACTGCAAGGTCAATGGTTCAAACTCCCCAACTACACTATGGGAGAAAGATGCAGCTGTCTGCAGCTGTAAAGATCTACAGTCTCAGAAACGCTGTGTAGTGTCGCTATGAGTTAGAATCGATTTGACGGCAGTTGGTTTGTTTTGGTTTGGGAAGTTCTTACAAGCTCTCTGGCTTCAGAGCTTCACATAAGGCCCTCTGCCTCAAAGAGCAGCTTCTCAGCACCTAAACCCTTAACAATCAGCACAGGCACTGAGAGAAAGGCAGTGGGCAGAATGTTGGATTCACTCCATGACTTTCTCTTCGCTCTAGGATCCTGGCCCTTTTAGTTGTAGCTACTTTTGAAACTTTTTAATGTCTTCCCACTGATGGGATTTGAGGCCCTCAACTCAATGGCAGTGGGGTTATCAGGAAGGCAACACCATAGGAGTAGAGACAAAGAAGAGATAATCAGAGATTTGCAAAACCAGAATGGAGTTTTGTGAAAGCACAGCTTCTGTCTATACTGCAGTGGTCTTCCACGTTTGTAGCTTCCTACCAGAGGCTAGGATGAAGTCTCTATAGAGGAAATTACATAATCTGAAGCCTCTATCCAATAGTATATACTTCATACACTAAGTTCAACATAGATTTTTTTAAAAATTATCAGGTATAAAAAGGAACAGGATTAAGAAATCAAGAGAAAAAGGCAAAATAGATAAGAGACTTGAAAGAGATAACAGATATTAGTGAACAGATAGCCTTATCAAAATAATTATGATGAATGTGTTCAATTAAATAAATGAAAAGATGGAATTTTCACAGAGAATAAAAACTCATTAAAAAGAATTAGATAAAAATTTTAGTATTATGAAGTTCAGTATTTTTTTTTATCCTTCATGGATACATGAGAAATCAAGACATTCTCAAGTCAAAAAGAGACAGAGAGAGAATTTATGACCCTAAAAAGAAAATAATAAAAACTAAAGAAAGTTTTCTGGACAGAATGCAAACAATAAAAGAAATAATCTTGAATCCCTAGGAAAAGATAACAGTAGAAAGAACAAGAATACTGGTAAACACAACAAACTTTCCTTCTCTTGCTGTTGTTGCTAAGTGCCACTGTGTCTATTTTGACTCATAGCAACCCTACATAGGGTTTCCAAAGCTGTTTCAATCTTTGTGGGAGCAGAAAGTTTCATCTTTCTCCCATGAAGTGGTAGGTGGGTTCGAACTGTTGACCTTGTGGTTCGTAGTCCAGTATCATCCTATGGAGCCACTGTGCTCCCTTCTCTTAGGTTTTCTAAATTATATTTCATGTTTGAAACTAAAGTTATTATGCTATCTGTTGTGGTTCTCAATGTATGTAGAAGAAATATTCAAGATAACTATGTTATAATGGAGTGGGGCAAAGGGGATAAGGAAAATAAGGTTTCTATAATTCACTTCAACTGGAAAAGAGTTTATACTGTACACTGTGATAATATATTGTTGTTGTTGTTGTGTTGTTGTTGTTGTTAAGAGTCTTTGAGTTGGTTCTGAAGCATAGCGACCTTGTATAGGATTTCCAAGGAGCAGCTGGTGAGCTTGAACTGTCGATCTTGTGGTTCAAACTGACTTTGCAGTCCAGCACATTAACCAACAGTGTATATGTAATTTAATACATAGAGCAAGCAGTGAAAAACACACACAGATATGTACTAAAAAAAAAAAAAAAAGTCTATGGATAAATAAAAATTAAATTATAAAAAAATAAATAACCCAGAGGAAAGAGGGATAAAGAAAATAGAGAAACAGCAACAAACAAACAAACAAAAAAAACCAGTCACAACAAACAGAAAATACAAATAAAAAAACAGACTCACGCCCTAACATCAATAATTACATTAAATGTAAATTACCTAAAGGCATCAATGGAAAGACCGAGATTAACAGTGGATCAAAAATGAATAAGCATGACCAACTATGCTTCCTAAAAGAAATTCATTTCAAATCTAATGACACAGGTAGATTGGAAGTGAAAAATTGGAAACAATATGACAGGCAAACATTAATCAACAAAGCAGTGTTTATTTTAATAACAGGTAGACTTCAAAGCCAAGAAAATTACCAGCAAGGGTCAATCCATTAAGATTACAAAGCAATCAAACAATAAATAAATAATGTGAGGCAAAAATTAGGAGAAATAAAAGACTCCACAATAATAGTTGAATTCTTAAACTCCCCTCACTCAACAATTGACAAAACAACTAGAAGAATATCAGCAAGTTTACTCTACACAAGAAAGAAAAACTCAAACCACCAACCTACAGGATATAGCAAACGTTTGTAGAAGATGCTACCCAACAACAACAGAATGCATGTTATTTTCAAGTACCAATGGAATATTCTGGGTTGGAAGTATAGCCAGAATGCTCCTTGAAGGCCAGGATGGCCAGACTTTGTCTCTCATACTTCGGACATATTGTCAAGAGGGTCCAGTTGCTGGAGAAGGATATCATGTTTGGTAAGATGGAGGGTCAGAGAAAAAGAGGAAGACCTCAGCAAGATGGATTGGCTAAGTGGCAGCCTCAATGGGCTCAAGTGTGGCAAAAATGGTGAGATTGGCCCAGGACCAGGCAGTGTTTCGTTCTGTTGTGGACAGGGACACTATGAGTCACTACCCGACTCAATGGCACCTAACACCAACAACACGATGGAACATATACCAAGACAGACCATATACTGAGACTAGCTGAGTGTGTTCTCTAATCATGGTGCAACCAAAATCAATGACAGAAATCCAACAAGAGAATTTTGAAACAATTAAAGCTAAATAACAATGAAAGTATAACATCAAAATTTGTGAGACTTAACTAAAGTAGTGTTGAAAGGGAAATTCATAGGCTAACACCTTACATTAGGAAAAAGAAAGATCTCAGGGATCAGAAAAGAAAATATAACAAGATGAGCCCAAATAACAAATATTAGGACAAAAATCAGTGAAATTGAAAGCAGGAAAAAGTAGAGAAAATCAATGAAACAAAAATGGGTTCCAAGAAATGATCATTAACAAACTTCTAGCAAGATTCAGAAAAGAGAAAGATGACACAAATTAGTATCAGGAATGTCAGTATTAAAAGAGATTATGAACAACTCTGCCCACATAAATTTGACAACTTGGATGAAATGAATTAGTTTCTTAAAAAACACAAGCCACTACAACTTACACAAAATGAGATAAATGATTTTAATTAAAGCCCTATAATGCTTAAGAAACTAATTAAATTCAGAATTTGAAAATCTCCCAAGAAATATATCTCAGGCCCAGATAGTTCACTGAAAAACAATACCAAATGTTCAAAGAAGAATAATACCAATTCTACGCAATCTCTTCTAGAAAATAAGAGACATTTTTCAATTGATCTTTTATATCTAATATTATCCTGGAGTTCTGGTGTGACACTGTAGGGATAAGCACTGAGCTGCTAACCACAAAATTGGCAGTTCAAACCCACTTTGCTTCTGTAGAGATCACAGCCTTGGAAACTGTACGGGGCAGTTCCAGAGCATTGCCAGGAGTTTGAATCAACTCTACAGAAGCGGGTTTAGGCTTTTTATTGAAACATCATACTTAATCATGAAAAACTAATTGTTTTCTCTTATATACTACACTGATTTTCACCTCAAGGTCTTACTACTTCTTAAGTGAAATGAAGGAATTCCACAGAGTGGGTTAAGTGTTGAGTTGCTAACTGCAACCTCAGCAGTTCAAACCCACCAGCTGTTTTGAAGAGAAAGAAGAGGATGTCAGCTCTTGTAAAGATTTGCACTCTCAGATACACTAAGAAGCAATTCTACTCTGCTTCTAGCCAGAGACAGATAGCATTGTACTTCAAGACAGATCTTGAAATGCTCTTTTTGATGATGAATGCAATGCCTTTCTTCTTGAATTTGTCTTTCTCAGCGTGGTAAACCATATGGTTGATTCAAAATGGCCAATACCAGTCCATTTCAGCTCACTACTGTCTAAGACACTGCACTTTTTACATTCCATGTCATTTGTGACAACTTCCAATTATCCTAGAGTCATACTTTGTATATACCACATTCCTATTACTAATGAATGCCTGCAGTTGTGGCTCCTCATTTTGAGTTCAGCCACATGAATAAATGAAGCTCCCCAAAACTTTACACCATTGACGTCATCATGGTCAACTCTACTTTGAGGAGGCAGCTCTTCCCAGTCTTATTTTGAGTGCCTTCCAACAAGAGGGATTCATCTTCCGACACTATACCTGACAATAGTTTGCTGCTATTCCTAAGGCTTTCAGTGGCTAACTATTAAGAAGTGGTCTGACTCTCCTGCTTTCTAGTCTGTCTTAATCTGGAAGCTCTGATGAATCCTGTCCATCATGGGTAACCCTGCTGAAATGAAAAATTCAGTGGCATCGTTTTCAGCTTATTTGCAATAAGCAAATCACCACAGTACAACAAACTGACAGATGAGTGGTGTCCAATCAAGATTTGTTATTGTTAAACATTGTTGTTGAAATTTTCTGTTCAGCTCTTGTACCACCTCATTTCTTCCAGTTACTTTAGCACCTATCTGCTAGAGAGCAAGTTCAGTGTCTCTTCTGACATCCATTTTGATAGTTTCCTTCTTTCTTGTCTTTTTAATGACTTTGTGTTTTCTTCCTGGATGATGTTCTT
>NW_006408835.1:2419156-2453962 GCF_000296735.1 Chrysochloris asiatica
ACTAGTAAGGAGAGACAGACTTCTGAACATTTAGCCACTGAAAATCTTATGAATAGCAGTGGGACACTGTCAGTTAGCACCAGAATATTGAATCTTGAAACATGACAAATAGCACCAGAATATTGTTAAATATAGTGCCAGAGGATGAGCCTCTCAGGTTGGAAGACACTCAAAATATGACTGAGGAAGAGCTGTTGCCTCAAAGCAGAGTTGACCATGATAACAGGAATGGAGTAAAGCTTTTGAAATCATCATTTACTGATGGGTCAAAACTCAATGTGAGGAGAACTAGCTATAAACATCCATTAGTAATCAGAACACGGAATGCACAGAGCATGAAAATTGGAGATTGACAAAAATGAAATGGAATGCATAAGCATTAATATCCTAGGCACTAGTCAGCTGAAATGAATTGTTAGTGAGCATTTTGAATCTTAAAATCACATGGCTTTCCATGCCAGGAATTATAATCAAAATTAAAATGATAATCAAAAATACTCAAATGCCACCAACCACTAAGGAGCTCTGGTGGCGTAGTGGTTATGAATTGGGCTGCAAACTTCAAGGTCAGCAGTTCGAAACTACCAGCTGTTCCACGGGAGAAAGATACGTTGTTCTGTACCCGTAAGGATTTACAGCCTAGGAAACCCTGTACAGGGTAGCTATGAGTTGGAACTGACTCCACGGCACACAGCCACCACCACCACTAATGCTAGTGATGATGAAACTAAAGAATTCTACTAGAATCTTCAGTCTGAAATTGATCCAACATCCAATCAAGATGTCTTGATAATTATTGGTGGTTGGAATGCAGAAGTTGAAACAAAAGAGGAAGGATTACTAGTTGGAAAACATGGCCTTAGTGATAGAAACAATGGTAGAGATCACATGATAGAATTTTGCAAGACCAATGACTTATTCATCACAAATGCCTTTTTAAAGAACATAAAAGACAGAAGATGGAATACACAGAAATAAGACTGACTACATTTGTGGGAGGATATGGTGAAAAAGCTCCATATCATCAGCTAAAACAAGGCCATGGGCAGACTCTGGAACAGACCATCAACTGCTCATAAACAATTTGAGGCTAGAGCTGAAAGAAATAAAAACAAGCTCACAGGAATCAAAATATGACCTTGAATATATCCCAACTGAATGTAGAGATCATCTGAGGAACAGATTTGATGCATTAAACACTAACGATCGTAGACCAGAGGAACTGTGAGATGACATCAAGAATATCATACTGGAAGAAAATAAAAGGTCATTAAGAAGACAAGAAACAAGCAAAAGACAAAAATGGATGTCAGAGGGAACTCTGAAAAATGATTTGCAGCATAGAGATGCTAAAGTAAATGAAAGAAATGAGATACAAGAACCCAACAGAAAATTTCAAAGGGTAGCTTGAGAAGACAAAGTGGAATATTATAATGAAGTATGCAAAGATCTAGAGTTAGAAAACCAAAAGGGAAGAGCATGCTCAACATTTCTCAAATTCAAGTCTCAGGTTGCAATGTTGAAGCATTCTATGGGCAAAATATTGACTGATGCTGAAAGCATCAACAGAAGATGGGTAGAATACACAGAGTCATTCTACCAAAAAGAAATGGTCTATGGTCAACCATTTCAAGAGATCACCCACCTATGATCCTAAAGGAAGAAGTCCAAGGTATTCGTAAAGAACAAGGATCCAGGAAATGATTAAAATACAAACTGAAATCTTTCAGTTTGCAGCACTGGATGTACGCACTCATCAGTGCCAAGAAATTTGGAAGACATCTACATAGCCAACTGATTGTAGGGATTCCCTTTATGTACACATAAAGGGAATCATATTGGTATCCATTCCAAAGAAAGGTGACCCAATGGAATGCCAAAATCATCAGAAAATACCATTAATATTGAATGCAAGTAAAAGTTTACTGAAGACAATTCAAACATGGCTGTAACAATAGATTGTCAGGTAACTGCTAGGGATTGAAGCCAAATTCAGAAGAGGACATGGAATGAGGGATATCATTGCTGATGAAAGTTGGACCTTGGCTGAAATCAGAGATTACCAGAAAGATGTTTACCTGTGCTTTATTGACTATGAAAAGGCTTTCAACTGTGTGAATTATGACAAGCTATGGACAACATTTTGTGGAGAATGGATATTCCAAACACTTAATTGTGCTCATGAAGAACCTGTACATAGACTAAGAAGCATTTGTCCAAACAGACGAAGGGGACACTGAATGTTTTAAAATCAGGAAACGCATGTTTCAGGATTGTATTGTTTCATCATATTTATTCAATCTGTATGCTGAACAAAAAAAATATCTGAGAAGCTGGATTATATGAAGAAGAATATGGTACGAGAATTGGCGGAAGACTCATTAATAACCTGCATTATGCAGATGATACAACCTTGCTTCTTTAATGTGAAGAGGACTTAAAATGGCTACTGATGAAGGTCAAAGACCACAGCCTTCAGTAAGCATTGTACTTTGATATAAAGAAAACAAAAACCCTCAACATTAAACCAGTAAATAGCATTATGATAAATAGAGAAAAGACTGAAGTTTTCAGAAGCTTCATTTTGCTTGGATCCCTTATCAACACTCATAGAAACAGCAGTCAAGAAATCACACACTATATTGCATTAGGTAAATAGGCTGCACAAGAACTTTTCAAAGTATTGCAGAGCAAAGATGTCAGTTTGAAGACTGAGCTGCAGCTGAACTAAGCCATGGTATTTTTAATAGCCTCATATGTATGTGAATGTTAGACAATAATTAAGGAATACCGTAGAAGAATTGATACACTTGAATTATGGTGTTAAAGAAGAATATTAAAAGTGCTATGGACTGCCAGAAGAACAAACAAATCTGTCTCAGAAGAAGTACAGACAGATGCTCCTAACAAACCAGGATGGTGTAACTTCACCTCTCATACTTTGGACATATCATCAGAAGGATCAGTTCCCGGGGAAGAACATCAAGCTTGGGAAAGTGCAGAGTCAGTGACAAAGAGGAAGCCCGCAATGAGTTGGATTGGCTCAGTAGCAGCAGCAATGGACTAAAGTATAACAATGATTTTGAGGATGGCGTAGGACCAGGCAGTGTTTTGTTCTGTTGTGCGTAAGATCACTGTGAGTTGGAACTCATCCAATGGCGCCTAACAACAAATCCTTCATGAAAATGGATGTGAAAATCATCAACAAAATCCTAGTCAATAGAATGCAATAACATATCAAAAAAAAAAAAAATAGCACATCAAGATCTCATGAGATCTATACCAGGCATGCAATGGTGGTTCAATATTAGAAAAGCAATCAAGATAATCCACCACATAATAAAACAAAGGAAAGTAACCATGTGATTATCTCAGTTAACATAGAAAAGGCATTTGATGAGTTCTGTTTCTGATAAAAACATTTATCAATAATTTTATATACTGATGTAATAATTGAAGGGAAAGTTCTCAATATAATTAAGGACATATATACAAAATCAATGGTCAACAACAGTTTTAATGGAGAGAAACTGAAAGCATTCCTCTGGAGAACTGGGATAAGACAACAATTACCTTTTTCACCACTCATATTTAAAGCATATTCTAGCCAGAGAAATTAGGCAAGAAAAGGAAATAAATGGAATCCAACATGGCAAAGAAAGAAAATGATTTTATTTGCAGATGATATGACCCTATACATATAGAATCTGTGAATACTATTGAAATTAGTAAATGGGTTCAGTAAAGAGGCAGGGTACAAGATCAATATACAAAAATCAATATGCTTCCTCTACACAAACAAAGAGAATTCTATATAGGAGATCAGAGAAATAATACCATTTACAACAGATATTCTGATTTGTTACACACAGCAAAAATATCTTTCATATTAGAAGATACATGCTCAGGAAGTTGAAAGAACACCAAGTAGTATTGGTGTATTTGGTGTCCTTTGTCCAAAGATTGTCCAAAGACAATCACCAAGACATATCATAATCAAACTTGTCAAAATCAAAGACAAGGAAAGAATACTGAGAGCATCTTCAGAAAAACAAAAGGATACCTATAAAGGAGAACCAATTAGACTCAGCTCTGGTTTCTCAGCAGAAACCACATAAGCAATAAGACAAAGGGAACAACATATACAAAACCCTACAGAAAAAAGCTGCCAGCCCAAAAGGTCGTCCCTCAAGTATGATGTTAAAATAAGGAAATAAACAGAAATTAAAGGAATTTATAATTACCAGATCAACTTTACAAAAAATACTAAACAGTGTTCTTTGAACTGAGAACTAACAACTGCAGACAACAACTTGATAGTAACAAACATGACACAATACCCAAAATTCAATTCAGATATAGAAGTATTTAAAATAATATAAACCTACAAGACTGGAAATAGAGAACCAGATACATCAATTTATAATGAAGACAATTACAAAGCTAAACGAGGGAATACTATAGCCATGAAACTTTCAAAAGATGAGGAAGTCAAGGAAACTTCAGATAAAACAGATCATTTTAGACTAGGGACGAAATTAATAACTTACAAGGTAACCTCAAATAAAATGACTACATCTTCACATCAAAATAAAAAAGTTAAAAAATCAGAAAGATTTAGTAAACATTAACACAACAGAAATGAAGAAAATGAAAAGAAATTCCACAAGCAAAATGAACACAGTACAAAAAATTATATGGAACAAAGAAATCAGCAGCACCACACACACACACACACACACACACACACACACATACACACAGCAAAATGATAGCAATTAATCCATACCTATCAATAATTGCACTGAATGTAAGTGAATTAAATGTACCAGTCAAAAGACAGAGAAAAACAGAAGAAAGAAGACAACAGCATCCTTCAATATGTTGTGTACAAGAGACATCTTACAAATGAAGACAAAATAGACTAAAATTCAAAAGATGGAAAAATGTATATCAAGGTAATGGCAACCAAAATTGAGCAGGAGTGGTAATATTAATCGCTGATAAAATAGATTTTAAGACAAAACCCTGCATAATAGACAAAGAAAGACATTATATCATAATTAAAGATTCAATTGAAAAAGAGGACATGCCATAAGAAATACCCATTTTTCCAATGAAAGAGACTCAAAATACATAAATAAAATTCTACTGGAACCTAAGAAAGAGACAACTCCATATAATGTTTGTTGTTAAGTGCCATCAAGTAGGTTCTGACACACAGAGACCCCGTATAATGTTTCTAGGGAGCAGAGGAGGGTTTGAAATGCCAACCCTGCTGTTAGCAGTTACAGATGGTTTGTGAGTTTGAACTGCCAACCTTGTGGTTACTAGTGCAGTACTTAGCCTACAGTGCCACACCAGGATCCACAATAACTGTAGGAGATTTTAATACACCACTTTCAATAAAGGACAAAACAACTAGAACGAAATTCAATGAAGACACAGAAGGAGTAAACAACACAGTCAAACAACTTGACCTCATAGATGTGTACAGAGCACACTAACTAAACTAACTAAACATACTAACTAAACAAAAACAACAACAATACTCAGATGAATTGACCAAAACAAGTCTTTACTGGAAAAAAAAAACAACTCTTAAGGATTAATTCTTAAACAAAATGCTGTTGTTAGATGCCATCGAGTAGGTTCCGACTCATGTTGCTGTGTGCATCAGATCGGTTCTGACTCACAGTGACCCTGTATAGGGTTTCCAAGAGTGGCTGGTGGGTTTGAACTACTGACCTTGCAGTGAACAGCCCAGTGATTATCTTACAGTACAACATTAAGACTCCAGACAAAAAGCAGTGGATACTATTAGTGGATGTTATTAAATAAACAGCAATGGATGTGATTATTCTGTGACTCATAAAAAGACACTCAAAAATAGATTGCTTTAAAAATTAAGAAATTCCTAAACAATAAAAAGTGTTCATCTGAGCAATATTCCTTAACTCTAGTTATACATCAGAGTCAGTGCACTCAGCATTATATAGAGAATCTACCATGCCAAAAAGGACTGTCAAAGAATCATTATTTGGTATCACTTTTAACTTGACAAAGAATAGACACCAGGCTTCTTGTCTTAACCAAATACTCTGGGCTGAGTTTTCTGGTGACTTCTGAAATCAAAGCATACTCAGCAAAAATACAAATGGAGTCTTCTTCTAATCGTGTTCAAGGAGTAGCAGAGTGGCACCAGCAGAGATGAGAACTGTCTGTGACCCTGGACCCTGCCTCCCCCCAGCATGAAAGGGCTGGGAGATTCTACTGGACCACATACAATAAGCTCTGGGTTACTTACAAAGAAGGGAATCAGGCCAGAGGCCTTGTCTCTCTCCAAGGCCTCCTTCAGGGCACAAGCCCGCATGGCAAAATTGCCATCAGAGGGGATGGCTTTTAACTTCACTCCACCAATCAGTCCAGCTCTTTCCACTGAGGAGTGTGCCTAGAAAGACAGCAAAAGAGTTAGGTTTGTGTGGATAGGACTCCCCCCATTGCACACAGTCCTTGGAAGCTCACAGCTTTACACCGAGCTCCAGTGCAAACACCTGGTCCCTTTTCACATGGCAGTGGTGGCTGGAAAGATGCTATTTTAGTTCTCTGCTAACACCTTCAGAAAGATTCCTTTATTCTTGGAGTTCTTTCAACTCATGTCAAATCTTGCTTTTAAGTTTAATAAATCAGACACTTGTAAGGGCAAAGTGCTGGGTCAATACTGATGAGGTTTGTTTGGACATAGGAGCATGTGGTAAGCCTTGGAAGTACACCTTGGCGGAAGAGTAAGAAAACCGGACTCAAAATCCTGCCTGCATCTGTCTTTGGGGCTTCCTCTACTCAATCTCTGGAGGCAGAGTTGGATCAGCAGGAAGACACCAGGCTTCTGAGTCTTTGGTACCTTTGCTAACTAACTGGTGTTGCTCTTTCAATGGCAACCTTGGCAGCTTATTCACTTCAGTTCATTTCCATCTCCCCATGTGCAAAGTGAGACAAGAAGAAATACCTCAGAAGAGAATTATGAAAATGACTAAGCGCCAGGCACAGCAGTTGGAGTAAAAGCATGTGATTATGAGCCACTATGATCACTCTCTTCATCTGGGGGTCCAAATCACCTACGAAACTACGACAACTCCAGTAACTGATTCTTTTATGCCTTCCCTTAAACTTCAAACAGTGTGGTGATCAATTCATCAATTCAGTGACCAGCTTGTTAAGTGCCATCAAGTCAGTTCCGACCCATAGCAACCCTGTTATGGGTTTCCAAGGCTGTAAATCTTTGTGGGAGAGGAAAGTCTCATCTTTCTCCAGCAGAGCGACTGGTGGGCTCGAGCCACCAATCTTGTGGCTCACAGTCCAATGCTTATCTTACAGTCACCATGCTCCCTGGGATGAAATGCTTGCCTGGACATGAAGACTTAACTTGAGATGAGATGATCATGAGTCAGAAGTCTCAGAGGGACTGTCTTGGACTTTTAGATTGTTCAGAAAATAATGAATGGTTCTCTTCATGTTCAGTTGTCTGCTTTTAGTGTCCTTCTGAGACCCTCCCCACCACCAAACCCTGTATGGTTTGTGTGCCCACCTGCTAATGGCTCTCCCTTTACCCTTCTGGGAAATTGCTGACTGTCACCTTGTGCCATCACTACAGGGATGACAGCCACTGACATGTGAGAGAAGGGTACCGTGTTGAAAGGACAGAATTATCCTAGTGTACATTTCACATTCCAGAGCACCTTCCGGGGGCAGGCTAAGTGTAGAATCTTCAAGAACCCCTTATGGGCCTCCATCCCTGCCTCACCTGCTTCCCTACTGTCTCTCAGGTTTCTCCAGAGAGCAACTGTTAATCAATGGTAAATATCTAAGTTTCTGCTTTAGTTCAGCTTCTAGGAACCCTAACCTGCTCAAAGTCAAATAAAGTATATATCCCTAAAAGAATGACTCCATAGTTTCTCATCTCCCTAAGAACCATTCTCAAGTGGGGCCCCAGAGAAAAACAGCCCAGATCCATCCACTCTCTATAATGAAGTCATGTAACTGCTCTGCTTCTAGAATGGTACTAGCTGGATACCATCCTGTGCAGAATTGATGAAACAGTTGACAAAAATAATTTTCTCCAGGAATAAATTCTCTCACAGAAAGAGAAGACTGCCTTCTCTTTCTCACAAAAGCTTCTTGTATTTATTGAGCGACTGTGTGTACATTTTTAAAACACCACCTCATGTCCTTCTAAGAAACAAGGGAGATATGAATATAAATGAATACTTTTCTTCATGTGCAGTTAGTACTAATAAATGGAATCAGAATATACAGATGTGTAATCTCCTTAGTAGGCTAGTGCCTATTCAGGATAAACACTAGGCTCCTCAACACAAAATCAACAGTTCAAACCCACCAGAAGCTCTTTGGAAGAAAGCTGAGGCTTTCTGCTCCTATGATAATTTATATTCTCGGAAACACAATACAAGGTTACTGTGAGTTCAAATCAACTCAAGGGCACCTATAAGCCTCTAGAAAAGAGTGTGTGTTGATTTCAGACTAAATCCTTATCAACTAGAGAAAAATATCATGCTTAAAATGTCTAGCTTAAGAATTTTATTAAAGATAAATATATCAGCAAATTGAAACCAGCTATTCCTTGTGGAACTCAACTCTGTAAAGGTGGGTCAAGTGGTCCCTTTATTGTATCCTTTCAATGATAGACTGGAGTTGTTCTCATACTGCTAAATCCTCTCACACAATCTCTTCCTTCCTTCCTTCCTTCCTTCCTTCCTTCCTTCCTTCCTTCCTTCCTTCCTTCCTTCCTTTCTTTCTTTCTTTCTTTCTTTCTTTCTTTTTCTTTCTTTCTTTCTTTCTTTCTTTCTTTCCTGCTGGATTGAATCATACTAAGTGCTCACATTTGCTGAATCTTTAAACTCTACAAAGCACTTTATATCCTTTAAATTCCATATCGCCATTAGTGGAACTGATCAGAAGTGAAAGAAGTGGGTGCTTATATCCTTGTTTAGGGGCAAATAAATGGGGGCTTGGGGAATTTGTGATTTTCTTGAGACTTCAAAACTTACAATGGTAGAGCTGGGATTTGAGCTCATGTCTTCAAGCTCTATGTCTAATTTTTCACAATGTCCTTCTGAAGGCAGACCAAATCATTACAGCCTTGTTGGGAGAAACGGCAACAGAGCCACTCATGGTGGTCTTTTAGCACATAAATTTTCTTTTCAACTTGACCTACTTCCTATCCAAGGACCCATTCATTATCTCTATAACAGGACTCTATCTCAGTGGCCTCTTTTGAATTTGAAATGATGCTGCAGGGTTTGATTTTTATTTGATTTGTTTTAAAGTCCAACATTCAAACCTGGAAGGTTTGGATGGATCATCACACACTCTCAATACAAACCTGATCAGATGAGTAAGCCACCAGCTTTTCCATGATGGCAGCTTGTGAAAGTTCCGGTGATGTTATCTGTAGCTGTCTAGTCACTCTGGTCCGAGCAGCCAGGAGGGCCACCAAGGTTGCTTCACTAGCACTTCCCTAAATCCAAGAGAAAGGTTCATAAGCTTTGGAACACCACCAGGGAATCAGTATCTAAATGTTTGTAGGACATATTACTATGTTTCTGTATTTTTTAAAGATGAATCTGAAATTGTAAAGGAAAGAACTGAATACCTGTGATTGCAATTTTGGCCTTTATCATTATTTTCATATTACTTTAAATATTTTATGCATGCATCTATGATAGCTAACATTTCTGAGCACTCACTGGGTAGCCAGTGTTACCCAATAAGCATTGCAGGCATTGTCTCATGGACTCCTCACAACCTGGCTTAGGAGGGACTGTCCATAACTCTATCAGAGGAGAAAGCTTGGGCCTAGGGCCCCAGTGTGCAAAAGCCCAACTCCATAATCTTAACTACTCAGACAGGACACTTTATGTTTGTTTCTAAAATGGAAAGGCATTTTCCTTGAGAATCAGAATTTGCCTTAAAGGGTCTCTCTCAAATATTGATGTTGTCATATATTTCAGTAAATTAGTAAAAAAGATTCAAAATTCATTATTGTGAGTTTGGGAATGGATAAACAATAACATAAATTCAGTATCTCTACTAATCACTAGAAAACGACATCACAGTTGATTTGTGGTTGGTGTTGTCATTGTTGTTGTTGTTAAGTGCCATCTAGTGTTTTCAGACTCATAGTAACCCTGCTCGAGAAGATAAAGCCAAATATTACAATAAAATGTGCAAAGATCTGGAATCAGAAAACCAAAAAGGAAGAACACAGCATTTCTCAAGCTGGGGGAACTGAAGAAAAAATTCAAGCCTAACTTTCGTTATTGAAAGATTCTCTGGGCAAACTATTGAATGATGCAGAAAGCATCAAGAGAAGATGGAAGGAATACACAGAGTCACTGTACCAAAAGGAAATGGTTCATGTTCAACCATTTCAAGAGATAGCATATGATCAAGAGCCAATGATACTGAAGGAGGGATTCCAAGGTGCATTGAAGGAATTGGCAAAGATAAGGCACCAGGAATTGATGGAATAAAAATTGAAATCTTTCAAGAAAGTGATGAGGCACAGGAGGTACTCACTCATCTATGCCAAGAAATTTAGAAGACAACTATCTGGCCAACTGATTGGAAGAGATCCGTATTTGTGCCCATTCCAAAGAGACGTGACCCAACGGAATGTGGAAATCATCGGACAATCTCTTTGATATCCCATGCAAGTAAAGTTTTGCTAAAGGTCATACAGAAACAGCTACAATCATACATTCACAGAGAATTTCCAGAAGTTCAAGCCAGAGTCAGAAGAGGCTGTGGAATGAGGGATATCATTGCTGATGTCTGATGATTCTTGGCTGAACACAGAGAATATCAGAAAGATGTTTACCTGTGCTTTATTGACTTTGCAAAGGCTTTCGATTGTGTGGATCATGACAAGCTATGGACAACATTGCAAAGTATGAGTATTCTGGAACACTTAATTGTGCTCATGAGGAACCTGGACCTGGACCAAGAGGCAGTTGTTCGAACAGGGCATGGGAACACTGAACGGTTTAAAATTAAGAAAGGTGTGAGACAAGGTTGTATTCTTTCACCATACTTATTCTACCTGTATGCTGAGCAAAACATCCGAGAAGCTGGGTTCTATGAAGAAAAACGTGGCATCAGGATTGGAGGGTTACTATGAGTCAGAGTCAATTCGATGGCACTTAACAACAATAACAATGTAAGAGTTATTTATAAGATTTGAGAGTTTTGCAGAGAAATGTAAAATAAATTAAAGAGAAATTCTAACCTGTCTTGTTAACATCTTATCCTCCTTTCACGCATCCCAATATGCCATTCTTCTTTTATGATGTCACTGATTTCATTTTTCCTTTTAACCCAACTCAGATCTTTATGATGCAGGGTGGGGGAATTTAAGATAAATATGTTTATTAATGTTTCCATAGCTCTCAAAACCCAAACAAAAATCAAATCCACTGCCATTAAGCTCATTCTGACTCATACTTACTTTATATAGGGTTTTCAAGACTGTCAATCTTTATGGGTGCGCACAGCCTCATCTTTCTACCAAGGAGCAGCTGGTGGGTTTGAACTACTTACCCTGAAGTTAATAGTCCAATGTATAACCCACAGTGCCACCAAGCTTCTTAATAACTCTAATGCATGGGCTCAAATATACAGACATAGATTGTTGCTGTTATTAGGTGCTGCAGAGTCAGTTCTGACTCATAGTGTCTCTGTATAGGGTTTCTGAGGCTGTAAATCTTTACAGGAGCAGAAAGTCTTCCCTCTCTCCCTTGGAGTAACTGGTCGGTTAGAACTGCTGACCTTGTGGTAAGCAGTCCAGTGCTTATCCTACAGCACCATCAGCACTCCCATACAGACATTTTTGTCATCTAAAATCAGTACAGTTTTCCCTGGATATATGCTGGGGATTGGTTCCAGGACACTTGTGGATACAGAAATCCAGGGCAAGATGAAGGCATAGCCAGATTCACTAAGCAGGCCCTCTCCAACAAAGACACAGGAGATGGGAGACTAGTGAAACAGACACAGGTAGTGATCCTGGAACTCTAAGCATCAGAGACTAGGACAGAGAGATGGAATGAGTGCTGCCTGGAAGGAATGGAACAGGAGCAGTAGAGGGAAGAATAACAGGCAGGCTGTAAACTGGCATGGAGTGCTGTGGCCATTTTGAGCTTTTGCAAGTGGCTGCCAATACAGTAGCTCGCAGACACAGGATGGGGCTGGCAGTTGAGGCAAGGGTGTGCAATTCTCCCTTTTTCCCAATGCCCTCCTGGTAGTCAAGGGCATGGCCAGTCCCACCATCACCAATCCTCTGGCCAATGGCATCCCCTCCTATGAAGCCTTGACTCTGTCTGGGGTTGGGCACTGGAAGTGCTCCCTCTGATTCTGGAGGTATGTGAACCGGCCATGAACTATGCTATACAAACAGCAGAGAACAGAGAACTGTGTTTATACTTCCAGTCTCTACCACACACCCCAGAATACAGGTGTGAGCACCTGAGAGCACAACAACACACAATCATCACTACAAAGTCTCAGAGAAAACAATTTCAGCTTACATGCAGAAACAAGACAGAGTGCCTCAAACAAGCAACCCAATTGCAGAGTAAGAAACTAAATGCCAGAAACGACATCAGACATACTCGATAAGAAATTTAAAAGAATGCTGTTTAACTACCTTCAATGGATTTAGAAAAACATCAATAAAAGCAGGGAGAACAAGAAGAAATTATGGAAACACTACAAGAACAATCTGACAAAATAAGTGAGAACTTGGAAACTACAAAAAGAGCAATTAGAAAGCCAGAAATTTAATATGATTTCAGAAATAGATAGTACACTGAAAGGGCACATAAGTAGAATTAAATTGACAGAAGACTGAATTAGTGTGCTTGAAACCAAATCTCTCAATACTCAACTTTGAGATGAACAATTAGAAATAACAATAAAAAAATCCAAAGAAGGCCTAAGATTTGTGTGGGACAACAGCAAGAGGAATAAATTATGTGTGGTCAGTAAGACACAACAGCAACAACAACAAAAATAGAGAAAAATTTCCAAGAGTTGTTGGAAGGAAACTTCCCTAACATCATGAAAGATAGAAGACAGCCATTCAAGAAATTAAATTAATTTCAAACAGGATAGACTCCAAAAGAAAATTACCAAAATATATTACATTCAAACTTTTCAAAACCAAAAACAAGGAAAGAATCCTGAGGGTAACTTGGAAAAGATGAAGTTACCTACAAAGGAAAATTAATAAGACTAAACTCTGATTTCTCAGCAAAAACCATGGAAGCAAGAAGACAATGGGATGACATATATAAAAATCTGAAAGACAAAAATTTAATAACAACATTGTTGTTATTAACTGTCATCAAGTCAGTTCTGACCCATAGTGGCCTTATATAGGGTTTCCAAGCAGTGGCTAGTTAACTTAAACTACTTACTTTGCAGTTCAAACTGATTTTGCAATCCAGAGTGTTAACCCACAGTGCCGCACCAGGACTCCACCAAGGATCACATACCTATGAAAATTGTCCCTGAAATATTATGACCAAATAAGAACATTTCCAGATAAACAGGAATGAAAACAATTTGCAAACACCGGACCAACCTTACGAAAAATACTAAAGGGAGTTCTTTGAACAGAGAACCAACAGTAGACAACAGCCTGAGACTATAAGTACTTAAACAATATCATCCAAAACTCAACCCAGATATACAAGTATTGAAAGCAAAACAAACCTGTAAGACTGAAAACAAGGACCAGAGATACCAGTTTGCAACAACAATAACAAAACACAAATTAAAAACAGGGAATAATGTAGTTGCAGAATTTCTAAATGAAGTGGAAATCAAGTCAATTTCAAGAAAAGGAAAGCAAAATAAAATAAATAAACCTAACTCTCACATGATTTTAGACCAGGTTAAAGATAGTTTGAATGGCAGAGCTAAATCAACTTTCCCTGGGGACTCCAAGCTCCCTGCAGTTAGGCACTGTAGTTTAGACATCTCTCAACTACCCAGCTATTCCTCTCACTGGATTGCTTCTCACCTGTCCCCCAACACAGTTTGTTTTACATGGAATGATCCATTGACTTATTCACTCTAGTTGGCAATTTAACATGTAGAACTTACTGGAAAGGCACAGTTCCTGGTGATGAGGGTCCCCTGTCAGCCTTAACACTCACTATGCATGTGTGATTGCAGCTCCCCTATCTGAATTGCAACTTCTGTTTACCCAGGAAATCATATTCCTTGCCCAAACCCCACTTTGATCCACATTTATTTTTTTCTATGCCACATCCTAATGAAATGCTTGGAATCACCATATCACTTCATTATGGATTTTCTATGATCTCTGTCTCTGTCCGGAAAGAAAATTCTCCTCCTTCAGCAACAACAAGAGATTTTAAAAGCGAGAGCAGTTTTGTGGCATCCAGAACTCAGAAGCTCCAGTGCAGCCAATGGGGTTTGCAGACTCCAGTGTGGAATCCAACGGCTTGCTCTTTCCTTTGTTGGAAACAGATCTTTACAGAGAGAAGAGGAGGAGATGGTGACTGTTCTGTGTGCTAAGAGAATAGTAATGATACCTTTGCTTCATTGCAGGCAAATAAAGGTTGCCATGGTAAGCCCAGCTAGGAGCGAGCAGGGGAAGCAGAAAGAAATTGGGCAACAAGGAATACTTGGTCCTACTGATGCTTTCATCTTTTGTTTTCTCAAGTGTCATCCCACACACTGTGAGAAACAGCTTTTCTTTTACAAATTTTCCAACCCAATTAGGAGGAAATTTTTGCAGGTAGCATTTATCTATCTTCACAGCAACATTTTGCCATTTGACTCAGATGATCCCTCACCCGGTGTTCTCACTGCACTGCTGAGGGCTATGATTATAGCCTGCAAATAAAGGATCAATAGCTGGAGTTGGCTCAGTGTCTGCCCAGCTCAGGACACAGGCTGTCACCATTACCTATGGGCTTCACAGATTACAGACAATCATTCCTATCAGCTGGGGAAGGTGAAGTTTGTTGCCATAAAATCACACATAATCGCCAGCTTTTGTTTAGCAAAACAGGAGTGGTCTTGGGCACAAAGGGTTATATGTTGAAACCTGAACATATTGAAGCCAGGATTTTTCTTGACCAAATGCAAAGACTTTCATTGCTCCTGAAAAATGGAATCCTCTAAGGAAAAGGAAATTAAAAAATTGTAATTCCTGGTGGTTGTTGTTGGTTGTTGTTGTTGTTTGTTGTTGTTATGTGCCGTGGAGTCGGTTCCGACTCATAGCGACCCTGCACAGGGTTTCCGAGGCTGTTAATCTTTACGGGAGCAGAACGCCTCATCTTTCTCCCGCGGAACCGCTGGTAGTTTCGAACTGCTGACCTTATGGTTCGCAGCCCGATTCGTAACCACTACGCTACCAGAGATCAGTTACGACCCATTGTTGTTAGGTGCCATCGAATCGGTACCGACTCATAGCGACCTTATGCACAGCAGAACGAACACTGCCTGATCCTGGGCCAACCTCACTACTGTTGCCAAGCTTGAATCCATGGATGCTACCACTTGGCCAATCCATCTCATTGGGTGTCTTCCTCTTTTTCTCTCACCCTCCACCTTACCAAACATGATATCTTTCTCCAGTGACTGGTCCCTCCTGACAATATGTCTGAAGTATGAGAGATGAAGTTTTGGCCATCTTGGCCTCCAAGGAGCACTCTGGCTGCACTTCTTCCAAAATGGATCTCTTGGTTCTTTTGGTAGTCCATGGTACTTTCAATATTCTCCTCCAACACCGTAACTCAAAAGCATCAATTCTTCTATGGTCTTCCTTATTTACTGTCCAAATTTCACATGCATATGAGGTTACTGAAAATATCATGGCTTGGGTCAGGCGCACCTTAGCCCTCAAGCTGACATCTTTGCTCTTCAACACTTTAAAAAGGTCTTGTGTAGCAGATTTGCCTAATGCAATGCATCGTTTGATTTCTTGACTGCTGTTTCTGTGAGTGTTGATAGTTGATCTAAGAAGAATGAAGTCCTTGACAACTTCAATCTTTCCTTCATTGATAAGAATGTTGTTTATTCATCCAGGGGTGAGGATTTTTGTTTTCCTTACATTGAGATGTAATCCATACTAAAGGCTGTGCTCTTTGATCTTCATCAGTAAATATTTTAAGTCCTCTTCACTTTCAGCAAGCAAGGTTGTATCATCTGTATATCGCAGGCTGTTAATGTTGTTTGATCCATAGTGACCCTATATAGGGTTTCCAAGGAGTGGCTGGTGAGCTTGAATTGCCAAACTTGAGATCAAAGCAACTTTGTAGTCCAACACATTAACCCACCACAACACACCAGGACTCCAATGTTAAAATGTTCTTAAGTACTGTGGAGTCAGTTTCAACTCATAGTGACCCTGCACAGAGTTTCCAAAGCTGCAAATCTTTAGGGGAGCAGAAAGCCTCATCTTTCTCCCGCGGAACAGCTGATAGTTTTGAACTATAGAATCTATTTATCAAAGTGTAGCCCATCATCACAATGATATTAGGTGCATGCTTGAATGCAGATTCCTCAGCCACCATGATCTACTGAATCCATTCTCTAGTGGTAGACTTCAGGGATATGCAAGGGAAAAGAGTTCCCTCAGTGACTGTTTGCCTATGGAGTATGGGCAGCAGAATAAAAGGAGTTCTGGTAGCGTAGTGGTTACGAATTGGGCTGCAAACCGCAAGGTCAGCAGTTCAAAACTATCAGCTGCTCCCTGGGAGAAAGATGAGGCTTTCTGCTCCCGTAAAGATTTACAGCCTCAGAAACCCTGTACAGGGTCACTATGGGTCAGAACCAACTCGACGGCACTTAACAATAATAACAACCCACTCCTCAGAGATGCCTTCATCCTAATTCCTGTGGCTATTTACCTTACATGTGGATATTTACCTTACATGGAATAAAGAACTTTGCAGATGTGATTAAATTAAGAATCTTGAGATGGGGAGCTTATTCAGGATTATCTGAGTGAGCCAGAACTCATCACATTGTGAGAAGTAATTTTTGTTCCTGTAGTCCATCTTCAGAACTAAGGGAAGTCATGGGTGTAGCAGGCTAGCATAACAAAAGCTCAGTGTAGGGGAAGAACTAGTTTAACCAGCTAGGAACTTTAAAATAAGAATATACCCATCAAGGAAATAGGGGAAGTTTATGGGGAAAGGGATAAATTAACTTTAAATGAGAATGCCCCCAGTAAGGAGTAGTAGGTGACCTTGGGAGGAGATTGTAAACTCCTTGTTGGTAAGTGCCATCCAGTTGATTCTGACTAATAGCAACCCTGTTTAGGGTTTCCAAGGAGCAGCTGGTGAGCTTGAACTTCAGACCTTGCAGCTCAAACAGCTTTGCAGCCTGGCACATTAACCCACAGCACCACACCAGGACTCCGTAAAATCCTTTTTGTTGTTTTTGTTATGTGCCATGGAGTCGGGGTTTCTAAGGCTGTAAATCTTTACAGGAGCAGAAAGCCTCATCTTTCTCCTGCAGAACAGCTGGTAGTTTCGGACTGCTGACTTTACGGTTCACAGCCTTATTCATAACCACTATGGTACCAGAGCTCCTTCCATAAACTCCTTGTTGTTGTTGTTAAGTGCCGTCAAGTTGATTCCTACCTATAGCAACCCTGTATAGGGTTTCCAAGGAACAGCTAGTGAACTTGAACCACCAACCTTGCAATTCAAACAACTTTGCAGTCTGATGCATTAGCCCACGATGCCACACCAGGACAAAGGGTATTTTTAAGACAGAGAAATAAAACTCATCTGCCCATATCTACTGGGTTGGGAGCCTGAATTTGCAAACTCTTATAAAGAAAACCTCTCTTGCTAAAATGTGTACAGATTGGGTTACTTGTCCACAGTGTGGACAGTGTGTCTCACAACATGGATTCTTAAAAGTGGACAACATATTCCAGCTATTGTCAGAGGAAGATATGTGCATTCATTTCCTAGGGTGACCATAACAAAGTATCACCTATTGGGAGGCTAAGGGTAAGTTCTTATTGTTTCACATGGGGGGTATAACTAATCTTCCATTACAGGAACAGAGGACCCTAGGACCATCAAAAGGGAAGAGTATGAGTGGAGTGTGGGATCCTAACTAGATTAGTGGGGACACCAGAGACAAAAGTAGAGATGATGTCATGGAGAGATAGAGCAGCTGAAGACTCTAGACCCGTGGAATGAGAAAGGTTGTGTGTTTGCTGGCTTGTAAAATGTGCTGTTTGGTTGTTTAAACAATTATATATTTTCTGTGTGTGTTTTGTGTACATCAAATAAAGGGGGAGGGTTGTTGTTGTTGTTGTTATGTGCCGTGGAGTCGGTTCCTATTCATAGCGACCCTGTACAGGGTTTCCGAGGCTGTAAATCTTTACGGGAGCAGAAAGCCTCATCTTTCTCTCGCGGAACAGCTGGTAGTTTCGAACTGCTGGCCTTGCGGTTTGCAGCCCGATTCGTAACTACTACACTACCAGAGCTCTATAAGGGGGGGTGCGGGGGGAGTAATAGAAGTAAATATTATTAACCCATGGTACATGGAGGGGATTGTAATAATTGCAATGAAATAAACTATGATTGGTTGAGTGTAAAACTGATGATGTTTCCTGTAAACTATCACTCAACTCATATGAAAGTTTTTTTAAAAAAAAAAGAAAAAAGAAAGAAAGAAAAGAATTTATCATTTCACAATTTCACAGATCTGGAAGCTAGAAGTTCAAAATCAAGGAGTTAGCAGGGCCATGATCTCTGAAGGCTCTGGGAAAGATCTACCCTTGCCTCTTCCTATCTTTTGGGAGTTCTTGGAAACCCATGCCATTCCTTGGCTTACAGAGATCACGCCAACCCTTGCTTCTGTCTTCACATAACCATTTTGCATTTGGTTCTCTGTATCTCTTTTTAATAAGGACACCAGTAGTATTATTTTGGAATCCTGGTGTGGCACTATTAGGGTCAGCACCAGACTGCTATCCACAAATTGGTGGTTCAAATCCTCCAGCGGATCCTCAGAAACTCAATACAGGGTCACTATGAGTCAGAACTGACCTGACAGCACATAGCAAAAATATTATTTTAGAGCCCATTCTAGTTCAGCATGAGCTCATGCTAACTTAATTTGCAACAGCAACAATTCTCTCTCTAAATAAGTTTACATTCACAAGTGCCTTTAATGTTTCCTTTTAGGGAGATACACAATTAAACCATCACAATATGACTATGGAATAAGGGTTGTTGTTGTTAAGTGCCGTTGAGTCAATTCTGACCCACAATGACCCTGTATAGGGTTTCCAAGGAACAGCTGGTGAGCTTGAACCACCGACCTTGCGATTTAAATGACTTTACATTCTGACACATTAGCCCACAGAGCCACCCAACGTGTTAACACTGCTGACTGAAAATTACAGAAGGACCCAGGAGCCAAGGAATACAGCAGCAGAAAAATGTAGGGAAGTGGATTCTTCCCTAGAACCTTCAGTAAGAAATGTAGTCACCGTGACTGATGCCCATGTTAGGATTCTGACTAAGAGAACTGTACGATAATATATTTGTGTTGTTTTAAGTACTAGAATTTGTTACAGCAGTAAAAAGATCTACAGTATCAATAAAACACTAATACCTGGGAGTTATATTCTGGTTGACTAGCCTCAGGACTGGATAGTGGAAGAACTCTCCCTAGTTTAACTCAGACAAAGCAGCCATAGGATCTTATAAAAGGCATCAATCAACTGAATGGTGACAATAATAGCTGTGTCAACTAATTCTCAAAGCCTTTGAGAAGACAATCTCTGGAAAAGTTAAAAAACAGAAAACATTTTTTCAAAATAAATAATATTTGTACAACATCATTATCATCTACACTCTCTCTTCACTTACTGACATGGTTAGGTTCCAAAGACCAAGTCATTAGGCAAAAATTGGCATTATATGAAAATAAAATAACCAGATCACAAAACGGAGACTGGCTACATAATGACCTAACTGCCCAGCCACTGAGACCCATGACTTAGCTGACTCATAACCATCCAGCCAGCATTACTCTTGCCTCACATCTTGATGTTCATTACTGCCAGACGTATGTCATTGATTTGAAAATTAGAGTATAGATTTTTTACTATTGTCCTGATTGTGAAATGTTGGTTATCAAGCCAGCTAAAAAGTGAGGAGAGTTGTACCAAAAGTGGGGGGAAGTAGTTAATCTGACAGTCCAGGAACAGAGGACCCTAGGACCATCAAGAGAGAAGGGCATGAGTGGAATGTGGGACCCTATCCAGAGAAGCAACGACATGAGAGATGGAGGCAGAGATGATGACATGGAGAGAGGGAGCAGCTGAGGACTCTAGACTCATGGAAAGAGAAAGGCTGTGTGCTGGCAGCCAGGAGACAGGCTTGCAGAATGTGCCCTTTGATTGTTTAAATTTTTATGTATTTCTGAATATTTTTGTGTGCATCTCCCTCCACCAAAAAAAAAAGAACAGAAAAAACAAACAGAGGGAATAGAAGCAAATACTGTTGAATGATGATGCACCAAGGAGATTGTAATCATTGCAATGAAATGATGAGTGTAAAACCAATGTTCTCCCATGTAAACTATTACTCAATTCACAACAAAACCAACAACAACAACAAAAAGTGAAGAGAGGATGTACTTCACATGAGAAAATAGACTTGAAGGAGGCTGGAATTCCTTGTGTGGCGCTGTGAGATAAAGCACTGGATTGCAAGTTCAGTTTGAATCACAAGGTCGATAGTTCAAACAAACTAGCTGCTGCTTGGAAACCCTATACACGATTGTTGTCGTGAGTCAAAACTGACTCGACAGCACGTAACAACAACAACAACAAGTGGCTTCAACAGTCCCGATGTGGCTCTGTAGAATAAGCATAAGATTGCTAACCATAAGATCGGCAGTTCAAACTCATCATTCACTCTTGGAAATTCCATACTAGATGAGTCTGAACCAACTCAATGGCACATAGCAGTAAGTGGTTTCAATAGAGTTAATTTCCCATTATAAGATAAAAAATGCACAAAATCTATTTCATTCTAGTGACATTTGTACTGGAGACTGTGGTGGAACAAGTTTTGCTAGGACTTATTCCCTGAAACAATTGGTTTTAGTAGACACATGTTAAATGAAGAGAATAAATCAAATCAGTGCACAGAGAATGCAGCATATTTAGGGTAATGTTGGTCTACTAAGTAAAACCTTGTAGCTTTTGAAACACATTCACTGCTGCTATTTATGGTTCTGGAGTCCTGGGGTGGTGCTATGGGGTAATGCACTGGACTGCAAAGTCAGATTCAACAGCAAGGTTGACAGTTTAAACTCACCAGATGCTCCTCGGAAAACCTATACAGAGTTGCTATGGGTCAGAACTGACTCAATGGCACTTAACAACAACAACATTTATGGTTCTGAAAGTAGTACCATGTGGTAAGTAAGACCACATAAACTCTGGAGTCAGACAGATATGGGCTAAAGCCTAGCTTTAAAATTCACCAACTGGCAACCAATGGGCAAGCTACCTAAATGTCCAATGTTTCAGTTTCCTCAGCTGTAAAAGTGGATAGTATAATAACTCCTCATTCACTGTGTTATAAAACTTAAAAAGCCAGTGTTGGGAAGGTGCTTACACACAATGGTCTTGAGGAAGACAATGGAAATGTTAGTTGTTTGCTGTTGCTATTTTATTACTATGCATATACTATGTAATAACCACCATGTTATCTGTCTTTACCATAAATAGGAAGGAGGCCAGGTAGGGTAGTGGATTATGAGCTGGGCTGTTGTTGTTGTTAAGTGCCGTGGAGTCAGTTCTGACTTATAGCAACCCTGCATAGGGTTTCCAAGGAGTAGCTGGTGAGCTTGAACCACCAAACTTTTGGGGCAAACTGACCTTGCAGTCCAGTGCGTTAACCCACAGTCTGCCCCAGGACTCCTAGCTGCAAAGCTAACAGTTGGACTATACCAGTTGCTTTGTGGGAGAAAGATGAGGCTTTCTGCTTCCATAAAGACTTACAGCCTTAAAAACTCTAAACAGGGTCAAAAACCCCAAACAGGAACCAAGTCAGTGGTACATACCACCACCACCATAAATAGGGGTGGAGGAAGTGAGCCAGCCCTGAGACTCAAAATCAGATTCCGCTGACTCCATGACCAGCATTTTCACAATAGCTTGGCTTTACCTACCTCTTAACTCTTGGTATTCCCCAGAGGAAATGGGAATAAGAACAGAGGAGCCTTTTCTTCCCATCTGCTTCAGTGGTCCCTTTCTGGAATTCCCCAAATACTGCCTGTCCCCAGGCTCCACCCCATATCCATTACCTGGATCACACCACCTCCTTCTCCAGCACTCTCAGCCAAGAAAGTCTCCGGCAGCTCCAGCATCTTCCCGAGCCAGTCCATCATCACCGTCTCCAGCTCTGTGCACGCTGGGCTTGCAGCCTGTCATGGGAGGAGCAATGGAGTGAGCCCGGAAGCAGCTGCTCTAAGCATCTTGTTAGCTGGTGGTAAAGATGTGCCTCTTTTCCTCACTTGGAGAACTGAGGGAACAACCTTCCCAGATCCCATTTCAATCACAAGAAAGTAAGGCTAAAACAATATTTGATAGAGGAAACGGGGATAAATTGCTACAATTTGATGAATTTGACCTATACTTAAGGAGATAGTAACTCTAAATACCAACAGAGAGGGAAGGAGTCTTCACATCAAGTATCAATGCTATACCCACTGTACACAGGGTAGATAGAGATAGGCAACTTAGACACTGGCTACCTAAAATGAAGGGGGATAAAGGCGTGAAGTGACTGGCTTACAAGGTTTCAAGAGGGAGTTTAGTTTAAAAGTGTGTGAGTGGTGGGGGCGAGGGAAAGAGTTCCCACTGAATAATTTTCATCTTGTCTAGATGAGTATGGCTGAAAGAGATGGGATAAGAGTCTTATGATTCAATAGTAATTGTTATCATGACTAATTGCAACTGTCACAATAGTAAAGGTAGATGTTTTGTAGAAAAATTGGGGCATAGTTAATCTTACAGTCCAGAAACAAAGGACCCTAGGACCATCAAGGGAGAAGAACATGAGTGGAATGCAAGACTTTATCCAGAGAAGCAGCAATACCAGAGATGGAGACAGAGACAGGGTCATGGAGAGAGGGAGCAGCTGAGGATTCTAGATTCATAGAAAGAGAGGGACTAAAGCTGGTGGTCAGGAGGCAGACTTGCAGAATGTGTCCTTTGGTGGTGTAAATTATTATATATGCCTGAGTGTTTTAAAAAGAAAAAAGAGCTAAAGTGAATAGAAAGAAATACTGTTCATTGATGGTACATGGAGGGGATTATAATCATTGTCATGAAACAAGGTGTATGATTTATTGAATGCAAAACTGATGATCTGTCCTGTAAACTTTCACTCAATTCACAATAAAAACTTTACAAAAAGAAAGAAAGTGAGACTTTAGGCTGTGCCTGCTTTTGCAAGACTGAATCAGACCCTCATTGCCAACATTCTCCTCAATGTCTCCTCATGGGTCACATGATGTGAGAAACAAATGGCCCTGAAGGCCTTGCCCTCCTCCCACTCTGCTCCCCACCACAGTTTTAATCTTCCACTGAACCCAGATTAAAATCAGCAATCTCAGATGCTACTCAAATGCCTGAAATAAGATTCAACGAAGTGCAACTTGACTAAGCGTCATGTTAGTTTGGAAGGAACATGGAGATCACCATAATAAAGCTTTACTCACCTGTGCCTCATTACTTGAGTATAGTCTGTCTGCTTACATATTCATTGGTTAATTTATAGAAGCATCTAGAAAGGCTTATTGGTAGACACATGAATGAAATGAATACTAGACTGACAGCTGAAGAAGCTGTGCTCTGAGAGTCCCTGTGCCTGTGCCTGTGCCTGTGCCTGTGCCTGTGCCTGTGCCTGTGCCTGTGCCTGGCAAGCACTGGAGAATCTTGCTCCATGATCACACCCATTGTACATGGGAGGTGACAAGTTGGCCATGGATTCATCCAAACATGAAGGAACTCAGTGGAGCCCCATGTAAGGGGCCTGTTGTGGTGTTAGGGGGTGCTCTGATGCTTGGAAGTATATGCAGGCTTTGTGATGCATTTCTGGTAAGAACTGAGTCAGAGAATGTTTTCCCTAATAATCAGGCTACACTGTTGTACCCTTCCCAATCAGCCCAGTGCCGGGTAGAGGGAAAAGCACACTGGTATCAGGCAATACGGGCTTAGAGACAGGAAAGCACTCTTCCAAGAATATGAATATTCCCAGAAAGAAGACAAGACTGGAATTGCAGTTTGATATCATATCATCCTGACCACGGAAAATAGTTTGCAGGTCACTTCATTGTGTTGTGGGACCTCACATGCTGCTATGATGCAGAAAGCTATGTCATTGGTATCCCAAATACCAGCAGGGTGACCTGTGTTAGAAGGGCTTCATGGAGCTTCCAGGCTAAAACAGACTAGGAAGAACAAGGCACTCCACTGCTGAGGGATTAGCCACTGACAACCCTATGAATAGTTGTTCTTGTTAAGTGCCATCGAGTTGGTTCCGACCCATAGCGACCCTGTACAAGGTTTCCGAGGGTGTAAATCTTTACGGGAGTAGAACGCCTCATCTTTCTCCCGCGGAGCTGCTGGTAGTTTCGAACTGCTGACCTTCAGGTTCACAGCCCGATTCGTAACCACTACACTACCAGAGCTCCTTATATTATCTGATAAAGCAGCAGAAGATGAGCCCTCAGGTTGGAAGGTACTCAAAATACAACGGGGAAGAGTTTCTTTCTCAAAGCAGTGTAAAACTTGAATGACATAGATAAAGCAAAGCTTTTGGGACCTGCATTTGCTGATGAGACACAACTCAAAATGAGAAGAAACAACTTCATTAAGAGTTGGAACGTAGAATGTATAAAGCATAAATCTAGGAAAATTGGAAGTCATCAAAAATAACTGGAATGCATAGAGATCAGTATCCTGGGCATTAATGTGCTGAAATGAACTAGTATTGGTTGTTTTGAATTAGACAGTCATGGTGCTGTGGGTTAATGCACTAGACTGCAAAGTCGGCTTGACTCCATTTTTACCAGGAATGCATCGCAAACTCACCAGCTGCTCCTTGGAAGCTCTATACAGGATCGCTATGAGTCAGAACTGACTCAATGGCACTTGACAATGACAACAACAAACTGAAGAAGAATGGAGTCATATTCATTGTTAAAAATCACATTTCAAGATCTATTCTAAACTACAACATTGACAGTATTAAGAAAATATCCACAGGCTTAAAAGACAGACCAGTGAATACAACTATTCGTCAAATTAATGTCAACCACTAATGCTAAAGATAAGGAAACTAAAGACTTTTTATCAATTTCTAGAGTTTGAAATAGATCAAACATGCCATCAAGATGCATTGATAGTTACTGGTGATTGGAATGCAAAAATAAGAAACAAAGAAGGGGCATCAGTTGGAAAATATGGCCTTGGTGACAGAAACGATGACTCTAGAGATTGCATTATAGAATTTTGCAAGACCAATGACTTATTCTTTGTAAATACCTTTATTCAATAACACAAACTGTGGCTATTGATATGTACTTCACTGAGGGAAAACACAAGAATGAAATCAACTACTTCTGTGGGTAGTGACAATTGAGAAGCTCAGAATCATCACTCAGAACAAGACCAGGGGCTAATGTGCAACAGACCATCAATTGCTCATAAGCAAGTTCAGGCTGAAGCAGAAGAAAATGAAAACAAGTCCACAAGAGCCAAAATATGACCTTGAGTATATTCCATTTGAATTTAAGACAATCTCAAGAATAGATTTGAACATTGAACACTAAACACTGAAGATCAGAAGATTGTGGGATGACATAAAAATTATCATACATGAAGAAACAAAAAAGATCATTAAAAAGAAAGAAATGTTGTCAAGGCTCTGAAACTTGCTCTTGAATGTACAATAGCTAAAGTAAAAGAATGGAATAATAAAGTAAAAAAGCTGAACAGAAAATATCAAAGGGCAGTTCGAAAAGACAAAGTAGCATATTATAATTTTCGAAAACCAAAAGGGAAAGAACATGCTTAGCATTTCTCATGCTGTCAGAACTGAAGAAAAATCCAAACCACGAATAGCAATATCACAGAATTCTGTGGCAAAATATTGAAAATTCAGGAAGCTTCAAAAGAAGATGGAAGGAATGCATAGAATCACTGTACCAAAAACGAATTGATGGACATTCAACTATCTCAGGAGGTAACATATGATCAAGAACTCATAGCATTAAAGGAAGAAGTCCAAGCTGCACTGAAGGCATTGGCAATAAACAAGGCTCCAGAAATTAGTGAAATACCAATGGAAATCTTTCAATAAACTGATGCAGAAATAGCAGTGCTCATTCATCCATGCCAAGGACTTTGGAAGACAACTACCTAACCAATTTACTAGAGGAGATCTTTATTTGTCTCCATTTCAAAGAAGGTGATCCAGAAAAAAAAATTGCAGAAATTATCAAACAATATCATTAATATCACATGCAAGTAAAATTCTCAGAAAATAACTCAAAAGCAATTGCAGTAGTACATTGACAGGGAACTGTCTGAAATTCAAGCAGGATTCCAAAGAGGACATAGAACAAGGAACATCATTGCTGATATCAGTTGGTTCTTGACCAAAAGCAGTGAATACCAGAAAAATGTTGACTTGTGCTTTTTTGACTATGCAAAGACATTTGACTGTGTGGATCATAACAATCTATGAATAATATTGGGAAGAATGAGAATTCCAGGACACGTTACACTCATGCAGAACTTGTACATCCACCAAGAGGCAGCTGTTCTGTGTTAGAGCTTAAATTTTAAAGCACTTGGTTTGTGGAAGGCTGTGGTTTACAGTGGGATCCCCTTTCCCCCAGGCTAAATGAATCCTTTTCTCTTTGCAACAATGGTCCTCCTGTCCACAGGGGATGCTGGGAGCTGCTCATGTCCTGTGAGTAGCTGGGGGAAAAAATGCTACATCCCCTTGGCAGGTCCCCCACCACTGCCAGTGCCCAACTCCCCTACCCGCCTGGGTCACCCAGAACTCACCCAAGAGAAGCCGATGCAGCCGATGGCCCCACACAGCATGTCTGCAAGCATAGCTGGGTATGAACTGGCCGTGGGGAAGTAGGCGAAGAAGTGTGGGCTGTGCCAGTGGGTCACCTGCCCGAAAGATGAGTCGGTTACTCAGTACCGCTGAAAAAGGGATTCTGCTACCCTTTGTGCGTGCCCCTAATCACTGGTTTGGTGACTACACATCCAACTTTTCATTCATCCTAATATCACCTGTTCAGTCACTCTTTAAATCAACTCTCTGACTCCCTTTTTTGTTTGATGTATTTGTGGACTAAGAAGTAAACTTTATATCCCCAACATGAAGTGTAAGTTCCTGATTATTTGCCATAAATAGAAAGTAACTATAAACCCTGGAGACTCCATCTCTTTGGTTTTAAAAAAACTTCCTTTAAAGGCCTCTTCAGCCAGGTTCCAAACTCGTTTTTGAATAACAGTTTTACTGAATTTATTATTTTGGCTCACAGTTCTTTTCTTTAAGCATTTTAAATATATTATCCCATTGCTTTCTTGTCTGCGAGATTTCTGCAGGGAAGTTAATATTTAATCTTATCGGGGACCCCTTGTATATGGTACTGCACTTTACTTAACGCTGCTGTCAAATTTGCATTTTGTGCTTGGTTCTCAGGAATGTTTATGGCCGCCTAGGTGACTTTCTTTTAGAATTTATTCTATGGGAAGATCACTGAACTTCTTGGATGTGAAATTTCCTGTCTTTTGTGATGTTTGGGAAGTATTTTAAAAATCATTCTGGACCTTTCTTTCTTCTCTTCCTGGAACTTCCTTAATTAATAAAATAATCATTGTTATCTATCCCACATAACCACAACCCTTAGACTTTGTACATTGTTCTTTTAACCTTTTGTCTGTTTCTGTCTCAGACTGAGCCTTTTCAAAGACCCTGTCTTTGAGTTTGCAATCATTTCAGTTCTATTTCTGAGACCTTCCAAAATGTTACTCATTTCTATTATTTTACTATTAAGTTCCAATGTTTCTGAATTTTTTAAGATTTCACTTTATTGAAATTCTTATTTTGTTCTTGTATTGTTTTGCTTACTTCCCTTAGCTGGTTTTATGTTTGTTTCCTTTGATCTCTTGAATATACTTAATAGTTATACTTGGAAATCATTATTGAGTAATTCTACCAACTGCTGTCCCCTAGTTCAGGTTATTTTCATTTTCTGTTTCTTTATATGCATTGTAAGTGTCTGTTGTCTCCATGACATGAAGTTTTACTGATTGATTTATGTAATTATTTACATATGTTTATTTTTGCTTTGAAACAGCAGGAGACTAGCTTCTTCCCTTCTCATTAGATTGTCCTTCTTCCTTGTTACTACTTCCTGGGATTCTCAGGGACACGTGTCTAAGCCATACACATGTCCAAGCTGCATTGTCCCAGGTGAATTTGGTCAGGTGTCTTGGCCCACACTATGTCAACCTCACCTCTTTGTTTCTGGTTTGTCTTTTCCTGTACTTTGTTCTGTGTTGCACCCTGGGTACGCCGCTAGACAACTACTAGGTGATCCCTAGGATCTTTTCTGTTATGCTAGAAGGAATAGAAGTGGAGGCTATCTTGATATTTTCCCCAGGAAATTTGTCTTTGGAATCCCCAGTTGTATTGGTGTACTTCCTGCACTGAGCTGGGAGCAGGGCTCACCTGTGGTGTCAAGTCAAGAGTGAATCAGTCAAGGCACTTCCAGTGTGGGCATAGGATGGTGTTTGGCAGGCATACCTCAAGGGGTAGGTCAAGTCAGACAGAAGTCACTTGTGTAATGTTCCTGTCTTGAGCACCTGAAAGAGGTTCCTGCCTCAGGCGAGGTGGTTACCAGTGGGGAGTTTGGCCATTGGGTGCCTTCTATCATAGATAGCTGGATTCACTCCTGGTGAATGACTTGGTAGGTAAGTTCCCACTGCTTCCAATAGACAGACTTCCCAGATGATGGGCAATAATGGGACCAATTCCCAATGATTTCCCTTTGCTGGAGTCTCCCAGGATGTTGTTGTTAAGTGCTATTGAATCAGTTCCTATTCACAGCAACTCTGTATTAGCTTTCTGAGGCATGCCTGGTGGCATTAAACCACACACCTGCAGTTAGCAGCCCAGTGCTTATCTTACAGCACAACCCCAGGAGCAGAAACAAACACCATTGAGTTTTCTTGGTGCCCTTCCCCACTGGCACTCATTCTAGCCTTCATGATATTTTCCTGGGAATTCCTGAAGTTTGATCTGTACCATTCTACCTGGGTATACTCCCCTGAGGTTCTTGGGACCTAACATTGTACTATGCCCCAACACACTCTCTCCCAGACCTGCCCAGTCTCAGTAAGTGCCTATGCCACTGTCTCCTTCTATGTTCCAATGCTCCCTCCCTGTGTCCCTTATTGGGATGCCTTTGCCACCATCTCAAGATGGTCACCTTGAACTGGCTGGTGAGTTGGATGACAATGGTCTACTAAACTCGGCTTTTCCACTATGTGTATCTCATTTCCCCTTGTTTCAGCATTGCCTTTGATTCTCCACACCTTCTGTTACTATCCAGTGTACCAAGATCTTGGATTGCATTGATTCTTTGCTGTTTCCTTCTGGTATTGCTGCAGGGAATATGAGAGTGCAACCAGCTATGCCACCATCTTGCCTTCTGTTCATCCTTTGACTCAGTAAATACTTGTTCTGTGCCAGGCATTGGGAATAGCCCTGGGGAGATAGGCATGTGAGAGATCACCCTTCACTTGGGACAGGGCACAGAGTGTACCAGGCCTAGGAGAGGAGGGAACAAAAAGAGGCAGCATCCATCTGAGTTAACGGAAGTCCAGGGAAGGTAACTTGAAGTATAGAAAGACTTTTCCAGACACTGATCATTAGGAAGTAGTGTGTGTGTGTGGTGAAGAGCAAGGATGTTATATCAGAAAGACCTGGGACTCGATCCTGCTATCTCTTTAGCAACAGTGATGCAAGTTGGCTTCTCCTTTAAACCAGTTTTCTCATCTGTCAAAATGAGATAAAATCTTATGAGGTTATTATAAGCATGAAATGAGAGTGCCTATAATACTTAATATTTAAAAGAGTACTTGAAGTCTTCAGTAAACTGCAACTGTTCCCATCAGCCACCAGAGAAAAGGCAGACACAAATGCCCATGTGGGCAGCATTGACAGAAGATCTGGAGAGGTAGGTCCTTAGAGTGTGTGATGCTGAGATCTAATTACCAATGACTTGAAGTAACTCAGTGCTCACAGGGAGCCCCTGAGAATTTTTGAGTATGGAAGTGAGAGATTCATACTCATCTTATAGATACACCACATGGGGGAGTGTTGCAGACTGGGGGAAGTGGGAGAGAAGGCAGCCAGGAGGACTCTGAGAAGGGAGCTGAGGTCTGAGCTCAAGCCCCCAAGCTAGAAATCAGGAGGAGGGTTAGGGAGGAAGAAGTCATAGGCCTGCTGAGATTTGGGAGAAAGAAAGGAAGGAGGAGGAAGGTGATGGGTGTTCCCAGGGCCTCAGAGGCCCCTTCCCCGCAGACCTGAACCCCTGCCACTTAGTGAGCTGTCTGTGATTTTACCACAGGCCTCTCAGTCAACTCTCTTCAATCCCAGTCTCTGCTGGAGAAGACAAAGTTTAGCCTCAGATGGTGTACATTAAAATTTCCTGCATAGCTCTAGCACTTCTGCACAAGCGGCTCAGGGAGGAAGTGAGTAGAGGATCCAACCAACATCTGCAACACAGATTCTGGGCGCCAAGTAGAGGAGTCCAACCCCACCATCTCACCCATCTCCTAACCACCTCTGCCTTGGTGTATTTCCACAATATTTATAAAAGATCAGGCATCTTGGGCTTCACTCAGAGCTCTCCTGGGAGGATAAAATCTGAGCAGTGGCTTTGGAAGAGACAACTTGATATTTAAAAACTGAGGCCCTGGGACCTTACTCAGACCATCTTCCCTCTCAAGTAGGACTTGTTGAGCCCCAATCCTTCCTGCTCTGAATGTCCTATGCTTGTTCTCACAGACCTTACCAATCATGGATATGTGTCCTGCTGTCAAGGCAATAATCCAATTCACCTAATGCTGGAACTTTTCACATTGCTAGGCAAAACGGAATGAACTGCCTTTGATGGCAGGTCTGATCATCCTTATAAATGGGTTTGGCCTACAAATCAGGTCATGCTAGCAGGTCCACAGAGCCACTCAGAGTACACACTCTGGATATGCTTTTAGGGGAATTCCTTGACAAAGAAAATCCTACTGTGGAAGCATAAAGCCATTAGGAAGCTTCCTGTTTGCTCCAAGGATGACGCCCCATCGTGTTTGTCTGCTGTACGTCTCTGCACATCATGTGAGATCATGTCAAAGACCAGTCTCTGGGGAGAGCTAGTACCAATCACATCACCCATTCTCAAATTTAAGAAATAAAATATGTCTTCAGTATATGATATTTAGCCATCCTGGGGTGGCACTGTAGGATAAGCACTGGTCTGCTAATCACAAGGCCAGTAGTTCAAATCCACCAGCCGCCCATTGGAAACCCTATACAGGATTGGTATGAGTCAAATTCGACTCCATCCCACTTCACAACAACAACAATAACAACAAGGAGCCCTGGTGGCACAGTGGTTAAATTTCTGTGTTGTTTATCAAATGGTCAGCAGTTCAAACCCACCAGTCACTGCACGGGAGAAAGATGTAGCAGCCCGCTTCAGTAAAGATGACAGGTTTGGAACCTCTGTCAGGTAGTTGTGCTGTGTCCTATAGGGTTGCTAAGAGTCAAGGTTTGAGTTTTATTTTGTTTTGTTTAAGCAGGAACTCTAAGTATATGTATTATTTTGAGTCAATAATTTACTTTGAAACATACAATCAGTGGCTGGTTTCCTCTGACCATCACATCGTGATTCATTGTGTTTTCTTGCGGGTGGAGGTGGTCTCAGCAGTTAGAGGAGAGGATACCCACGGTCCTGGGAATCCAAACCATCTGGGTTAGAGTGCTGGTATCATTTACTGGCTGTGTGATGTTAGGAGAGTCATTTAACCTCTCTGAGTCTCAAACTCCACCCCACGTGAAATAGAAATCATAACAATTCTCCCCAACAGGATTGTTGTGAGCATTTTATAAGATCATCAATACAGACTGCTTAATTCCTTGTTGTTGTTGTTGTTGTTGTTGTTGTTAAATGCTCTGGTGTGGCACTGTGGATTAATGCACCAGACTGCAAAGTCTCTTTGAACCATAAGATCAGTGGTTCAAACTCACTAGTTGTTCTTCAGAAACCCTCTGCAGGGTTTCTGTAGGTCGGAACCGACTCAACAGTGCTCCACAACAATACCAGGTGGTAAATAATGTCAGCCCTGCCCTTCTCCGACCTCTGCTGTAGCCTTTTTCCTTTTCCTCCCAGGTACAGACTTACCCCTGGCATGATGATCTTCTCAACATCATTCATGATGGCCTCAAAGGTTTCTGGCTCCTGGGGGGCAGTAGCAGGGATCAGGGGGCGCAGATAACCAGGCTCTACATCCGGATAGACCTGACGTTTCTCGATGCCTTCCATGTAGTCAGCCACATAGTCCACCATCTCTTTGCCTTTTTTGCGGAACTCACTTGCATTCATGGTAAACTACACACACAAAAAAGAAAGTACTTAGCAAAGAGTATCACATCTGCCCTGGAGTGGGACAATTCCAAGCAAGCTGACTGTTAGGGCCACCTAAGATCCTGGAGACCCCTGGAGTGCCAAGCCAGGACACATGTCTTCCACATTTGGATGATGTGGAAAGGACACTGCATTTATAGACCACAGCAAAATGCTTCTTCTGTTATTTATCAGGTCTTCACTTGAGGACAATAATGCCTTTGATTCATTTTCCTCATCTCTACCACCCTTCTGTCCAAGGAGCTCTGGTAGCGTAGTGGTTACGAATCGGGCTGCGAACCTCAAGGTCAGCAGTTCGAGACTACCAGCTGTTCTGCGGGAGGAAGATGAGGTTTTCTGCTCCTGTAAGGAGCTCTGGTAGCGTAGTGGTTACGAATCGGGCTGCGAACCTCAAGGTCAGCAGTTCGAGACTACCAGCTGTTCTGCGGGAGGAAGATGAGGTTTTCTGCTCCTGTAAAGATTTATAGCCTCAGAAACCCTATACAGGGTCGCTGTGAGCTGGAACCGACTACAAGGCACATAACAACAGCAACAACAACAACAACATCTCCCTTCTGTCCCGTTTGCCATACTGTAGGTGCTTTCATATCACTACGATGTTGGAAGCTACTCCACTGGTATTTCAAATACCAGCAGGGGGTCCTGAATCCAGGCTAACACAGACTAGGATGATAGGGCCAGTGATATACTTTAGAAAATTAGTCAACTCAAAAACACTATGGGGGAGAGGACTTCCAGTGCTTCCCTGATCAGGCAGCTCAGGTAGGGCAGTCTCGGGGAAAAGGGGCAGAATCACACAAAGGAAACCTCTGTCTAGCAGACAGACAGCTTTTGAACAAACATAAGATCTTATATTTCAACATTCTGAACTCGTTTTTTTAAAAGATCAAATTGCTGAAGAATTACAGGCAATTTGAGCTTTTGCCTGCCTGCACGTGGCTCCCACTTCCGCGCCCGCGCCAGCAAGTGCCTCTGCCCCCTGCAGACCTTGGAATGCAGGGCTAGAGCAACCCCACTTAGAAGGCTGCATTTCCAGAGAAAAGGAAGCATAAACTAACAAAGCCGAACAAATAGAGAGGGATATCGGTGTGGATATCAGGAAATTCGGGGTACCCACGGTACAGAGAGCTTGAGAGAGGCATTTTTTACATCATCAAATACAGACACAACCTCCCTGCAGCCACCACCCCCAGCCCTCTACTGCCCCGGCCCAGACCAGCCCTCTGCCAAGCTGCTGAGGCTCAGGAACACCCAAGGCCCAAACACTCCCACTGAGGCCAAGGCCTGCCCTGAGGTCCAAACCGCCCACAGACTGGTCACAAAGGCCCAGGCCCAACAAAGGCCCAAATTGCCTACCCGCCTCTAGGCCCAGGCAGTCCACAGCCCGGTCGCCACTGAGATCCAGGGCCCCCAAGACCCAACCCACCACATAGCCAGGTCACTGAGGCCCAGGGCCCTTGAGGCCCAACCTGCTGCATAGGCCGATCACCAAGGGCCAATGACCCTGAGACCCAACCCACCCTCAGCCCAGTCCCCGAGGTACAGGCCTCCCAAGACACAATCTGCCCAACCTGCCCACTGAGGCCCAAGCCGCCCGATGCCCAGCTGCTGATACCCAGGCCCCCTGAGGCCCAAACCACCCACCCAAGGCCCAACCCTCCTGCAACCCGGTCACTGATGCCTAGGCTCCCAAAGGCCCAAACCGCCCGCCCTAGGCTCACCCCACCTGCCCGAGGACTAAACGGCCTGCCGCTGAGGCCCAGGCCCAACTGAGGTCCAAAAAAGTTACTCTGAGTTAAGCAATAAGGAGAGTGAAAAGGGAAGACCACATCCTGATCACATCTTCCTGAAGGTAATCAGGAAACATAAAAAATTACCAAAACACATACTTAATTAATTATTAGGGCCACAGATAAACATTAAACATGTCCAAGAAGCAAAAGCAGATGACTATAT
>NW_006408835.1:2459327-2476432 GCF_000296735.1 Chrysochloris asiatica
AATTGGGCATGTTCCAAAGGGCTAAATGGGACAGAGATAAAGGACGATATATGCACAGCCTTGGAACAGTAGGGCTCTGAGATACAGGGATTGAGTCATGGTTGGAATGGTGGGGGGTGGGAATCATGTTAAGATGCCTGACTGTTTTTTGTTTGCTTGTTTGTTTGTTTTAATCTTGGTTTCCCTTGCATTAAAATATAGAGTAGACACTGGAGAGGGAGAGAAAGGAATAGTCAGAAACACCACACTAGTAGGCTTGTAATTCTGTCTTCTGCCTATGACTGATTGAAATACCTAAAATGGGGCTACAGCGTACCCAGTGAATGAGGCTTTTTGTGGAGCCTTTGCAATACATAAAACTATAGGTACATTGCTGTCTGTGATAATATCCATATGCTTACAAGGATGACAAATCAATACAAGTTCAAATTTACACACCAATCACTAATGCCAGTGAAGATGAAATTAAAAAATTCTACCAACTTCTTCAGTCTAAAAGTGATCAAACATTCAATCAAACTACACTGATAATTACTGGTGATTGGAATTCAAGTGTTGGAAACAAAGAAGACATATCAGTAGCTGGAAAACATTGCTTTTGTGATATAAATGATGTTGGACATTGCATGGTAGAAATTTGCAAGACTGACGACTTTCTCATTACAAATATCTTTCTTAAACAACATAAAAGGTTTACACTTTGGACATCACCATATGAAATATACAAAAATCCAGTTGATTACATATGTGAGGAGAGATTGTGTGAAAGCTTCATGTCATCGGTCAAAACAAGTCCAGGACCAGATGTGGAATAGGCATCATTTGCCCTTATGCAAGATCAGGCTGAAACTGAAGAAAATTAAAACAAGTCCACAGGAGTCAAAATATGACTTTAAATATATCTCATCTGAATTTAGAGACCATAGCAAGAATAGATTTGATTCATTAGACACTAATGACAAAAGAATAAAAGAGTTGTGGGATGACATTAAGAATATCATCCACAAAGAAAGCCAAAGGTCATTAAAAAGACAAGAAAGAGATAAACAACAACAATGGAAGCCAGAAGAGACTCTGAAATTTGATTTTGAGCACAGAAAAGACAAAGTGAATGGAAGAAAAGAGGAAGTAAAAGAGCTGAACAAAAATTTAAAAGGGCAACTCAAGAAGAAAAGGTCAAGTATTACAATGAAATGTGTAAAGACCTGGAGTTTAAAAGCCAAAAGTGAAGAGCATGCTCAGCTTATCTAAGGTGGAAATAACTGAAGGAAAATTCAAGTTGAAATATTGAAGGGCAAAGTGGAGTCCTGGTATGGTATTATAGGATTAGCACAGAAAGATAGGTGATACAAACTCACCAGCTGCTCCTTTGAAACCCTTTTCAGGGTTGCTATGAGTGGGAACTGATTTAAAGGTATTTAGCAACAGCAAGTTGGACAAAATATTGAATTATGCAGAAAGAATCAAAAGAAAAAACAAGTAATATACAGAGTCACTGTACCAAAAAGAAAGGATCAGTGTTCAACTATTTTGAGAGGTAGCATGTGATCAAAAACTGATGTTACTTAAGGAAGAAGTCCAAACTACTCTGAAGGAATTGGCAAAAACCAAGGCTCTAGGCATTGATGAAGTACAAATTGAAATCTTTCAACAAACTGATGTTATTACTGGAGGCACTCACTCATTACAAAGAAAGTGACCCAATGTAATGCAGAAACCATTAATTTCAAAAGAAAATAAAATTTTTCTGAAGATAGTTTAAAAATAAGTATAGTAGTCCATCGACAGGGAGCTACAAGAAATTCAAGCTGGATTCAGAAGGGGGCAACAGGACTAGGGATATCATTGCTGACATTAGATGGATCTTGGCTGAAAGCAGGGAATACCAGAAAGATGTTTACTTGTGCTTTATTGACAATGCAAAGGTTTTTTCACTGTGTGGAACATGGCAAACTATGGATAACATAGCAAGGAATGAATATTCCAGATCATTTCATTGTAGTAGACCAAGAGGCATTCATTAGACCAGAACAAAGGGATATTGAATGGTTTAAAATTAGGAAAGGTATGCCATGGGATTATATCCTTTCAATTTGTATGCTGAGCACGTAATATGAGAAGCTGGATTATGTGAAGAAAATGTGACACCAGGAGTGAAGGAAGACTCATTAATAGCTTGCAATATACAGATGATACAACCTTGCTTGCTGACAGTAAACAGGACTTAAAATGCTTACTGATGAAGATCAAAGACCACAGCCTTCTATGGGTTGCAGCTCAATGTAAAGAAAACAAAAATCCTCACTACTGGGCCAATAAATAGCATCCATATAAATACAGAAAAGATTGACTTCATTTTTCTCAAATCAACCATCAACACTCAAGGAAGCAGCAGTCAAGAAATCAAAAGATGTATTGTATTAGGCAAATCTGCTGCTCAAGACCTCTTTAAGTGTTCAAGAGCAAAGATGTCAGTTTGATAACTAAGACTTCAACTGGGGACCTCAACCAAGCTATTGGGGACTCTACATTCAGGGAGGGAGGGGGGCTGTGTGCTGACAGCTGGAGGGCAGACATGCAGGGTGTACCCTTTGGTTGTTTGATGATGCATGCAGGGGATTGTAATCATTGCAATAAAACAAAATACGATCGGATGAATGTGAAGATAATGTTCTCCCATGTAAACTATCACATAATTCACAATTTAAAAAAATGAGAGCGAGAGAGAGACATAGAGAGCAGAATGGATAAGAAAACAGGAACCTTCAATATGTTGTCTACAAGAGACATATCAAAAAGATGGAGAGAGCCTAAATGCCCATCAACAGAAGAATGGTTAAATAAACTTTGGTACATACAAACAATAGAATTCTACAAAACATTGAAGAATAATGATGTATCTGCAAAACACCTCACAACATGGTTCAACCTAGAGGACATTATGTTGAGTGAAATCAGTCAATCACAAAAGACAAACTTTGAAATTAGTCAATCACAAAAGGACCAATGTAAAAAGTTAAAAAATAAAAACAGTTGTCTTGAAAAAACAAACAATCTATAATGGTTACAGGGGTGTGGGGTGGAATTATTCATGGGCTAGAAGATAGACACATGTTAACATGGGTGACAAGGCAGTCAATATACAACAAGAGGGAGGTTAGCAGAAGAAAGATGAAGGTAGCGGGAGATACAGGGAGGAATGCAATAGTTAAAGTGAATAAAAGTAAATACTGTTAACTGTTGGTACGTGAAGGGGATTGCAACCAACTCATAAAACCAAGTATATGATTCATTGAATGTAAAACGGATGATCTGCTCTGTAAATTTTCATTTAATTCACAATAAAATGTTTTTTTTTAAGTCTTTTTAGAGGCAATCAATATATAAAGTACTTAGGAATAAATCTAACCAGAGAAATAAAGGACCCATACAAATAAAAGTGCAAAATATTACTACAAGAAACCAAAATAGACCTGCATAAATGGGAAGAATACAACATGCTCATGGGTAGGCCTACTTAACATTATGAAAATGTCAATTCTACCAAAAGCAATCTACAGTTTAATGCAATCCCATTCCATCATTATTTAAAGAGTTATAAAATTAATCACCAACTTCATATGAAAAGGAAAGAGACCCCAGATAAGCAAAGAACTGCAAAGAAGAACAATGTAGGAGGCCTCACCTTTTACAACATCAAATTCTATTACACTGCCTTGTAGTTAAAACAGCTTGGTACGGGTACAATGACAAACATATAAACTAATGAAACAGATTGAGAACCTAGAATTAAATCTACCCATTTATGGACAGCTGGAGTCCTGGTGTGGCGCTGTGGGTTAATGCACCAGACTGCAAGGTTGACGGGCCAAGCTCACCAGCTGCTCCTTGGAAATCCTATGCAGGGTCGCTATGGGTCAGAACCAACTCAACTGCACATAATGACAACAACCAGAGTTAAAGGCAACAGAGGCAAATGCTACTATCTACACAATCATACATAACAATAATCTACAAGTGGTTGCATAGATAGACCTGAAAGCTGAGCAAATGTGGAAAGGAGAATGGGACCACATCTAATAATATATAGAGATTCAACAGAGGATATACTGCAAACCCTATATAGGGGCACTATGAGTCTGAATTAACTGGATGGCACTTACCTACAACACAACATGCTGCAAATATACCCATGACTGTAGTAGGATATTTGCTGTTATTGTTGTTAAGTGTCATCTAGTTGGTTCCAACTCAAAGCCATCCTGTATAGGGTTTCCTAGCCTGTAAATCTTTACTTAAGTGGAAAGCCTCATCTTTTGCTCACGGGACAGCTGATAGTTTTGAATTGCTTACTGTGAGATTAGCAGCCAGGGTTCTTTTAGTAGGATATACACGGAGCAAAGTTATGAAAACTTTCTAGCCATAGGCAAAAACTTTGAGGGAATGAGTGATTAGGCTGGGGACTCAGGAACATAGTTTCAAGGCCCACCATGGCGTAACACAGTCCATAAAGACAATGTTGTAAATCCTACTTCAGTGAGTAGCAACTGGGGTCTGAAAAGCTGTGAGCAACCATCTAGCATGCAGCTGTTGGTTTCTTCCAGTCTGAAGCAAAGAAGAATGAAGAAAGTCAAATATGCAAAAAATAATTTATCTATGAAGTTAAGCGGTGTGCCTGTGGGGAGGAGGCTGACTTGCAGAATGGGCCATTTAGACACTTAAATGAATACATATTTTTTGTTTTGTATGTGTGTATCAAGTATTTTGCTTTGTTCATTTGTAAAACATAAGATGTAAATGGAGAACCACAGGTAAGAAGTAGGATAGCTGTGGTTACAGGGAGGGGATTGTAATCATTGAGATGACAATAAAATGTATAATTTGTTGAACATAAAGCTGATGATCTTGTTGGTATTCCTTCACTCAATTCATAATCAAAAGTTAAAAATAAAAATAATTAGTCCAGTGGACTAATGGATCACCAACATCAGTCTTCACAATCTTGAGGCCAGAAGAACTGCCAGCTGCTATGATAGGGACCACATGAGAAGGTTCTGGGTACACTAGACAAAAATGTAGAACAAAGATCAAAATCGTAAAGAAGACCTGGCTTATTTGTTGGGTAGAGGCTGGTGAGATCTCCTTAAATCCTGGAACTGAAATCATCCTTGCCTCCCCCTACGTGGCTCAGTTTTCAGCCAAACAAACAGGCCTATAAGGTGAATAGGAATCCTGGTGTGGAGCTGTGGGTTAATTCACTGGACTGCAAGGTCAGTTTGAACCTACAATGTCGGCTATTCAAGTTTACCAGCCATTCCTTGGAACGACTCAAAGGCACTTAATAACAACAACAATAATAAGGTGAACAACACTAAGGAAGTACACACTCCTCAGTATAATCAACCATTTGAGATCAAAAGATAGCATTTGCCCAAGGACAAAATTCAGAAGGCAGGAAGGATTATGTGTTGTTGTTGTTGTTAGGTGACATCAAGTTAGTACCAACTCAAAGCACCCCTATGCACAACAAAACGAAACACTGCCTGGTCCTGGGCCAACCTCACAATTGTTGCCACGCTTGAGCCCATTGATGCTGCCACTTTGCCAATCCATCTCGCTGGGGGTCTTCCTCTTTTTCTCTGACCCTGCACCCTACCATACATGTTATCCATCTCCAGTGACTGGTCCCTCCTGACAATATGTCTGAAGTCTGAGAGACAAAGTCTGGCTATCCTGGCCTCAAAGGAGCACTCTGGCTGCACTTCTTCCAACACAGATCTGTTTGTTCTTTTGGCAGCCCATGGCACTTTCAATATTTTCCTCCAACACCATAACTCAAATGCATCAATTCTTCTACGGAGGAATGGCAGCAGGACACAGGAAGATATATAGGCAAAGTGATGTTACAGTCAATAACATGATAAAAATGTGTATGAATTTTTTAATGGAAAACTGATTTGCTCTGTAAACCTTTACGTAATTCACAATAAAAAGTTAAAAAATAAAAATAATAAAATAAAATCGTCGTTTTAGGAGATTTGCCTTATATAATATATCGTCAGATTTTCCTAGTTTCCCATTTATAATCTTCTGGGTCTGCAGGCTTAAAAATCCGTTTTTAATTTGGAATGACTCTGAATACTTTAAATTTTGCCCAGAGTCCAACTTTGTTTTTACCTCATATTGTAGCATTCCAAATTGACATGATTCAGATCCAGCCCAAGTTTTGACACATAGTGAGTGTGCTTTTATCACTAAGCAATTGCAGAGTTCATTTCCCATGTGAGTGAATACTGTTTTATCATTTATTTCTCCCTGCCATATTAACATTGTGCACTTCTCCTGTAGAATATTTGGACATTTCCAATTTTCACCAACATGAAAGGAAGTCTGTGTGGTCACTGTGGTCAACATTCTGAGACCAAGGTTGAAAGGACGAAGAATGAAACCCTGACTCAAATACTTATTAGCAGTATTAACCTAGACTAAGTTATTCTTTTACTAAACTTCACTTTCTTTAACTGAAAACAAAATTCATGATAATAATAATACCAGCAAGCTTTTGTGTTATAAACACAGAAACAGAGAGATGACACAAAATAAACCCTCAGTAAATGCCATTTACCAGCTTTTCTGTGTGGTACTGTAATATACGATCCAATTGGTATATTTTTGCACACTTTGTTTCATAATGTTCTTCTCGTTGGTAAGTACCTTCCAGTCAATTCTGACCCATGGTGTCCCAGTATAGGGTTCCCAAGAAGGAGCAAATGGTGAGTTTGAACTGCCGGCATTGCGGTTCAAACCAACCTTTCAGTCCAGTGCTTATCCTACAGTGCCACACCAGGACTTGTTTCATAATAACAGTTCCTAAATTGGAAAACACTCATTTTATAATTTCCTGGAATAAATCCTTACAAAAAGTAGTTTTTAATTTTTTTGCCAAATATTTCCTTATGATTTTTTTTTAACCACAGTTAAGTATACACATTTAAGTCCTGGTGTGGCACTGTGGGTTAATGCACTGGACTACAGAGTCAGTTTGAATCTCAAGGTCAGCAGTTCAAGCTCACCAGCCGCTCCTTGGAAACCCTATACAGGGTCTCTTTGGGTCGGAATTGACTCAACGGCACTCAGTAACAACAACAACAAAGTGTACACATAAGAATTCTCTTTTCTGCCTAACAAACACTAGGTTTGCGTGCTCACTTTAACTGTGCCATTGTTGTAAGCACAAAATTATATGTCTTATGCTAATGAATGAGTTTGAATCGTTTTCTCATACATTCCTTTAACACGACAATTTTTTTTTATTTGAAGAATAGCTTGTTCATTGCTTTCTTTCCCACTTGTTAGCTGCCATAATTTGACTCCAATTCAAATATAAATAATACATAAAACATTGCCCAGTTCACTCAGATGTTAGGTATTTTCTTGCTTCATTGTAAATTCTTTTAATACATTAATACTTCCACCCCTATATCTGTGTATATTTTGTAGATATCAGTGCTGTGGGTTAATGCACCAGACTGAAAAGCCATTTGAACTGCAAGGTTGGCAGTTCAAGCTCACCAGCTGCTCCTTGGAAACCCTATACAGGGTCGCTATAGGTCAGAACCGACTCGATGGCACTTCACAACAACAACAATCCACTCAGGTGTTAATTATTTTCTTGTTTCATTGTAAACTCTTTAAACACATTAATACTTCCACCCCTATATCTGTGTCTATTTTGCAGATATTTTCTTTACTTTAGTTTGGCCTAATTTTGTTTACATTTTTTTTCTAACCTATAAAAATGTTAACTTTAACTGAGTCCAATCTCATTTATGTTGAACTTTCCTTTATGATTGCTACCTTATGTGTATTTGATGTGCAATCCTAGAGACTTCTATTTACCCTAAAGAAGAGCAACACTTTCAAAGACTTGGAGTGAGAAGTTATACAAAACTTGGAAAAATGCTTAGTTCTTAGTATCTGTTGCTATTTTCCAATGGGAATGAAGTAGTAAGGATGGGCAAAAGGGATTCCTCACAGAAGCACACACACACATGTACACACATACATCGATTTGCCACCAAAAGAAACATTCCTGGTCAAATTGTAAGATGAGACCTGGTTATTATTTCTAATCCTTTTGCCATTTACTTGTGGATTATTTCTCACAAAGACCTTTGTAGGAGGTTTTACCACAGAGGATCTTGTGTTCATTTTATCACTGTTTGATATTTCATGTCTCTAAGCTGGGCAAATATTGGCTAGCAAATGTATATTTTGATAAAAAGCTATGGTTCATGATTTTCTGGGCCCTTGAAGAAGCTTCTGTTGACATAACCCAATCACAAAGCAGCCAGAAGCTGCAAACAGCAGTATTTTACATGTAGCCCTTGTTGAGTGTTGTTTGTGTATGAAGGGTTAGCATCTCCCCAGACTTCCAACTTAGCTTCTTATTACATCAGTGAAAGTCAGCATAGCTCTAGCCCCAAATACATTTTTCAAGATGTTATGAACTCTTTTGCACTCCATACCCCCTAACTAACTCATGGGATTACTTTTTGTCATAGATCATTCTACAGACATCCTTTGCTAACTGTGGACTAGTGCAAGCAAGATCTTCAACTCATTTTTGTCTGCAGCCTCAGGACCAGCCACAGGCTGGTTGAATGATGAATGAAAGATTGTAAAAATGTTACTGCCTCTAAACATTTTATTTCAGAAATACAGTATACTATATGAAAGCCTACTCTTTACTTGTAAGGCAGCCAAAATTACATGCCTATCGAATATGGATGACACATACAAACATTTTTAAGCCACAGGAAACATTAAATGGTTCAGAAACAGGATTTTTCCACCTCCATTGACTCTCATTTCAGTTCATTCCAAATATCTAGCTCTGCCATTTCACTATCACCTAAACTTTCCACAGTCTGAGCACCTGACTTTGTCTCCTTGGACTCTGGTTTTCCTCTCTTCTGGTTCCAGAAATCTATATTGTGCTGCTGGAAATAACTGCCTCCCTGGACCATTGGTATTCAACATCTGCCACAGCCATTTGTCTAGAACCCAGCAAAGCTCTCTCATTGATAGCGCTGTAGGTGTTGGTTGTAGGGGTATGCAGGCAGGCAGTGTACGTGAGACGTGAGTGCAGGTCTTCCTGATGATTAAAAACCTGAAACTGACCAGACCAACACACCCAGCATTTGAGAGTGTGTGAATGCATCAACCCCTTGTGTTTATTTTACAAGTGAGGGGTCTCAACAAAATATTTTTTATCTGCCCATGGCTCTGTCCATAATTGCACACAAGGAATGGCTTTCCTTCAGACCCTGGGACTCTGGAGACTTCATTTAACCTTTCATGGCGTTCATTGTCTATCTTGATAAAAAGTATTTAGCAATTTATTTTGCGCTGTTTCAGGGAAAAAAATGAACCATACTTTATGTTTCAAAGAAATGTTTTCCTCTGAGACTGTGAGGATTTGGTCTTCTCTTTGTCCTTGAGTGCATATTTGTAAATCTAGGCACAAAACTAATATGGTTTATTTTCCCTTGGGTTGACTAATTGCTTAATAAGCCAACCTAAAAGAGGTTATAGGCATTTTTTTTGTCCCTGTGTGTGTGGGCTCAAAGGACATCATAAATTAACTGAAAAGGAAAAATATTTCTAACTAAGAGGATAAAGTTTCTGAGAATGAGAGTTTTTTAGATAATAAGAATGACCTGTTAATTTGAAAAAAAGAAGGAAAATGAAGGAAGAGATGAAGGGAAGGAGAAAATGAAGACTCTTTTAACTCTCAAGACTCTAGTTGCACAACAAATTCTTTAGAATCTTTGTTTTGTTGTTGGATATGAAGCGAATGAAGCATCAAAAGAAGTTCATGTGAAGCTGGTGGTAAGGCACACGGCATCAAAAGGACCTGAGATCAAGGACCACCTCGGACACCAGGGTACCTTCTTTAAGCTTTCTGAGGCTCCATATCAACATTTGGAAAACTGAGAATAAGACTTGTGCCTCATAGGGTGGTTTGGAGGATTCAAAAAGATTGTGTGGAGCTGATGTTCATTTAAAAATAAACTATCAATGATGTGCAAGGAAAGGATTACATGGGAATCCTCTGTGCTTTCAACTCAATTATTCTATAAACTTCAAAGTGCTCTGAAAAGTAAGGTGTGCTATTTTCAAAAATGAAGGAGAGAAAACCACAACACTGTCCCATTTTGTGGCTTTAGGGAACCAGCCCAACAGCTCCTTCTTCCTCTTTGCACGAAGCATAATTTCACTCAGGGAGCTCCTGGGCTCATCTGGTTACAAAATGCAAATCCTACTGGGTTGCAACTGCTCCTCCCTTTAATCTGTGAAATTACGATCCAAGAAATAGATTTGTCATATTTTCAATGATATAGTAAGCATGGAACTGAAGCAGGAAATCAGTGCTAAAACTTATTTTCACATATAACTGTAACTGTTCTTCTTGTGAGGAGTCCCGGTGTGGCACTGTGGGTTAATGCGCTAGACTGTGAGGTCGGTTTGAACCGCAAAGTCAGAGGTTCAAGCTCACCAGTCGGTCCTTGGAAACCCTCCACAGGGTCATTATAGGTCGGAACCGACTCGATGACACTAACAACAACATTCTTCTTGTGAGGAGTTCTGGTGTGTTGCTGTGGGTTAATGCGCTGGACTGTGAGGTCGGTTTGAACCGCAACGTCGGTGATTCAAGCTTACCAGCCGCTTCTTAGAAACCCTATATAAGGTCCCTATGAGCCTGAACCAACTGAACAGCACTTAACATAAACAACAACGTTCTTCTTGTGACGTCCTGCGGTGGCACTTCAGGATAAGCACTAGAATGCTAGCCACAAGCTCGATAGTTCAAACCCACCAACCGCTCCTTGGAAACCTTGTACAGAGTCACTGTGGGTCGGAACTGACTCATAAGCACTTAACAACAACAACACCGACAATTCTTCTTAGATGTGTTGTTCCAAAAGCAAGTTGCTCTACACAACTCACCCCAGGCTTCTCCAGCGTTTTTCACAACAGCAACGTTGCATGAACTCATTGTGTTTTTTAAAAACTACAAAGAGAGGAACTTCATAAACTCACTCACATGGCTGGAAAGAATGTTGGTATTGCAGCCACATAAACAAAAGGTACTCTCAGGAGGCAGTATGTTAGGGGAGGGAGGAAACTGAACTCTGGATTCAGGTCCTAGGTTTGCATCTTATCATCAGTATGTATTACCTGGGTGAACTTTGGTAAGTAAGGAAGCTTAATTAGCCACCCTGAACCTCCATTTTCTACCCCACCCCTGGACAGGAAGGCCGAGAGAGCAGACTACACTGGGAAATTCAGGGAGACTCAGGGAAGACCCAGCCAACTGTCACAAGAGGAAACAGTAGAGAGGAGGAGGAGACCTCTGCCCTCCAGGGCCTCCCACAGACAAAATTCTATCAGAAGTCCTGGGAGCAAGACCCAGGAGGTAGACAGAGAGGCAAAGCGCTTTGCAGTCCAGTGCATTAACCCACAGCGCCACACCAGGACTCCATTTACGTGTATGCAAATCTTGGTGTTCCTGTTTAAATAGGTTTAGAAAAAATACTGAACATTAGTAATGAGAACTTAGATTGCCAAGTATTATGTTGAGCTGTTCACAGGCATTGTCTTTTTGAATCTTCATGATGACCTTGTCAAGACTATTATTATCTTCTTTAATAACATGAGAGCTGAGGCACAGAAAGACTGAGCAACTCATCCAAGATCACACAGCCAGAAGAGTGCAGAATTACAACATGAACCCTGACTTCAAGCCCCACATTCGAATGCACTGGACCCAAACCAAGGGCCTAGTGCACCCCATCAGCTTTTGGCCAGATGAGTATGGGTTAACAGCCCCTGACACAAGCAAGACTAAAATATCTTCAGGGTAGAAATTTGAAAAACCACTTTTTTCTGGGCTTCAGAAAGTGAGATCCCAAATCCACAGGGGGGCCATACATGACACGGCAGCCCCCATGGGTACCTCCCGTGCAGAGGAAGGGGATGGTCTGTGACAACTCTGGCTGCTTCTTGCTGGAGATCTGACCACTGCTATGCCAGCTTACCTCACTAAACCTCCGCTGCCAATCTGCAAAATGACCATGATACCAGGCACCAAGCAGAATTATAAAGAGAGTGCAACCTAATTTATATGGTGGGTGCTCAAAGCGTATCATTTCCCTCTCCTCACCCCATGCCAATTCAGGACTGGCTGGATCCCTCATCTCAAGGGAGGTCTTTTTATAAAACAGGGGGGCAGTTTGAAACAGCTGAAAACACTTTAAACTGTAAACTGTCTGTGGCTACCACTTGTTATAAAATAAGGCCGAAGCTTCTTTTCTTGATCCAGTGAAATCATTTGGCAGTGACTGTAACATCCAAAGTAGAAGAGAGAAATGGGAAAGGGTTTCCATGCTAGATAGCTCAAACTTCAGCAGAACACTTTGCTCTTCAGCTGATGTGAAAGAGAAAAGAATGTTGCTCCCCTGCACCCCCACTAGCCATTTCCATTTCTTATTCATTTGCTGTTTGGTAAACTAGGTCTCCATCTAAGTATTTTCTTGATCAACACTTCTCTATGGAAAGTGTAAGGAAAATGTTTATCCCATGATTTACAATTTTATTCCCATGGGAAAACATCATCAATTCCACTCACATCTCTGTAACCATTTTGTTACCTAATATAATACTAATAAAAACTTAGAGTGATTTTGAAAGACAAAAGTGTCAGGGGTGTTAAACTCTTTAAAGTAGTCCAATTTAATTCTGATCTTAGAAAATTCTAACAGTTGTAATCAAGAGGAGGCATATTATGTGCTATCCTCTTTTTATTTGACATTTTCCCATTTGCTTAATTAACATGTATAATGTCATTAACATAATCCAAATAATTGTCATTATCGATAGCTGCCCAGCCGAGATTTCACAGTAATACTATGCCATTGGTGTGTTAGTTGTTTGCTATATAAGAGGGTGCTTCAAAAATTTTGTAGAAAGTGGAATGAAAGGAAAATGGAGTTTTGCCCATGAACTCTTTTAAGCCCTCACATATATAATTCTGCCACTTGTCTGTCAGTTTGTCATATGGTAGTGGCTCGCACATTGCTGTGATGCTGGAAACTATGCCACTGGTATTTTAAATACCAGCAGGATCACCCATGGTGGACAGTTTTCAGCTGAGCTTCCAGAATAAGACAGACTAGGAAGAAGAGGCTGAATGCTTCTGAATGCTTAGCTATTGAATAGCTTATGAATAGCAGTGGAATATTGTCAGAATCTGAATACTGAGTACTGAAACATGATAAATAGCACCAGAATATTGTCAGATACAGTGCCAGAAGATGAATCACTCAAGGAATTGGAAAAGCACTCAAAATATGAGTAGGGAAGAGCTGCCTCCTCAAAGTAAAGTTGACTATGATGATGCCAATGGAGTAAAGCATTCCAGACCTTCATTGACTGATGGGACACAACTCAAAATGAGGAGAAACAGCTGAAAACATCCATTAATCATTGGAACATGGGGTGTATGAAATATGAAGCTAGGAAAATTGAAAGTTGTAAAAATTTAAATGGAAGGCATAAACATTGTATCCTAAGTATTAGTGAGCTGAAATGGAATGCTTTTGGTCATTTTTAATTTGACAGTCACATGGTTTACTATGCTGGGAACAACAAATTGAAGAGAAATGGCATAGCGTTCATCACCTAAAAGAACATTTCAAGATCTATCTTTATGTACAATACTGCTTATGATGAGTTAGTATCGATATGCTTACAAAGAAGACAAATTAATACCACTATTATTCCAATGGATGCACCAACCATTAAAGCTTGTGATGAGGAAATTGAAGAATTCTGCCAACTTCTTCAGTCTGAATTTGATCAAACATGCAAATAAGCTGCATTGATAATTACTGATGATTAAAATGCAAAGGTTGGAAACAAAGAGGAATGAATGATCGATCAGTAGTTGGAAAAGACGACCTCAGTAATAGAAACAATGCTGGAGACTACATAAAAAATTGTTGTCAGATCAATGACTTGTTCACTGCAAATACCTTTTATAAACAACATGAAAGATAATTATCCACATGGACCTCACCAGATTGAATACACAGAAATCAAATTGATGACATCTCTGAAAAGAGACGGAGGAAAAGCTCCATATCATCAGTCAAAACAAGGCCAGGAGCAGACTGTGGAATAGACCATCAATTGCTCATATGTAAGTTCAGGCTGGAGATAGAAAAAATTATACAAGTCCATGAGAGTCAAAATATGGCCTTGGACATGTTGTTGTTGTGATGTGCTGTGGAGTCAGTTCCGACTCATAGTGACCCTGTGCAGGGTTTCCAAGGCTGTAAATCTTTACAGGAGCTGAAAGTCTCATCTTTCTCCCACAGAACAGCTGGTAGTTTCGAACTGCTGACCCTGAGGTTAGCAGGCCGATTCGTAACCATTACACTACCAGAGCTCCTTAAACATATCCCTCCTGAATTTAGAGATCATCTCAAGTACAGATTTGATGCAGGAGACACTAATGACCAAACACCAGAAGAGTCGTGGGATGACATCAAGTACATCATACAGGAAGAAAGCAAAAGTTCCATTAAAGAGACAGGAAAGAAAGAAAAGATCATATGGATGTCAAAAGAGACTCTGAAAACTGCTCTCCAGTGCAGAGATACTAAAGCAAATGAAAGAAAGGAGGCCGTAAAAGAGCTAAATGGAAATTTTCAAAGGTCAGCTTGAGAAGACAAAGTCAAATATTATAATGAAATATGCAAAGACCTGGAGTTAGAAAGCCAAAGGGAAGAACATGCTCATTATCTCTCAAGCTGAGAGAACTGAGGAAAAAAATTCAAGCCTCCACTTGAAATACTGAAGGATTCTTTTGGCAAAATCTTGAATGATGCAGAAAGCATCAAAAGAAGAGGAAGGGTTATGTAGTTGTAGCAGTACCACAAACTAGAAGGGGTGCTTGATCCTTCCTCTTCTCATTATTTTCTCCACTGTGGGTCCATCACAGCCCCTCTCAGACACCTGTCTTTCCTCTCTGTGCTGGAACAGATACAAGATAAGGGAATAAAGGAAATTAAATGGTGCAAGAGATTGGGTGTCTGGGCAGTGTTTAGGATACAGCCTTCCACTACAGGGTCAGTACTACTTCAAAGTGGCTTTGGAGATTCAGAGACGGACAGTGAACTGAGAGAAGAGTTCATGAAGATACAAGAGGCCTGTGTCATATCAAAACTCCCTTCTATATCTCATACATAATTCCTGTTAATTCTCATTTAAATTTTTGATCCTGGGTGCCTTCACATGGGTGGAAGTACACCCCCAAAAAGGCCCAGCATTGCACCCACTGGGTACAATTTTCCCATGGCACAAAGAGGAAGTAGCTGAAAGCTCCAGTTGACTCCAAAGACTAAACCTCTGGCAGGTTTGTATGACTTCTGACTTTGGGATTTAGCCCTCAAGTTGGCTCTCCTACTTGGATGAGAGCCTTTATTCCTGCCTTATCTAACAAGGGACAGACAGAAGGTCTGGTCATAGAACCAAGCCATATTTGCATTTTGTAAAACCCCAACATAAAAGGCAAGAGACAACACCAACTACTATATACAAAGGTGCAGTTATTTTGAGAAGTACGCCGTGGATACGCAAATACCTAACTGATCTCCAGAGATGAAAATGTGACAATCTTTCTTCCAGTCATTTTTCATTCTCTGTCTGCGTACCTCCATAGTGACTAGAGAGAGTGCCTGAGTAAGTGGACGCCCCCATCCATCCCTGGAGGTTTCTACTGTGTACATACAGTGACATGCACAGCAAAGGCTACTGAACTAGCTTTGTTTTGTTTTGCTTTTATTTTGTTTCTGTTTTTTGTTTTTTTGGTCCTACTTTTTTCCTGGGGGTGGGAGCTTTCTCTCCTTACATTACCCAAGAAGAGACAGCAATTGTGGCCATATAGCCAAGCTACAAGCATACCCTATAACATCCCACCATTTGGACAGGAACCAATACCAGCTGCTACACATTACATAGATAGCCAACAATTGCTAAGATTACCTGCAGTTGAGTAATAAGAGACATGAAAAAGGAAGCCTATCTCCAGATCACATCCAGCAGGAGACACTCAGTAAGCTTAATAATACAGCAACATACATTCGTTTAATCATTGAAAACACATTGAACTATTGAAAATGTCCAAGAAATGTATTCAATCTGGTTAGCTCCATGTGTATAATCATCTTTTATCTTGTTTAGAACAAAAGATCTCTGCATATGTACAAAAACATAAAACTGTAACTGAGACAAAGCCGCTGAAAGTAGGCATAGACTTCCCATTAGAGGAAATCAGGCTTTGGAAATACCTGAGAAGGAATTCAAGAGAATGATACTAAGGTATATTCAAATGCTCCACAGAGGGGTGGAGGAAAATAAGGAAGAAGTCAGGAAAGTGCTACAGGAGCAATCAAAAAAGGTAGATATAGCATTGGAAACAATTCAAAATCTGAAAAAAGAGGTCCAAATGGTTAATAATAAAATATCAGAAATGGACAATACACTGAAAGGGCAAAGGAGTAGAATGGAAGAGATGGAAGGCAGAACCAGCAAGCTTGGAAGACAAATCTCTCAATACTGCTAAAATAGAAGATCAAGCAGAAAAAAAGGATTAAAAAATCTGAAGAGAGTCTAAGACTCATGTTGGACAACATGAAAAGGAATAACTTAAGAATCATTGGCATTTCAGAACAGGAAGAATCTCAGAAGTCCATAGAGGAGATAGTTGAGGATCTTTTAGAAGAAAATTTCCCTAACATCTTGAAGGATGAAAAGATAAGCATTCAAGCAGCTGAACGAGCACCATGAAGGACAGACTCCAAAATAAAATCACCAAGACATATCTTAATCAAGCTCTCCAAAATCAAAGACAAGGATAGAATCCTAAAAGCAGCCAGGGAAAAGAGAAGTGTTATTTACAAAGGCAAGCAAATCAGATTAAGCTCTGATCTCTCAGCAGAAATCATGCAGGCAAGAAGGCAATGGGGATATATATA
>NW_006408835.1:2476532-2480438 GCF_000296735.1 Chrysochloris asiatica
TGCCAACCAAGAATCATCTACCCAGCAAAGCTGTCAGTCAAATACGATGGTGTAATCAAAACATTCCAGCATAAACAGAAGCTACGAGACTTTATCAAAGGAAACCCAGTGCTTCAAAACATAGTAAAGAGAATCCTTTGGACTGAAAACCAACAAGAACAGACAACAAGCAGAGATTGACAGACTTGGCTACATCACCCAGAACTCATTCGACAGATAGAAGAGTCCAAAGAAGAACAAAATTACAATAACAAATTCAGAAGACCTGGGAGGTCAGTCAAAGATCAAAACAATAACAATGTCAAAGAAGAGAAAAATATAGGAACACAGATCCACGTGGTGAGGAAGTCACGTAGATTGCAGGATGAAGTAGACTGTCTTAAATGGAGGAAGAAGTTAGTAGATTCTAGGGTAACCTCAAAGAAAATTAGTACTTCACAACATACCAAGAAAATGAAGATACAAGAAAAACATGGAAACATTAAAACTAAGAAAAAAACAACAAGAAAGAGCACAAAAAACATGAACTCAGCACAAAAGACATGAAGAACAAAGGAACCAGCAGCACACAAAAAACAAACATAATAACAGCAATTAATTCATACCTATTGATAATTACATTAAATTCAATGGATTAAATGTACCAGTAAAGAGACAGAGAGTGGCAGAATGGATAAGAAAATAAGATCCTTAAATATGCTGCCTACAAGAGACACAACTTACACACCAAGACAAAAACAGATTAAAAGTTAAAGGATGGAAAAAAGTATACCAAGGCAATTGCAATAAAAAACAAGCAAGAGTGGCAATACTAATCTCTGATAAAATAAACTTTAAGGCAAAACCAGCATAAGAGATAAAGACGGACACTATCTCATGATTAAAGGGACAAATGAACAAGATAATATAACCATAATAATTATCTACACTCCCAATGAAAGAGCTCCAAGATATATAAAGCAAACCCTACTAGAAATGAAGAAAGAAATAGACAAATCTACAATAATGGTGCGAGATTTTAATATGCCACTTTCGAGAAAGGATAGAACAACCAGAAAGAAACTCAACAAAGTTAGAGAGGAACTAAACAACACAATCAATCAATTTGACCTAATAGATGTGTACAGAGCATTCAACCCTACAACCACACAATACACATTCTTTTCCAGTGCATGTGGAACATTCTCCAGAATTGACCATGTGTTAAGCTACAAAACAAACCTCCATAAATTTACAAACATTAAAATACTACATAGCATATTCTCAGACCACAATGCTATAAAACTAGAAATCAACAATAGGAAGACAAAGGAAATAAAGTCGAATACATGGCAACTGAATAACACCCTGCTGAAAAGCTACTGGATAGTAGAAGAAATAAAACATGAATTCACAAAGTTCCTAGAAACAAATGAGAACGAAAATGCAACATAGCAAAATCTTTGGGACACAGCAGAAGCAGTGCTGAGAAGAAAATTTATTGCAATAAATGCACATGTCCAAAAAGAAGAAAGAATCAAAATTAACACATTAACACAGCATCTACAACAATTATAAACAGCCCAACAAAGCAAGTCTACAGTCACCGAAAGAAAAGGAATAATAAAGATTAGAGCAAAAATAAATGAGATAGAGAACAGAAAAACTATAGAAAGAATCAACAGGAAAAGAAGCTGGTTCTTCGAAAGGATGAATACAATTGATAATCCATTGACAAACCTAACAAAAGAAAAGAGGAAGAAAACACAAATAACGTGTATAAGAAACCACATCACCATGGGTGATGTCACAACGGAACCAATGGAAATAAAAAGGATAGTAACAGAATACTATGAAGAGTTGTACTCCAACAAATTCAAAAACTTAGAAGAAACAGATACTTTTTAAGAAAAACACAACCTACCTAAACATACACAGAGTGAAGTAGAAAACTTGAAGAGACCAATAACAAAAGAAGAAATCGATCAAGTCATCACTGGTGAGTTTTACCAAACATTCAGGGAAGAGCTGTCACCAATTCTACACAAATTATTCCAGAATATAGAAAAGGATGGAAAACTTCCTAATATATTCTATGAAGCAAGCATAACTTTCATACCAAAACCAGGGAAGGACATAACTAAGAAAGAAAATTATAGACCAATATCCCTCATGAACCTAGATGCAAAAATTCTCAACAAAATACTAGTCAACAGAATTCAACAACACATCAAAAAATAATACATCATAACCAAGTGGAATTCAATTCAGGGATGGAAGGATGGTTCAACATTAGAAAAACAATCAATGTAAGCCACCATATAAATAAAAAGGAAAAGAAACGTGATCATATCAATTGATACAGAAAAGTCAGTTGACAAAATCCAACATCCATTCCTGATAAAAACACTTAACAAAGTAGGAATTGAAGCGAAATTCCTCAACATAATCAAGAGCATATACACAAAACCAACAGTCAACATCACTCTCAATGGAGAGAAACTGAAAGCTTTCCCTTTGTGAACAGGAACCAGACAAAGATGCCCTTTGTCACCATTCCTATTCAGTATTGTGCTGGAAGTCTTAACCACAGCTATAAGGCAAGATAGGGAAATTAAAGGCATCCAGATTGGCAGAGAGGAAGTAAAATTTTCTCTATTTGCAGAAAACCCTAAAGAATCCATTAAAAAGCTTCTAGACCTCGTTGGAAGATTTAGCAAAGTGGTAGGGTACAAAATCAACACACAAAAATCACTTGGATTCCTCTATACTAATAATTATAGCGCTGAAAAGGAAATTAGGAAAGCAATAACATTTACAACAGCTGCCCCCAAAAATGAAATATCTAGGAATAAATGTAACCAGAGAAAGAAAAAACCTATACAAAGAAAACTACAAAATAATATTACAAGAAACCAAAAGAGACCTACAAAAATGGAAGAATGTACTATGCTCCTGGATAGGAAGACTTAACATTGTGAAAATATGTCAGTACTACAAAGCAATCTACACATATAATGTAATCCCAATCCAGAGTCCAATGACATTCTTAAAAGAGATGGAAAAGACAATTACAATCTTTATATAGAAGGAAAGAGATCCAAGATGAGCAAAGCTCTGCTTAAGAAGAACAAAGTTGGAGGCCTCTCACTCCCTGATTTTAAATTTTACTACATGGCACCACAGTGGTCAAAACACCCTAGCACAATGAAAGATACACTGAATAATGGAACAGAATTGAGAATCCAGAAAATAACACATCCATATACAGCCAACTGATCTTTGATAAAGGGCCTAAGTATATTGCTTGGGGAGGAGACAGTCTCTTCAACAGATGGTTCTGGCAGAACTGGAAAGTGATATGCAAAAGTTTGAAACAAGACCTTTACCTAATGCCATATGCAAAAAACAACTCAGCATGGTTAAAGTCCTAAATGTGAATCCCAGGATTATAAAGGTCATCAGTGAAAAAATAGTAACAAATTTGTGGGCTCTAATATACCCTCGGAAACCCTTTACAGGGTCGCTATGGGTCGGAACCGACTCGAGGGCACTTAACAACAACAATACAAGGCACACACAAACTATGGAACATTACCAAAATTGCACAAACAAAAGTAGACAAAACAGATGATTGGGACATACTAAAAAGTAAAAACTTATGTGCATAAAAAGACTTCACCAAAAGAGTAAAAAGGGAGCCCATAGAAATGGAAAAAATCTTTTGCAATGAACTATCAGACAAGGGGGGATATGTTGCAGACCGTGCAGAGGTTCGAGGCCCTATAGGCCTGAGTGTAACAGATCTAGCCACTTGGCAGTTAATAGCAAATTGTTTTTCATCTTAGTGTTCAGTTATATTTATTTAATTCCAAACATGAGCCCTGGATGTCCACAGAGAAATGCAATATTCCCCTAAATTTCTAA
>NW_006408835.1:2492893-2505449 GCF_000296735.1 Chrysochloris asiatica
GACTCTGTGTATTCCTTCCATCTTCTCTTGATGCTTTCTGCATCATTCAATAATTTGCCCAGAGAATCTTTCAATAAAGAAAGTTGAGGCTTGAATTTTTTCTTTAGTTCCCCCAGCTTGAGAAATGCTTAGCGTGTTCTTCTTTTTGGTTTTCTGATTTCAGATCTTTGTACATTTTGTTTTATATTTGGCTTTATCTTCTCGAGCTGATCTTTGAAATTTTCTTTTCAGCTCTTGGACCTCCTTGGATCTGCTTTAGCATCTCTATGCTGGAGAGTAAGTTTCAGTGTCTCTTCTGGCATCCATTTTGACCTTTTCCTTTTTTCTTGTCTTCTCAATGACTTTTTGCTTTCTTCATGTCTGATGTTCTTGATGTCATCCCACAACTCTCTGGTCTTCAGTTTTTAGTGTTTAATGGATCAAAGCTGTTCTTCAGATGATTTCTAAATTCAGGTGGGATGTATTCAAGGTCATATTTTGGCTCTCATGGACTTGTTTTCATTTTCTTCACCTTCAATTTGAATTTGCATATGAGTAATTGATGATCTACTCCACAGTCTGCCCCTGGCCTTGTTTTCACTGATGAATTGGAGCTTTTCCAGTGTCTCTTTCTGCTGATGTAGTCAATTTGATTTCTATGTATTTCACCACTCGTCTGTCAGTTTGTCATACTGTGGTGGCTTGTGAGTTGCTGTGATTCTGAAAGCTAGCCACCAGTATTTTAAATATCAGCAGTGTCACCCATGGTGGACAGGTTCAGATGAACTTCCAGATGAAGATAGACTAGGAAGAAAGGGTGATGAACTACTTCTGAATATTTAGTCACTGAAAACCTTATGAATAGCAGAGAAACACTGTCAGATATAGTGCCAGAAAATGAGCTCCTCAAGCTGGAAGGCACTCAAAATGCGACTAGGGAAGAGCTGCCTCCTCAAAATAGAGTTGGCAGTGATGACGTGAATGGAGTAAAGCCCGTGGGACCTTCATTTACTGATGGAGTACAACTCAAAATGAAGAGAAACTCTGTAAACATCCATTGAAAATCTGAACATGGAATGTAGGAAGTATGAAGGTTGGAATATTGGAAGTTGTCAAAAATGAAATGGAAGCATAAACATTGGTATCTTAGGCATGAGTGAGCTGAAATGGACTGGTATTGGCCATTTTGAATTTGACAACCACATGATTTATTATGCTGGGAATGACAAATTGAAGAGGAATGGTATTGCATTCATCGTCAAAAATAACATATCCAGATCAGTCATGAGATACAACACTATCTGTGATAGGGTAATATCCATGAGCCTACAGGGAAACCCAGTTAATACCACTATTACTCAAATTTGCACACCAAACACTAAAGCCAGTGAGTATGACATAGAAGAATTCTACCAACTTTTCAATCTGAAATTTATCAAACATGCAATCAAGATGTATTGATTGGATTACTGGTAATTGGAATGCAAAGGTTGGGAGCAAAGAGGAAAGATCTCTAGTTGGAAAATATGGCCTTGGTGATAGAAATGATGCTGGAGAACACATGATCGAATTTTGCAAAATCAATTATTTGTTCATTTCAAATACCTTCTTTAGACAGCATAAAAGACGACTATACACATGGATCTCATTAGCCATTGTTGTTGTTGTTATGTGTCGTGGAGTCGGTTCCGACTCATAGCGACCCTGTACAGGGTTTCTGAGGCTGTAAATCTTTACAGGAGCAGAAAGCCTCATCTTTCTCCCTCGGAACAGCTGGTAGTTTCGAACTGCTGACCTTGCAGTTCGCAGCCCAATTCATAAGCCATTAGAGAAATGCAAATTAAAACCACAATGAGATATCATCTCACACCAGCAAAAACAGCAAAGTTTAAAACAGTAGAGGACAATAAATGCTGGCTCTTTTCGAAACAGGTTTGCCGTCAGAATACAGGTGTTGGTGAAAACCATCGCAAAACCTAAACCGAAATGAGAAAGGAAAAGACCCATATTAACATTGTCGTTATTGGACACGTCGGCTCCGGCAAGTCAACCACTACTGGTCACCTGATCTACAAATGTGGTGGAATATGCAAAAGAACCATCAAAAATTTTGAGAAGGAAGCTGCTGAGATGGGGAAGGGCTCCTTCAAGTATGCCTGGGTCTTGGATAAACTGAAAGCTGAATGTGAGCGAGGCATCACCATTGATATCTCCCTGTGGAAATTTGAGACCAGCAAGTACTATGTGACCATCACTGATGCCCCAGGACACAGAGACTTTATCGAAAACATGAACACAGGAACCTCACAGACTGACTGTGCTGTCCTGATTGTTGCTGCTGGGGTTGGAGAATTTGAAGCGGGTGTCTCTAAGAATGGGCAGACCCGTGAGCATGCCCTTCTGGCTTACACATTGGGTGTGAAACAGCTAATTGTTGGTGTTAATAAAATGGATTCCACCAAGCCACTGTACAGCCAGAAGAGATATGAGGAAATCGTTAAGGAAGTCAGCACCTACATTAAGAAAATTGGCTACAACCCTGACACAGTAGCATTTGTGCCAATTTCTGGTTGGAATGGTGGAGCCAAGTGCTAACATGCCTTGGTTCAAAGGATGGAAAGTCACCCGTAAGGATGGCAATGCCAGTGAAACTACATTGCTTGAAGCTCTGGATTGCATCCTGCCACCAACTCGTCCAACTGACAAGCCCCTGCGTCTGCCTCTCCAGGATGTCTACAAATTGGTGGTATTGGCACTGTCCCCGTGGGCAGAGTGGAGACTGGTGTTCTCAAACCAGGCATGGTGGTCACCTTTGCTCCTGTCAGTGTTTCCACTGAAGTAAAATTTGTTGAAATGCACCATGAGGCTTTGAGTGAAGCTCTGCCTGGGGACAATGTAGGCTTCAATGTAAAGAACGTCTCTGTCAAAGATGTTCGCCGTGGCAATGTGGCTGGTGACAGCAAAAATGATCCACCAATGGAAGCAGCTGGCTTCACTGCACAGGTGACCATTCTGAACCATCCAGGCCAAATCAGTGCTGGATATGCACCTGTGCTGGACTGTCACACAGCTCACATTGCTTGCAAGTTTGTTGAGCTCAAGGAGAAGATTGACCGCCGGTCTGGTAAGAAGCTAGAAGATGGCCCAAATTCTTGAAGTCTGGTGATGCTACCATTGTTGACATGGTTCCCGGCAAGCCTATGTGTGTTGAAAGCTTCTCAGACTATCCTCCTTTGGGTCGTTTCGCTGTTCACAACATGAGACAGACTGTTGCTGTGGGTTTCATCAAGGCAGTGGACAAAAAGGCTGCTGGAGCTGGCAAAGTCACCAAGTCTGCTCAGAAAGCTGAGAGGCTAAATGAATATTACCTTTAACACCTACCACTCCAGTCTTAATCAGTGGTGGAAGAACGGTCTCAGAACTGTTTGTCTCAATTGGCCATTTAAGTTTGATAGTAAAAGACTGGTTAATGATAACAATGCATCGTAAAACCTTCAGAAGGAAAGGAATGTTATGTGGACCATTTATTTTTTGTGTGTGTGGCAATTTTAAGTTATTAGTTTTTAAAATTAGCACTTTTTAAATGGAAACAACTTGACCAAAAATTTGTCACAGAATTTTGAGACCCATTAAAACAAAGTTTAATGAGAAAAAAAAAAAAAATGCTGGCAAGGACGTGGAGAGACTGGAACCCTGCTTCATTGATGGTGGGAGTGTAAAATGGTCCAACCATGCTGGAAAACAATATGGTGCTTCCTCAGAAAGTTGGAAATAGAAATACATTATTATTTAACAATTCCTCTACTTGGTATATATCCACAAGAAATATGAGCCATAACATGAGTAGATATATGCACACCAATGTTCATAGCAGCACTATTCACAATAGAAAAACAATGGAGACAGCCTAAGTACCCAACAATGGAAGAATGGATAAACAAACTGTGGTACATACACACAATGGAGTATTCTGCTACCTTGAAAAACAACTAGAAAGCTGCAAGCCACCACATAACATGGATGAACCTTGAGGACATTATGTTGAGTGAAATTAGTCAGTCACAAAAGGAGAAATATTGCATAAGACCATCACTGTAAAAGCATAAGAAAAAATGCCTGCACTAAAATGAAAAAATAAAGATGAAAGGAATACACAGTCAGTATACTAAAAAGAAATGATTGATGCTCAACCAGTTCAAGAGATAGCATATTATCAAGAACCAATGATACTGAAGGAAGAAGTCCAAGGTGCACTGAAGGTATTGGCAAAGAACAAATTGAGATCTTTCAACAAACTGAGACAGCACTGTAGGCATTCTCTCATCTATGCCAAGGAATTTTGAAGACAGCTACCTGGCCACCTGAGTCCTGGTGTGGTCCTGTAGGTTAATGTGCTGGACTGCAAAGTCATTTGAACCACAAGGTCAGTGGTTCAAGCTTACCCACTGCTCCTCAGGAACCCTACACAGGGTCCCTGTGGGTTGGAACCAACTCAATGGCACTTAACAACAACAACAACCTGGCCAATTCATTGGAAGAGATTCATACTTGTGTCCATTCCAATGAGAGGTAACTCCCCCCAAAAGCAAAAAAACAAAGAAAGGTGACCCAATGGAAGGCAGAAATCATCATTAATATCACATGCAAGTAAAATTTTGCTAAGATAATTTTTAAATGGCTGCAATAGTACACTGACAGGGAACTGCCAGAGTTTCGAGCTGGATTCAGTTGAGGACATTTAACTAATGATATCATTGCTGATATCAAGTGGATCTTGGCAGAAAGAAAATATCAGGAAGATGTTTACCCATGTGATATTCACTCTGCTAAGCCTTTAGACTGTGTGGATCATGACAAGCTGTGTACAACATTGTGAAGAATGAGTATTCCTGAACACTTAATTGTGCTCATGAGGAACCTGTACATAGATCAAGAGGCAGTTGTTGGAACACAAAAAGGCAACACTGAATGGTTTAAAATGAGCAAAAGTGTGTGCCAGGGTTGTTTTCTTTCACCATACTTATTCAGTGCTGAGCAAATCATTTGAGAAGCTGGATTATATGAAGAAGAACGTGCTATCAGTATTGGAGGAAGACCCATTAAAAACCTGTGATGTGCAACTGATGCAACCTTACTTGCTGAAAGCAAGGACGACTTAAAGAAGATCTTCTTCTTAAAAAAGAAAATCAAAGATCACAGTCTTAAGTTGGGTTGCACCTCAATGTAAAGAAAACAAAAATCCTCACCACTGAACCAATAAATAGCATCCTGATAAATGGAGAAAAGTTTAAAAAGTTTTGAAGACTACACTTTGCTGGGATCTTCTAGCAACACTCATGGAAGCAGCAGTCAAGAAATCAAATGACGTACTGCATTAGGCAAATCTGCTGCACAAGACCTTTTTAAAGTGTTGAAGAGCAAAGATTGAAACTAAGGTGCGCCTGATGCAAGCCATGGTATTTGTAATAGCTTCATGTGACAATGAATTAGGAAGACAGAAGAATTGATGCATTTGAGTTATGGTGTTTGAGAAGAATATTTAAAGTACCATGGCCTGCTAGAAAAAAACAAACAAATCTATGTTGGAAGAACACACTCAGAATGTTCCTTAGAAGCCAGGGTGGTGAGACCTCATCTCTGATTCTTCAGACATGTTGTCAGGAGGTACTAATCTTTGGAAAGGATATCATGCTACGTAAACGAAGGATCAACGAAACAAGACCACCAACATGATGGGTTGGCACAGTGGCAGCGAGAATGGGTTCGAGCTTAACACCGTTCGTGAGGATGGTGCAGGAGCAAACAATGTTGTTCTGTTGTACCTAGGGTCACTATGAGTCGGAACCAATTCGACAGCATCGAACAACAACAGCAAAAACAACAGCATGTATATGATTAGCATTGCTATCAAGTAAATGGCATGTCATCTCCATCATAATACTTTGCTTCTATATTAAATCATTCCTTCAAAGATGTTCACTCCAAAATGGAATTAAGAGATTCAAGTTTCCATGTTCTTTTTGCACATTGCCAAGTTTCTTTTCAGAACTACTAGAATAATGAAAAATGCATCCACCATCATGGTGTGGTGAGCATGAACACTGTCTTTGATATCTTTAAATTTTAATTTTGCTGCGTTGCTATGTCAACGTTTATATAAAAACCAGCAAGTTATTTCCATTTTTATTAGCCTCCTTTGTTTCCATTTATTTTAGTGTTGTTCCTGAAGAGACTTTTCTTATATGCAAAGCACCATTTTCCCCTTAAAACATCATTCCTTTGTTGTTGGCTCTATTCCTCAATTCTTTTCTCACGTTCTCATATACACTTGAAGCCACATTTATAGTCTACAAAAGATCGCAGCCATCTGCCAGATGCACTGGTAGATTTCAGCCTATTGAAATCATGTTCTAGTTGAATCCATCATGCTATGACTAACAACAACATGACTATAGGATATAGCAATTTATCATCTATAAGTACCTGACACCTGCCATTGTGAATCACTTTCACGTGTTTGGGCACACCCTTTGAAGTTACTGGGCTTTTTTTTCCCCATGAATTGACTGTGTGGTAAATATTGACTCCTCGGTGCACTGAAAATTTTTCATGAATCCTTGGATCATCAGTCTATTGTTTAGTTACTGGCCTGTCTTGCCAGTGGATTGCACCCTGGTGCTCCTAGCCTGCATTTTGAGCTCTCCCAAGTCAAACCTTGAGAATGCATTGGTGCTTGGTTGCCACATCCTCCCCAAATCTGTCTTGCCTAGTCTTCTGTTAAGGTTTGTATGCATGATCTCATTTAATTAACTCAAAAACACTGTCAAGTGAGTATTATTATTGGTGTATTGGGCTCAGAGACTACTACCGTAACACAGCAGCAGCACCAATACCTGAAGGAGTGTGTGCCAGGATTTTCCTATTCTGAAGCCAGCCTCTTCCCCTTTTACATTTTCACACACAGATCCACTGCCTGCCACCCATATTCTCTGTCATGGTGGCCTGAGGAGTTGGAAATGAGTCCACAGACCCCGAAGAGGGCTCCTCTTGCCAGGAATGGGATGTAGCGTCTGTGTGGTATGAAGCCCTGCCTGATCACCACACACAGGGAATGAGACTTCAGCAGACAGCATCAAATCAACAGGCATACAGCCACCTCCACCCCACCCAGAATCTTATTTGGGGCTGATCCAATGCAAACAGGTGGAGTGTAACAGGCAAGTGGTTTCTGTGGCCCAAGAGAAATGCCTCTCCCCACCTATTTCAAATTTTAAAAAAGTGTTGACTATATGCTATATAGGAGCTCTGGTAGTGTAATAGTTATGAATTGGGCTGCTAATCGGAAGGTCAGCAGTTCGAAACTACCATCTGTTCCATGGGAGAAAGATGAGGCTTTCTGCTCCCGTAAATATTTACAGGGTCACTATGATTCCAAACTGACTCCACAGCACATCACCATGCATTTCCGAGGAGCAGCTGGTGAGCTTGAACCGCCAGCTTTGCAGTCTAGCACATTAACCAACAGTGCCACACCAGGACTCCTAGAGTCTTCCCCTAAATACACCACCAGACTCAATTGAGTTTCCATCAGAACAAAGTAAAGCCTTCCGAATAACCAATATCGCAAAGAAAGGAAACCAACCACTGCTAAGTCCCTCCACTATTTCTTTGACTTTAATGTGTTGAGTTTTATGGGATTTTGTTTCATGTTAATTATTTTAATCCAACTGACTATGTGCAGTGACACACTCACTCTTTATCTTGGAGAGATAAAGAAAAGAGCCCGGAGCTAATAACATGATTCTGTCTCTAGAACAGACAAGTGTACACAGATCTACAATTATTAGTGGTTACCAGGGGCAGTAAGTTAGAGGGAGGATGAAAGGAGGTGTATTGTTTAAGGGACACTGAGCTTCTGTTAAGGGTGAATGTAAAACTTGGAAATGGATAATGACGACAGATACACATCACGATGAACACAATTAGTGTCACTGAATTGTCCCTGTGAAGAAAATTGAAATGGCAAATGTTTTGTACCAAACACACGCATCTATGTTGACTACAGCAAAATAAAATCCAGCACTCCTCACTTGCCTGGCTCTTAATTGTTCCAAAATGCTGCACCCTTGCCCAAGAGCCTTGAAGACTGGCAGCCAGCAGCTCAGGGCAAAGAAAGTCTGTTTTTCCCTGCCACCCAAGACGAACCCAAAAAGGACCATTTTTCATACTGTAATGTCACATTTGCTTTTGGTTTTGTTTCTGAAGGGAAGCCCTGCTTATGTGAGTAAGATCTGGGAGAGACACAGCCCTTGGAGTCTTTACAGAGAAATATGATTACAGGAAAAATCTGGTTGTCTGCTTGAATTTCCCCCTGGAAGTGGGAGAAAATAGATCCAAGGTGTAACAGGCCACTCAGCGGCATCTTCCATTTCCTTCTGCATCCCTAGCTGGGGTTTCCTAGCATATTTACGATGTGGTTCCCTGTTTCAGAACCTATTCTCTGTGCATGGCACTTAATGCACATCAGACTCAATTTCTCGAAGGCCTCTCTCCAAGGCTACTATTGCCACCTTCACAGCTAAGAGGAAAGATGGCGCAGGTAAAGCACTGTATCTGCAAACCAAATCTGGTTCGCTGAGTCCAGTGGTCCCCTCCCTACCTGACCCATCACACCGCCTCTGTGAAATGAACCAGTCTGGAAAATAATTCACACTCTCTTTGCCATGTGGTTATCATGAGTTTAAAAAACCATGGATAAAAAACCAACAACAATCAGAAGTTTCTGATCTTCGGCATCTCTACCTGACTTGTTGCTCAGAGAGACACAAAATAGCAGACAGAGATGTTCATACATCCTCCCCCAAAGTTCACATCATGTCCCCATCCCCAGTCACCCTCACCAAAATTGGATTCATACAGGGTGCCAAGCCATCCCAATCAGTGGGGCTTCCCTACAAGAGAGGAAATCAAAATAGCTGGAAGCAACCAGAAAATCCTCATGTCCCCAAATCCAAGGCTCCCATCCCTGCAGGCACTGCCCCAGAGCCAGTGTCTGAGCTCTGAGGACAAAGAGGTACTCACTGGCAGCCGGGAGTTGCTTGCTCTCTGTCCTCTCTCTCCCCTCTCCTTGGTGACAGTTAAGAGCACAGAGGATGCGATTGCCATTTATGTAGACGAAGTGTCCGCCTCCCCAAAGCCAATCAGAGCGTCTGGCTTTGCATTTATTTACCCACAGCCTTCCCTGGTTCTGTTACCACCCGGCTTAAGCAGGATATGAGAACCTCCAGTTGCTCAGCAGGGTCAGACTGAGGAGCTGAGCCTGCAGGGGCTGGGAGACCAGGGAGATGTGAATGGACCCTCTCTTTCCAGGCCACTGATTGGGGTGCAGATATGTGCAGTTCTCCCAGAGGCTTGTGGAGGCTTCGGTAGAAACCATTCCAGGGATGGGAAAGGGACCTAAGCTGGGAGCCAGGAACAGGACAGGGGTGCTGGTGCTGACCTGGTCTCCTTCTGGGACAGGCGTGTCATACAGGAGGGACAGGAACTCAGGGAGCCAACCAAGCTCACAAAGGGAAGTGAGGGAAGAGTTAGGATCCTCTGGTTCAAAGTTCTACTTTTTTGAACTTTACAGTGAAACAGTGCTCAAATGTGAATTTTTTCAAAGGATCTTTTGGGACCTTTTCTCTTCCACCCTGCCCAGCAGGAACACTAAGGAAAGGACTACCTCCTGGGCCTGTCAATGCAAGACTCAGTTTCTCTCTTTACGATGGGCACAAAGTAGTGTGGACCTGGCAAAGGAGCCTGAGTCACAGGCAGTGGGAGTCAGAGCCAAAAATTTCCGAATCACAGAGAGGGAGACAAGGAGGGGTGGGGAGACATCAATCATTCCTCTTCTAAAAGAACAACTCCCACCCAGGAGCTGATGTCTCTGAGGCTGGGACCAAACTGATGTTCCTTAGCAGCAGAGCAGCAGGAAAGGCAGGGGTTCGGCCGCAATGAGTGTGCACTGAGCAATGTCGACTGCCCACCAGGATGGCAGGATGGCAGCAGCAAGCAGTAAGGAGATTAAGCTCAATCTATTCAGGGGCCAACTGCAGCTCCCTGGGTGCCTCCATCCCGGTGTTCTGTCTACCCTTCCGGGGGAGAACGGAAATGAAACTGGGGAAATGAGATCATGTGACTTTGTGTCCAGGACTCTAGTGGGGTGGGTAGGCTGGCTCAGCTCCCTTTGTGGGAGTTCTTTCCCAGGGCCAGAGGAAGCCCTCAATACGTACGTGATGAGTACATGAAGTCTAGATATGAGCATGTAGAATCTAGGTATGGGGCCGAGCTGAGTCCTCAGGCACACATCCTCTGGGGAAGGGTGCTGAGAGAACAGTGATTAACTCTTAATTACTAATTGTGTTCAGATGGGTGGAACGTGTACCCAGACCAAGAAGTAGTCATTAAAGAGGATACTGGATGACTTAAAATCAGGAAAAGTGTACGCCCGTGTTACATCATTTCACCTTACCTATTCAGCCTGGTGAATACAAGTCAGACGCAAGGTCAGCAGTTGGAAACTACCAGTCATTCCACAGGAGAAAGATGAGGCTTTGTGCTCTCGTAAAGATTTACAGCCTTGGAAACCCTCTCCAGGGTCGCTATGAGTCAGAACCAACTCCACAGCCCAAGCACACCACCACCACCATTCATCCTGTATGCCAAGCAAATAATACAAGAAGCTGTATTATATGAAGAACATGGCGCCAGGATTGGAGGAAGAGTCATTAACAATCTATGATATGCAGATGATACCACCTTGCTTGCTGATAGAAAAGAGGACTTGAAATATTTACTGATGAAGATCAAGGAACACAATCTTCAGTATGGATTGCACCTCAATATAAAGAAAACAAAAATCCTCACAACTGGACCAATAAATAACACCATGACCAATGGAAAAAAGATTGAAGTTGTCGGCGACTTCATTTTGCTTGGCTATACAACAACACTCATGGAAGCAGCAGTCAAGAAATCAAAGCGACGTATTGCAAGTCTGCTGCAGAAGACTTCTTTACAGTGTTCAAGAGCAAAGGTATCAGTTCAAAGACTAATGTGCGCCTGACCCAGTCATACTATTTTCAATCACCTTGTATGCATGTGATAGTTAGACAAAGAAAAGTAAGATCCTAAAAGAGTCTATACATTTGAATTGTGATGTTGGAGAAGAATATTAAAAGTGCCATAGACTTCCATAAGAACGAACAAATCTGTCTTGATAGAAGTGTAGTCAGAATGTTCCTTAAAAGTTATAATGATGCAACATGGTCTCTCGTATTTTGAACATGTTATAAGGAGGGACCAGTCCCTGGTGAAGGACATCATGCTTGGAAAGTGGAGAGTCAGTGAAAAAGAGGTAGACCCTCAATGAGATGAATTGACACAGTGGCAGCAACAATGGGCTCAAACGTGTCAATAATTGTGAGGATGGGGCAGGACCAGGTACTAATTCATTTGTGATGCCTAATGCATTCAACTGTTTTTTTCCTTTTTCTCTTTTAACTTTATATTCTGAATAAAATGATTACTTACAGAACAGAACATCAATCCCACATTCAACAAATCATACACATTGTGTTACTACAATGATTGCTATCTTTTCCACTGTTGCTATTGTTGTTAAGTGCTGTCAAGATGTTTCCGACTCAGTGAAGCTGTTCAGGGTTTCCTAGGAGCGGGTTTGTGAGCCTGAATCTCCGACTTGTTCGTTAGTATTGACCTTGCAGTCCAGGACTCCATGTACCATTAATTAACAGTATTTCTCTCTATTCACTTTAACTCTTGCCCTCCTCCGTGTGTCTTCCACTACTTCCATCTTTTCTGTTCCAACCTCCCTCTTATATATTGTCTTCCTCATCACCAAAGTTAACATGTGTCTATCCTCTAGCCATTGAATAATTTTCCCTTCCCTCCCACCACTGGTGACCAAGATAGACTGTTTCTTTCAGCATAAAAACCTTTTCTTAACTTTTTACAACAGTGGTTTCACACAATATTTGTCCTTTTGTGACTGACTAATTTCACTTAACATAATGTCCTCCAGGTTCATCCTGGAGGTGTTTCACAGATTTGTCATTATTCTTCCATGTTGCATAGTATGCCATTGTGTGTATGTACCAAAGTTTGCATATATTCTATTACTCTCTATCTCTTGTTGGATGCATTTAGTCCATTTACATTCAGTGTCTTTGTCGAAAGACAAATTGATGGCTATCATCTTTTTTTTAAATGTTTTATTGTGAATTATGTGATAGTTTACATGGGAGAACATTAGTTTTACATTCATTCTATCGTATATTGTCTCATTACCATGGTTACAATCCCCTCCATGCATCATCAACCAACCAAAGGGTATATATACCCAGCAAGCCTACCCCCCACCCTAGCCCCCGGTCTTCAGCACACAGTGTCCCTCTCCCTTTCTGGATCTAAAGTCCCCAGCTGCTCCATCTCTCCATGTCTTTGTCTCTGCCTCCATCGCAGGCATCATTGCTTCTCTGGGTAGGGTCCCGCTCTCCCGCTCTCTGCTCTTCTC
>NW_006408835.1:2506469-2516104 GCF_000296735.1 Chrysochloris asiatica
CTGCAGGAAACCAACTTCACTGGGCACGTTGTAGCCCCATTTTAGGTATTCCAATCAGTTATAGGCAGAAGATGGACTTACAAGCTTTCTATGGTGATGCTTTTCGCTATTCCTTTCTCTCCCCCTTCAGTGTCTAGTTTATAATATAATGCAAGGAAAACCAAGATTCACAATACAGATGGCTGTCGTCTTGCTGCACGTGTTTTTATGAGGATCTGCTTGTTTCTTTATTCTAATTTTCTATACTGAGTTCACTTTGTCTGTGGGTTTTCTTTCCATTTTCATTTCTGTTGAATTAATGTTTATGAAATCTTTCTGATTTTCTTCTTTTGTACTAATGTGAAGGTATGTTCATTTTCTTTGAGGTTACTAGGTAATTTACCAAATTTTCCACCATTTAAAACAATCTGTTTTATCTTGAAATCTACTTGATTGCTCATCATTTGAAAGTTCTGTATCTACAGTATTCCCTCTTTTTGCTTTATAGTTGACTTCATTATAAATTGATATCTTTGGTTCACTATTTTCAGTCTTGTAGGTTTGTTTTACTTTAAATTCAGATCTGGGTGGTGGTGGCATGTATGGTCATCTCAGATTATTGTCTGCGGTTGTTGGTTCTCAGTCCAAAGAACACCCTTTAGTATATTTGGTAAAGCTGATGATATGGTTTATACAAATTCCTTTACTTTCTGTTTATCTGGAAATGGTTTCATTTCATCATTATAGTTGCTGGTTGGCAATTTATTTCTTTCAGAATTTTGTTATCTGTCATCCCATTGTCTTCTTGCTTCCATGGTTTCTGCTGAGACATCAGAGCTTAGTCTTACTGGTTTTTCTTTTTTAGGTAACGTTTCATTTTTCCTAAGCTGCTCTCAGGATTCTTTCCTTGACTTTGATTTTGGAAAGTTTGATTATGACATGCCTTTGTGATTTTCTTTTGGGACCGATCCTGTTTGGGGTTTGTTCAGCTTCCTGAATGGTTAGCTCATCCTCTTTCATGATGGTAGGGAAGTTTTCTACCAACAACTCTTCCACAATTTTCCCTGTGCCTTTAATTGCTTCTTCCTGTTCTGGAATTCCAATCACCCATAAAGTAATCCTCTTCATTGTATCCCATAACGCTAAGAATTTCTTGTTTGTTTTTTTTCTTATTATTCTTCCAGTATACTAGTATTGAGAGATTTCTCTTTAAAGTCACTAATTAAGGATTCCATTACTTTGAATCTGCCCCTTTGACCTTTCAGTATATTGTGCATTTCTGTAACCTTAGTATTCATCTGGATTGCTAATTGCAAAACCACTCGTCTGTCAGTTTGTCGTACTGTTGCTTGTGTGTTGCTGTGATTCTGGAAGCTATGCCATGGGTATTTTAAATGCCAGAAGGATCACCCATGGTGGACAGGATTCAGATGAGCTTCTAGACAAAGACAGACATGGAAGAAGGAGAGGTGGACTACTTCTGAATATTTTGTCACTGAAAATCTTATGAAGAGCAGTGGAATACTATCAGCACCAGAATATTGAATATTGAAACATGATGAAGGGCACCAGAATATTGTCAGGTATAGTGCCAGAAGATGAGACCCTCAAGTTGGAAGGCACTCAAAATGAGAACCGAAAGAGCTGCCTCCTTAAAGTAGAGTTGACTGTGATGATGCAAATGGAGTAAAGCCCTCAGGAACTTCATTTGCTGATGGGGCAAAACTCCAAATGAAGAGAAACAGCTTTAAACATCCATTAATAATCAGAACAGGGAATGTTTGATGTATGAATCTAGGAACATTGGAAATTGCCAAAAATGAAATGGAACACATAAAGAACAATATTCTAGACATAGTGAGCTGAAATGGACTGGTATTGGCCATTATGAATCTGACAATCAAATGATTTACTAAGCTGGAAATGACAAATTGAAGAGGAATGGTGTCACATTCATCATCAAAAAGGACATATCAAGATCAGCCATGAGGTACAATGCTGTCTGTGATAGGATAATATCCATCTGTCTATAAGAAAGACAAGTTAATACCACTGTTATTCTAATTTATACACCGAACACTAAAACCAATGATGATGAAATTGAAGAATTCTACCAACTTCTTCAGTCTGAAATTGATCAAACATGCAATCAAGATGTATTGATAATTACTGGTGATTAGAATGCAAAGGCTGGAAACAAACAGGAAGGATCAGTGGTCAGAAAACATGGCCTTGGTGATAGAAACGATGCTGGAGATCACAGATAAAATTTTGAAAGACCGATAACTTGTTTATTGCAAATACCTTTTCTAAACAACATAACAGGCAGCTATGCACATAGACCTTACCAGATGGAATACACATAAATCAAACTGACTACATCTGTGGAAAGAATTGGTGGAAAGGCTCCATGTCATTAGTCAAAACAAGGCTAGCAGCAGACTATGGAAAAGACCATCAATTGCCCAGATGCAAGTTTAGGTTGAAGCACTGTAGGCACTCACTCATCTCTGCCAAGAAATTTGGAAGACAACTATCTAGCCAACTGACTGAAAGAGATCCATATTTGTGCCCATTCCAAAGATAGGTGACCCAATGGAATGAGGAAATCATCAGACAATATCATTACTATCACATGCAAGCAAAATTTTGCTAAAGATAATTCAAAAATAGTTGCAATCATACATTGACAGAGAAGTTCCAGGGAGTCAAGCCAGTTTCGGAAGAGGATGTGGAATGAGGATGTCACTGCTAACATCAGATGGATCTTGGCTAAAAGCAGAGAATACCAGAACGATGTTCACCTGGGCTTTATTAACTATGCAAAGCCTTTCAATTTTGTGTAGTATAACAAATTATGGACAGCATTGTGGAGAATTAGTATTCCAGAACACTTAATTGTGCTCATGAGGAACATGTCCATAAACCAACAGGCAGTCCAAACAGAACAAGGAAACACTGAATGGCTTAAAATTAGCATAGTTATTCTCCAGGGTTGTATTCTTTCACCATACTTATTCAATCTGTATGCTGAGCAAATAATCTGAGAAGCTGGATTGTATGAAGGAAAACATGGCATTAAGATAAAAAGAAGACTCATTAATAACCTGCAATATGCAGATGATACAACCTTGCTTGCTGAAAGCGAAGAGGATTTAAAATGCTTATAGTCTTCAATATGGATTGCACTTCAATGTAAAGAAAGTAAAAATCCTCACCACTGGACAAATAAATAACATACAAACAAATGCAGAAAAGATTGAAGTTGCCAAAAACTTCATTTTAATTTTATCAGCCATCAACACTCCTGGAAGCAGCAGTCAAGAAATCAAACGACATGTTGCATTAGGCAAGTCTGCTGTGCAAGACCTCTTTAAAGCAAAGATATCAGTTTGAGGACTCTGGTGCACCTGACCCAATCCATGGTATTTTCAATAATCCCATATGTATGTGAAAGTTGGACAGTGACTAGGTAAGACCAGAGAAAAATTGATCCATTTGAGCTATGATGTTGGAGGAGAATATTAAAAGTACCATCGACTGCCAAAAAAAACAAACCAATCTATATTAGAAGTACAGCCAGAATGCTCCCTGGAAACCAGGATGGCCAGACTTCGTCTCTCATACTTTAGATATATTGTCAGGTGGGACCAGTTCCTGGAGAAGGGTATCATGTTTGGTAAAATGGAGGGTCGAAGAAAAAGAGAAAGACCGCCAATGGGATGGATTGGCACAGTGATCATAGCAATGGGCTGAAAAGTAGCAATGATTGTGAGGTTGGCACAGGACGAAGCAGTGTTTCATTGTGTTGTGCATAGGGTTGCTCTGTGTTGGTACCGACTCAATGGCACCTAACAACAACAACAACATAGAAATGTAGAAGGGTTTCTTCCTCTAAATTGTGGCATTGTAGGATAAGTACTGGACTGCTATCTAAAAGGTTGATGGTTCAAGCCTACCAGTTGCTTCTTGAAAACCCTATACCTGGTCATGATGAGTTGGAACCAACTGGACAACACTTAACAACAACACTTCACACACCCTACATCCTGCCTGTCCTGTCCAATCCTTGTGGCCCCTCCTCCCACATCTCCGAAGTACTCTGAGAAATCTTTCATGCCATGCTTACTATTGTTTCTGGAGTCTAGTGGTAGTGGTGGTGGTGATGTGCCATGGAGTCGGTTCTGACTCATAACGACCCTGCCTAGGGTTTCCAAGGCTGTAAATCTTTATGGGAGCAGAAAGCCTCATCTTTCTCCCGCGTAATGGCTGGTAGTTTCGAAGTGACCTTGAGGTTAGCAGCCTGATTCATAACCACTGTGCTGCCAGAGCTCCTTTCTGAAGTCTAGTAAGGTTCAAAATGCATCACTCCCCCTACATGACAGAATGAAAGATGATAACTTGTTAAGGAAGAGCATCTTTGGTTCTGATTGCACCTGCATAACTATGAAGTGAAGTCTCTGGGTCGTGCAAATGGTTAATATGCCCAGCTGCTCTCCAAAAGGTTAGAGCTTTGAGTCCATCCGGACGTGACTCAGAAGACAGGCCTGGTGATCTACTTCCTAAAGGTCAGTCATTGAAAGCCTGGGAAGCATATTTCTACTTTGAAACACATGGGGTCACCATGTATTGGAATTGACTCGATGACACCTGGTTTTAATCTACGGCACTTTGCTCCATCTTCCTCACACGCTCAGTATCCTCATCTTTGAAATGTGAATAAGATTAGAAATAAAGAATGTGAAGCCCAGCTGTAGAAATCGCCCAGCAAACAGCACACACTCAGAAGCTGTTATTTCAATCTAAGCCGAATGTAGAAGCAATGGTTTCTCCTCAACAATTGCATCTTATTGTGGGGACTGAATTCAGTACGGCAAGTTAGTGGGGAAGATCTTTCAGTTTTCCATATATCACACTGCCTTAGAAGCCACTAGATTTACCTCTAAGTGGGTGACATGAGATGTCAAAATGAGGACCCCCCACAGAAAGACACAGTTTTTATAAGGGCTGAGAAGGAGAGATAATAAGCATGGATCATTTTCCATGTGCCAACTATTACCATCCACCCGGCCTACTGCCATGAAGTCAATTTTGACTCATAGCAACTCTATATCGGGTGTCTGAGCCTGCAAATCTTTATAGGAGCAGAAATCCAGATCTTTTTTACACGGTACAACTGGTTAGTTGAACTGCAAGGTTCAGTGTTTATTCTGCTGTGATGCTGTAGGCTAAGCACTGGACTGTAAACTGCAAGATCAGCAGTTCAAACCCACGAGCTGATCCTTGAAAACCCTATACTGGGTAACTGTGAGTCCGAACCAACTCAATGGCACTTAATAATGACGTCAATACAGTAGTCACAATGGCCTGGCAAGGTTCTGTTGTTAGTGTCCCTCAAGTAAATATTGACTCATAACAACCCTATAAGACAAATTAGAACTGCCCCATAGGGTTCTCTAGGCTATAGACCTCAAGGTCTGTTTGAACCACAAGGTTACCAGTTCAAACTCACCAGCCTCTCCTTGGAAACTGGGTCGCTATGAGTTGGAATCTGACTTGACATCACTTAACAACAACACAATAGTCTTCACAGGGCCAAATCTCCAGGTCTTTTTCCTGAAGAATTACATGTTGTTGTTGTCGAGTGCCATCAAGTCGATTCTGACTGATAGCAACCCTGCGTAGGGTTTCCCAGGAGCAGCTGGTGGCTTTGAACTGACAACCTTGTAGTTTACATACCAGAGTTGATTCTATAGTCTCCCACCAATGCTAACTACACTAAGTGGTTTTAAACTTCCAACCTTTCGGTTAACATCAGAGTGTTTTATCAGTGCACTGTTTCTTAGATCCTATTAAACCTATTCTACAAAGGAGTTTAAAAAAAGGAGAATAAAGTCTGTCACTCCCATAGAAAAACTGGTCAAGAGAAGTAGATTCCACCTCTGCACTGCCTTCGCTGTTGAGACCCGTCCCAGCACCTTATTAAAGGTGAGTTTCATGATTGTGTGTGTTCATGTAAAAGCACCAAGTGTTTAGTCCCCCACAGAACCAAGAACTCTCCCATAAAAGAACACATGAGGCGTAAAATCATATTCATTCCTAAAGTGAGTTAATGTTTAAGCAAAACTTCAGTAAGGAGGGACCCGAGATGCAAGGTACAAATGTCATTTCCAAAAATAATAAGTTGAGTAAAAAACCATGACTTACTTGCTGGGAATCGGAATGCTTTAGGAGTCTACCCTTCTTTATAGGTTTCTTCGGATGTGGGAACACTGGGGAACTTAGAGCTCAGTTGCAGACAGGTAACTAACTCCTCTTGCAAACTGCAAACCCACACGTTTCTCTGTCCTTTCAATTTCAGCTTCGTTTGCTAGTTAAACTTTAATTTCTGATGGTAAGGAAGGTTAGGAAATCTGACAAACATAGACGTAGTTATTCCTCTTTAGGGAACATTTAAAAGCTTGTCTGGAGAATCTATTTGCTTATTCCAAAACCCTGGCAACTCAGCTATAAAGTTGTCCATACATGAAGCAACCCAAATTTCTAAAAACAGCCACAATTTCACATTTTGATCCTCACTAGATCATTCCCGTGGATTCCAGCACTTTGACATGTGAAATGAACTTTTGAGAATTCCTTATGCCCTTTGAGAGAATCTAAACCCTGTGCCTGCTCTGTGTTTGAAAGATTTGGCTAAGATTTCCAGGTCCAGATAAGCATCAGAATTTAAGTATCCACCTCTCTTCCCCAATTCATGGGAATGATAGTACAGACACGTGAAACAATACTGTGAATGAGATCTTGATAGATTTCCAGAAACCACAGTGCTGGTGGTTGTGGTCATGCACCAATGAGTGTGTTCCAATTCATAGTGAGCCTGTATAGGGTTTCTGAGGCTGCAAATATTTATGGGAGCAGAAAGCCTCATCTCGTGTTTAGCAGCCCAACATAGCCTCTATGTTACCAGGGCTCCTTAGAAAACACAGTAGACAGAATTTCATTAGAGGATAAAGCAGGGCGGGGCTCACTGCACTGTGAGGCAGAATCAACTTGATGACCATGCATTTGGTTTGGTTTGGTTTGATTTTGTTTGGAGACATTGCAGGAGAACAGGTAAAAGAAAAGTCTGCAGTAAGCTTGGGAGTGGCTCCAGGTGGTGACAAAGAGCAGAGCAGGAGTGTGGCAATGCACAGGATCATTTATTCGAGGACTGGAGACAAATCAGGAAGGACAAAATGGCTGGCCCCAGAAGCATTTGTCAGGGTTCCATAAAGTACTCTGTAACATGGTGGTGGAAATGGGCTTGGGGCAGTGATAGGGGCTCATGATTTTATTATGAGTCCTGAAGCCTGAGGCAGAAACAGTGCCACATCTTGCTATTATTTTTCAGTGCCGTGGCATCTGTTCCAACTCATAGCAACCCTACGCGCAACAGAAAGAAACCGGGCCTGCATTCTCCTCACAATTGTTGTCATGTTTGAGCCCATTGTTGCTGTCACTGTGTCAATCCATCTCATTGAGAGTCTTCCTCTTTTTTATTGACCCTTCATGTTACCAAGCATGATGTCCTTCTCCAGGGACTGTTCCCTCCTGACCACAAGAATGAGAAACCAAGTCTCAATATTCTGACTTCTAAGGAGCATTCTGACTACACTTCTTCCAAGACAGATTTGTTCTTCTGATAGTTCATGGTGCTGCTACATAGGGCTTACAATGACTGATTTTTTTGGAAATGTAGATCATCGGGCCTTTCTTTAAGGTGCCTCTGGGTGAGTCAGATAGTGACAAGATGAATTCTCTGGTTTGGAGAATCATTGTTGGTGGTGGTTGCTCTCAAGTTGATTCCAACTCACGGTGGTCCCCTAAGTTGCAGAGTAGAACTGCTCCATAGGGTTTTCAAGTCTGGGATCTTTCAGAAGTTGATTGCCACACTTTTCTTCTGAGGAGCTAAAAACATGTAGGGACCATGTCTGACTTCCTCTGGCTTCACAAGGGGGAAAGAGAATCAAACTCAAAATCAGCCCAAAGCCAAATCCCATGAACTGGAGATCCTCCATGCTTCTATCCTCTACACTTCTTAACTCTATTCTGACGTCAACCATCCCTCCCACAGCACTCTCTTGCTTCACACATAGGTTTGATAATTCATTGCAGTGACCACGCATAACTCAGAATAATACTCAAGATTAGGGACTGTATTAGGGACGTGAACAGGGTACAATTCAGGATCAGAAAAGCTCAAGACAGAGCAGGTTTCTCTCTAGTCAGGAAAATTTCTTATCTACTATTTGAATTATGGTGTTGGAGGAGAATATTGGAAGTGCCATGGGCTGCCAAAAGCACCAACAGATCCATTTTGGAAGAAGTGAAGCCAGAGTGCTCCTTGGAGGCCAAGGTGGCCAAACTTCATCTCTCATTCTTCGGACATATTGTCAGGAGGGACCAGTCACTGGAGAAGGATATCATGTTTGGTCAGAGAAAAAGAGGAAGACCCCCCAACAAGATGGATTGGCCAAGTGGCAGCATCGATGGACTCAAGCGTGGCCACAGTAGTGAGGTTGGCCCAGATTGGGCAGTGTTTCGTTCTGCTGTGCATAAGGTCGCTATGAGTCAGTACTGACTCAATGGCACCTAACAACAACAGCAACCCAACCACTTGGTGGGAATTTAGAAGACATTGGATAGAAAAGGCATAGCAAGTAAATTCAAGGTATTATAGGTCACCCTCTGACTTTTCTAGCCTTTGTCTTTCATAAATGAAGAATTAACTATTCACTTACACATGTTCTACAATTACAGTTTTGACCATCACAATTAATCCTGCTAACAATTACTCATAACTGAATCATAAAATCCTAGCAACGTCATCCCCCACCCCTTTTCACCAGACCCATCTGGAAAAGAGGCAAACTATTCAGTGAGAATTCTTCCTTGTCCCTCTCATTCTGAGACTAAGAATCCCCATGAAAGCTTTTAAGCCAGCCACTTCATGCCTTTATGCTGCTGTTGTTAAGTGCTGTCGAGTCAGTTCTGACCCATAGCTATACCAGTGATATTTTTAATACCAGCAGGGTCACCCATGGTGTACAGGTTTCCGCAGAGTTACCAGACCAAGACAGATTCAGAAGAAGGAGAGGTAAATTACTTCTGAATTATTAACCACAGAAGACCTTATTAATACCAATGAAACACTGTAAGATAGCACTAGAACATTGAATATTGAAATATGATGAATAGCACCAGAATACACTCAGATACAGTGCCAGAAGATGAACCCCTCATGTTGGAAGGCACTCAAAATACGACTGGGGAAGAGCTGTTCCCTCAAAGTAGAGTTGACCACGAAGACACGAATGGAGTGAAGCATTGGGGAGCCTCATTAGCTGCTGTGGCATAACTCAAAATAAGGAGAAATCATTGCAAACATCCATTAATAATTGGAACATGGAATGTATGAAGTGTGAATCTAGGAAACTTGGAAGTTGTCAGAATGAAATGGAATGTATAAACTTTGATATTCTAAGCATCAATAAGCTGAAATGGACTGGCATTGGTCATTTTGCATGTGACAAACCCATGGTTAACTATGCTGGGAATGACAAATTGAAAAGGAGTGGTGTCACATTCATCATCTCAAAAAAAAAAAAAAAAAAAAA
>NW_006408835.1:2518883-2577962 GCF_000296735.1 Chrysochloris asiatica
TTATTTTAGTTAACCTTGAGACCACGGTCCTGAGCCCCCATGTGTTTGGTTTTGTCTTAAGGTGTCCCTGTGTCATCCACTCCATTGATGAAGATATTTGCAACAAAGATAAATACACATGTACAAATGCCCTCTGTCAAACCTCTATATATTCATGGGTATACCCTACCTCCTGCTATCACTTGATCAGCCTGTGTGTATACAGTTATTGCAGGATTGGGTATATCACAGTGTTTACCTCCCCTGCCTCCATCACTTTTTACTGACCTCCCTCTTACTGTATGTTACCTTCCCTTGTGCTTGCCATTTTTGTGAGCAGAGAGGGACACACAATTTGGGCCAGCCATTTGCTTATAAAATTCCAGTTGTTTCTCTTGCCGGATGGTTCTTTGTCTTTCTCCTTATGACTACAGCATGAATGCAGATCATGGTAGGGTTTAGAAGTACTAGGAAAGAAAGACTTCTAGAGCAGAATTCCTCAATCTTGGCACTATTGACATTTGGGGCCGGATTTCTTTATGTTATTGGAGTCTGCCCTGTGCATTGGTACAGCATTCCTAACCACTGCTCACTAGACTCCAGTAATCCCCACTTGTTTTAACCAAAAATATCTTCAGACATTGCCAAATGTCCTGGATGGCTGTGGTGGTGGTGGTTATGTGCCGTGGAGTAGGGTCCTACTCATAACAACCCTGTACAGGGTTTCTGAGGCTGTAAATCTTTATGGAACCAGAAAGCCTCATCTTTCTCCTGCAGATAGCTGGTAGTTTCAAACTGCTGACCATGAGATTAGCAGCCCGATTCATAATCACTACGCTACCAGAACTCCTTCTGGATGGCTGTAGGTGGCAAGATCACTCTTGGTTAAGAATCACTAACTTAAAGAGTCCTCTGTATGCACCAAGAAACCCAGGTAGTGTAATAGGTTACGGGCTGGGTTGCTAACCACAAGGTCAACAGTTCAAAACCATCAGTAACTCTTTGGGAGCAAGTCTTTCTCCTCCTGCATAGATTCATAGCCTCAGAAATGCTATACAGGGTCACTATGCATCTGTATACAGCAGCAGTTGTATGTCTCAAGAAAGACGAAGACAGTGTGCCAACTAATAATGGGTTTGCATGGTATTCCTGGGAGAACATGGTTAGGTACATATGGTCTCTGGTCTGGTAGCAGCAAACAGCTGTTACAAATGACAATGGAATTGCCTGCAATCAGAATATAACATTTAGTGTATTTCAGGAGGAGAATTGCAAGTGCAGATCTGACTAAGAGGGAGATGTGGGGGTCAGAATGAGCATGATTTCTGTGAGGTGAGGAGGTGGGAGTTCCATTGCCTGTTAGAGCAAGGTTGGGTCTTGGAGACTCAGGGAAGTCAGGGGTGGAAAAGATTAGGCCACACCATGCTGCCCATACTGTAGTCTGATCCACAGAGGTAAAATGTCAGGAAATAGAATTTTCCTGGCGAAGCCATTTGATTTAGGAGCTATTGAGATGATCAATTCAAGTGTTTTTTCAAATCACCATCTCAACCTATTAGTGGGTCATGAAATCACCTTTGGGTATCACATAATCAATATTTTAAAACATGAAGGAGAATAGTTGTTGCTGTTGTTAAGTGTTGTTGAGTCAGTTCCCACCCACTCATGACCCTGTATAGGATTTCCAAGGAGCAGTTGGTGAGTTTGAACTGCCGACATTGCAGTTCAAATTAATCTTGCAATCAAGTGCTTATCCTAGAGCGCAGCGCCACACAAGGACTCCTGAAATAGAATAGAGCAGAATAAAATATAAAAGGCATTGTGCCTGGCCATTTGAACTGCAAGGTTGGCGGTTCAAGCTCACCAGTCGCTCCTTGGAAACCCTATACAGGGTCACTATGAGTGGGAACCGACTTGGCGGCACTTAACAACAACAACAACAATAATGTATATTACTTTGTACATGTACATGGTGCTGTAGGATAAGTACTGGACAGCTAACATCAAGGTAAGCAGTTCAAACCCAATTGCCACTCCTTGGAAACCCTATACAGGGTCAGAACTGATTTGACAATACTTACAGTATAAATGTACATATGAGTGTGTACTAAAGAGCTTTGGTGGTTGAAGAGTTCAACTGTTAACCGAAAAGTTGATGGGTTCAGCCCCACCAGTCACTATGTAGGGAGAGATGTGGCAGTTTGCTTCCATGAAGATCATGGAAACTCTATGGGACAGTCTTACTCTCTCCTATAGGATCGCTATGAGTTGAAATGGACTCAGTGGTAAAAGGTTTTGTATGCACACTACATCCCTGAGTGCTGTAAAAGGCTTGTACTGAACTACTAACCTAAAGTTCAAACACACTCAATGATGCTGTAAAAGAAAATCTGACAGTCTTTTTCCATAAAGATTACAGCTGAGAAAACCCTGTGGAGCATGTCTTAGGCTGGGTTTTCTAGAGAAGCAAACCCAGTGAAACATTTATATGTATATGTAAAGAGATTAGGTCTATTATAAATGAAACTATTTACAACTGCAGAACTCCAGGTCCCCAACAAGAGAGAGAAAGAGAGTCCCTCCTGCGTGTCCATTTACTGTGAGCAGGCCACACCCCCAAGGGAGCATTCCTTTAATTGATTGGTTGCTCATAGCCACTCATCATAGAGTTAATTATGCCTGTATTAGGTTTCATCACCATGGGAATAACCACATCACAACAGCTAAGGCTCTGTCTGGAAATCTTGGCCTAATCAAGTTGACACAGAACCTTAACCATTACAGAGCAGACAACTCTGTAATAGTTGGGTTTACCATGAGTCAGAATTGACTTGATTGTAACAGGTTGGGTTTGTCTGGTATTCAAATGACCCTAGAAAATACCTAAATTATCTCAGAAAACACTATATACAACAGGCATGTTTGATGTGAAATGGAAATAGTGAAATGACAAAGTATTAGTCACATCTCACTTTCTGCATAATAAAAATAAAAAATAATGCAACCTCTCCCTCAATTAAAATATGTCAAGAATTGCACTCAAACTGGCTGGTTAGTCGAATCCTCAACATCAGTACTTTTGTCCTGATGGTTGCACTTTAGCTGGCCCATGGAAACACCTTCCTCTGTCAACATTTGTTCTGCATTATGTGACATCTCTCAAGAAGTTCTGTAAAGATAATGTTTCCTCCAGCAGGAAAAGAGGTGGGTGTTTTTTCAGTTGTGCACCAAACAAATTGGCACTCAGGGGCCAAGTCTGAACACACACGTTATATCTTTGAACAGTAAAACTATAGTAAATCTGTGGAGATACTCAAATGACTGTAGAATCACAGTCATGGTGACAAATTTAGGAAATGGAAGAGTGACATCTTCTACCGTGGGATCTTTCCAGGAAATCTTATCGAGTAAGTTGGTATCAAATTTAGATGCATCCTTGTGTTCAAGTGGAGTGTTGTAGAAGAGGGAGTTAAGCAGACATCGTTGAATTTGCACACAATAGATGTACTTGTGAAACCTCTGTAGTTCAGTTATCATTGGAAAGCAAAGTGGACTAAAGAAAACAAAGATAGAAGATGGCTTATTCTGCTGTGGCAAACGTGAATGTCCTACCTGCGGGATGATACAGAGATGTCACCTAAGGAGAGGCAGTCTCCACCTTAAGTCTGGAGCTGAGCTTCAGAACATCAATCAGGCCCAGGAAGACTGGTTCTCAGATGAATCCCTCTTCATTCTAATCAATCATTACCACTTCTTTTAATTCAGACCCTAATTATCAGTCATTTAGATCAGCCAAATCTCATCAAATTGTGCTTTGATGGATATCTACAATAGCTAATAGCTACATGCAGATGGTGAGCGAGCACAAATGAAAAACTGAAATTTTCATGCTATTTTAATCAATTAAAATGTAAACAGTCACCTGTGATTAGGGTATCCTCTTGGACAGCAAAGACCTAAACTATGATCATACACTCTTGCCCTGTGTGTGGTCACACTCATTTTCATATGAAGCCCTCACACTCCATTTAAAGCAATCCCCCAGCTTCACTCATGGGCATCTGGTATGTGTAGGTCTGAGAATATACTAACAATGACTTTTTAAAAATTTTCCAAGAGAATTTTTCACTTCAATTTAAAATAGTAATATTTCATAATTACCCCAAATGACATTTGGCAAGGAGTCCCTGGGTGGTGCAAATAGTTAACAGACTTTGTTGCCAACAGAACAAAAAGGTTAGAGGTTTGAAGGTGCCTACAAAGAAAGGCTTGGCGATCTGCAAATCCTATCATGTGCAGTTCTATTCTGACACATTTGGTGTCACCATGAGTCAGGGCTGAGATCATGGAAACTGGTAGAGGTTGTGAAAGGCAGAGAAAAGGGATCTGATACATATCAAACTAATGTCATAAAAAGAAATTACCTGAAATAAAGTAACAGATGTAATTCAAGAAATAGTTCCAGAAATCAAACAAAGGTTTTGATCTATCTCTTTGGTCTGTCTATGGGCTGAAAGTACACACCATTTTCTGTATGTGTGTGTTGTGTGTGTGTGTGTGTGGGGGGGGTTGGACATCAATCAAGCAGTGTCTACTCCAGCCTAGTCTCACTGTTCCTGAAAAAATAATGAATTTTCCCCTTCAGGCTACACCACATAACTTGGAATGGCACCCTCTGCTGACCTAATCTTCTTAGGTTTCAGTGGTTTGGGATTGCAGGTGAAGCTTGACTTTTTCAAAAATGGATTGTTCATTTTTGTGGCTTGTTCTTCTTTTTTTGTGGAAATTTTTTATGATCTTTTTTTTTCCTTTAAGGTTTTATTGTAGACTGAGTGAAAGTTTACAGGGCAGATCATCAGTTTTTCATTCAACAAATCATACAACATGTTTCATTACAATGATTATAATCCCCTCCATGTTAACTATCAATTAACAGTATTTCTCTCTATTCACTTTAGCTCTTTTAAAAAACAAACAAAAAAACACTCGGGCATATATAATGATTTATGCCAACAAAGGGCACATTCTGAAAGTCTGCCTCCTGACCACCAACTCTTAGTCCCTCTCCTCCCATGAATCTAGAGTCCTCAGCTCCATATCCCCATCTCTGTCCCATTCTCTGGTGTCACTGCTTCTCTGGATAAGGTCCCACATTCCGCTTGTGCTTGTCTCCCTTGATGGTCCTAGGATCCTTTGTTTCTGGACTGTAAGATTAAGTGCTCCCCCATTTTTGTTACAATTTTGTTACAATTGTGATAGTCACAATTAGTCATGATAAAAATTACTCGCTATTGAATCATAAGAATCTTATCCCCATTTCTTTTAACCAGACCTATCTAGACAAGATGACAACTGTTCAGTAGGGAATCTTTCTTCCCCCACACACTCTTAAATTAAACTCCCTCTTGAAGCCCTGTAAGCCAGTCACTTTGCACCTTTATTGCTCCTTCATTTTAGGTAGCCAGTGTCTAAGTTGCCCATCCCTATCTACCCTGTATACAGTGGGAATAGCATTGATCCTTGATGTGAAGACGCCTTCCCTCTCTGTTGGTATTTAGAGTTACTACCTCCATAAGTATAGGTCAAGTTCATCAAGTTGTAGCAATTTACCCTTGTTTCCATTATCAAAAATTGTTTTTTGCTTTTTTTACCTTCCTGTAGTCGAGTTCTGATTATCAAGCCGTTGAGGCTAGGTCAAATGGGTATTATCTGCAAATTTGGGTGTTCTTGTGCCTCTCCTCTCACTTCATATCAGCTGGATGCTTCACTGTTAGTTCTAGCCCTCTATGTCTATGTCCTTGTCCATGGGCTTACGTGTCCCCAGGTCTCACCATACACTGGATCAACCAGCCCTTCCTCTTCTCTCTCTCATCTCCAGGTCAATGGGATTCAATGGACTGTGGTTGAACTCAGCCCATTTCTTCATTGTTGCCTTTCCCCCTCTTCCACTCACCAGTAGACCAACGTGCTCACCAGCAAGCTTACATGCCTGCTCGTGTGTTCCTTTTGAGTTTCAGTCTTAGAGACGGGTGTGTCGGAAAGGAACTTGATTGCTTGCCTTGATGGCTTCCTGGCGAACAGTTTTCTTATTCTTGCTGTAGCTACTCATGCTGATATTTTTGTTCTGGGTTTTTCCTGATGATCTTTCTTTGAAGATGCATCTTCTGTCGCTCTAGCTGTTCCAGGCTGGTGTGCTTGTCCTTTCTAGTGGGAATATCCCACCTCAGAAGGTTCTGGATGGGACTTGGGATTCCACCTAATATCATATACTCTGCAAAGGCTCCGCAAGAAGCCTATTTCATTGGGCAAGTTCTAGAACCCCTTTTTGTATTCCAATCAGTTATAGGCTGAAAACGGGCTTACAAGTTTTCTCTAATCATGTTTCCTGACATTCCTTTCTATCCCACTCAAGTGTCTATTTTACAATACTAGGCAAGGGAAACCAATATTCATAAGACAGTCAAGCATCTTAGTATTATTTCCCCTCTTCAAACTAAGCCATTTGTCGATTGACTTCCAGGTGATGCTGCCTCGTATGCCAATCTCTGCTTGTTGTCTGTTCTTGTTGGTTCTCAGTCCACAGAACTCCCTTTAGGATGTTTTCATCAGAGGGTTGGGTATGGCAAAATCCCTTAGCTCCTGTTTATCCTGCAATGTTTTGATTACACCATCACGTTTGATTGACAGCTTTGCTGAGTAGAGGATTCTTGGTTGGCAGTTTTTTTTCTTTCAGGGTTTTATATATGTCTCCATTGCCTTCTTGCCTGCATGGTTTCTGTTGAGAAATACAAGCCTAGTGTGATTTGCTTGCCTTTGTATGTTACACTTCTCTTTTCCCTAGCTGCCTTTAGGATTCTGTCCTTATCTTTGAGTTTGGAGAGCTTGATTATTATAGGTCTTGGTGATTTTCTTTTAGTGTCTATCCTTCCTGGGGTTAGTTGAACTTCTTGGATGCTTATCTTTTCTCTTTTCAGGATGTTAGGGAAATTTTCTTCCAGAAATTCTTCAACTATCTCTTCTGTGGACTTGTGTGATTCTTCCTGTTCTAGAATGCTGATAAGTTTTAAGTAATTCCTCTTCATGTTGTCCAACATGAATCTTAGATCTTCTTCTGATTTTTTAATCTCTTTTTCTGTTTGTTCTTCTATCTTAGTGGTATTGAGAGATTTATCTTCTAGCTCACTAGTTCTTGGCGTCCATCTCTTCAATTCTACTCCTTTGCCCTTTCAGTGTATTTTCCACTTCTGATATTCTATTATTAATCATTTGGACCTCTTTCTGTAGGTTTTGAATTGTTTCCAATGCTATAGCTATCTTATTTGATTGTTCCTGTAGCACTTTCCTGATTTCTTCCTTATTTTTCTCAACTCCATTGTAAAGTGTTTTGATACATTTTATAATCATTTTCCTGAATTCCTTCTCAGGCATTTCTAAAGCCTACGCTCCTTCCAGTATGGAGTGTAGGTCTACCTCCAGCTCATTTGTCTCAGTCACTTTATCTTGTTTCTGGACATGTGCTGATACGGTCATCTGTTTCTGTTTTTTGGGCATATTCAGTGGTTAGCTGTGGCCTTAAAACTTAGATGCATGTGTGTTTCGGTATTTTTTTATGTTTTCTGATTGCCTTCAGGTAGATGTTATCAGGAGGGCTTCCCTTTTCACTCTTCTTCCTGAAAAATTTCAAGATGCACTGTTGGTCATTATGACGTAACTCAGGATTTTATTTTCAGCCTGTTTCCTTTTTAGTCTGCCTGTCCTGCTCCACAATCCCTGTTCAGACCTTTTTCCTAGTGATAAACTAGGGCCAGCTGTGGCTGGTTTGGTTTTAAATGGAAACTGTTACTTTAAATTTCAAGGAAACCTGTGTGCATGTGTAGTAGAACCCTCCAGGGGTGGGGGTGGGGTGTCCACTCGCTCAGGCACCCCCTCTAGTCACCAGAATTGAGGTGTGCAGACAGCGAGAGACCAATGAACAGATATGAAAAAAATAATGTCCACACCTTTATCGCCACAGTTCTGTCAGGCGTCCGTGACTGCTCAGACCCTTCCCCGGTTTGGTCTTTGCCAAGATGGTGGCTCCGAGAGCAGCTGAACGCCTTGGATTAGAAAGCACTGGACTTCTGGCTTCTGCTACAAATTCCACTGGCTGTAAGCCTTCCAACTTTGTAAATATTCCTTTATAAGTGTTTCAGAGCTCTGGGACTAGCCCCTGAGCCTGCTTGGTCTGGTATTCTGTGTTGTTGCTGACAGACCTCCTCACTGCACTTCCACCCTCTCTGTCATCTTATTTGTTCTCTTTTGGCTTGTTCTTCTTGTTAATGTTGCATAACATTTTTTAGTTTACTATTTTGATGACACTTAACCAAAAGTTGTGGAACCTTTTATTTTTAAATACAACAAACTAATATGTTTAATCACAAAAGTTCTTGTTAATAATGTGCTAATAAATCAAACATGTTTCACAAACTAAATAAATTTAAAGTGAATTAATAATGTGATATTGCTTTTATTAAGTGATATCGAGTCAGTTCAGACTCACAGTGATCCTGAATAGGGTTTTCAAGGAGTGGCTGAAGGATTTGAACCACCGATCTTGCAGTTAGCAGCCCACAACCTTGTTCACATGTGCCAATCTACATACATCAGACACATTCCTCTCACAACACAGCTTCATTTCCCAGGCTCTGGGCAAACCCAGTTCTCACCAAACACTCACTGTATGCATATCACATATCAGATCTACTGTTAACAAAGAGCACACACACACAACAGATATCATGCACCTACCTTTATAGGATTGTGGACTTTTAAAGTAAGGGCCTAGATCATGGCAAGGAGAGGGCTATGGCTTATTATTCTTTCATTTAAAAAGCCTGCCTTTTGAGTTGAATCCTTGGAATTCAACTTCTTGCTTGACTCAATTTCTTGCTTGACTATAAAACCTAGGTTCTTGTCACTTTCTCAGTTCCTCTGCAGTGGGGAAAAAAATGCCAATTTTTAAAAAAAAATTTAATGTTTTATTGTGAGTTATATGATAGTTTACATGAGAGAACCTCAGTTCCATATTCATTCCATCGTATATCATTACATTTTCATGGTTTGAATCCCCTCCATGCATCGTCTTCCGACCAAAGGGCATATCCTAAAAGCCCGTGCTTTACACTCCCCCCTCAGTCTTCGGCCCACAGTTCCTCGCCCTTTCTGGATCCAAAGTCCCCAGCCGCTTCATCCCTCCATGTCATCATCTTTGTCTTCATCTCAGGCATCCCCAGTTCTCTGGGTGGGGTCCTGTTCTCAGCTCTTATCCGTTGGTGGTCCCAGAGACCTCCGCTCCTAGACTGGAGAAATAATTGCTCTCTTTCTTGCTACAAAACATCTATCCTTGCATTTCCAACACTCACAATCCATCTTGATAACCATTATTCACTACAGTATCGCATGTAACCCATCTGTATTTCATTTCATCAGCTCCACCTAGACAAATTGGATAGTACTCACTGGTGATTCTGTCTTCCTCCATGGCCCCTAGCTCTAGGTTCCCTTGAAATCTTGTAAGCCAGTTACTTCTTGCCTTTGTAGTCCCTCCCTCCCCATTTGGGTATCCAATGTCCAAGTTGCCCCTCTCTGTCTACTTTGTGTGTGGAGGAGGTGGGAATGTTTCTTGCTGTAAGGATTTGTTGCCTCTTTTGTGTCACTGCATTCATATGTATAGGTTAAGTTCATCAGCTTGGATCAGCTCAATCTTCTCCCCGCCCCCTTTCTTCTCCTGGTTGAGCTCTGATCATCCAGTCATCCAGTCCCAGTCACGTGGGTGTCATCTGCAAGTGTGGGTGTTCTTGTGCACATGCCCTCTCTTCCCATCAGCCAGCAGCTCCATTCTCCACTTGAGTCCTCCATGGCCACGTCACTGACTCTGGGCCCATGAGTCCTCGGGTCTCCTCGCACTGCTTGCCAACCAGGTCCCCAACCGGTCCACAGAAGCCCTCTGAATATTGTGAGGCTTAGCTCGCCGCTTCATTGCTGCCTTTACCCCATTTCTCCCCAATGGTGATGCGTGTGTTTACCAATCCGGGCGTGCATTTCCACCGAGTCTCAGTTTTTTTTTTTTTTTGGGGGGGTGGGCTACGTTGGTGGGACCCGACCGACTGCCCCAATGTCTCCTAGGGGAGCGACCTGTTTGTTCCCGTAGTAGCAGTCCATCTGTCTCCATTGTGTCGTGTTTTTCCCGTAGGTCTTCCATTGGAGACGTATCTTTTGTCCTACTCACTGTTCCAGGCTCGTCAGCTCGTCCTTTCAAGTGGGGATTTCTCTTCTCTGGAGATCTGGATGTGGTTCTGGTTTCTACCTATAGTTTTATGTATTGCCAAGGCTCCGCAGGAAGCCTCGTTCACCGGGCAATTTTTTTTTTATAAGTGAGTTGTGCTGTTCTTTTTTTCTCAATGTTGCAAAACCTTGAGTGGACATCTGTCTTTAAAACATTCCTTGTTGCTGTTTTTGTTAAGTGCCATCAAGTCGGTTTGTTCAGACCTATAGTGACCCTCTGTAGTGTTTCTGAGGAGTGGCTGGTGACTTTGAAACACCCACCTTGTGGTTCAAACCGAGTGTTTATCCTGCAGGGTAAGAAAAATGGAAAACAGTGTAATGTGAACAAATTAGGAAACACAAAGAACCCACCTTTCACTTAACAACATGTTTAGGCTCCAAAGACTAGGCGGTTATGGGAAAATTGGCACCATGCAAAAAACTTCAGCAACCAAGTGCTCCTCAGGCCCCAGAGATCATTTTGGAGATGGCTCCTTCCGTGAAGTAACGAGCTTAGCAGCTGACTCACCTCCACGCCAGGACTTCTGGACTTTGGGCAAATGGGTTGGCTTGTCCCATTTCAAACATAAGGCAGAGCTGACTGGGTCAGGATTTGCAGCTAGGCAACCTTCCCTTCCTCCAGCCATGGGGAGTTCTTGCTTCCCACGGAAATGCCCACCCACCTGGGGTCACCACACACTGGCCTCAGTGCCCCCAAGCAAGCTAACAGTTAGTCCTGGGGTCTGCAGCAAAGCAACCACCACACCTTGTATGTCCCCTCTGCTGCCTTCTCACAGATTGTTGGTTTGAAGCTGCCTGGCAGGGGTTTCAGAAAGGCTGCAGAAGGCTAGTGCAACTTAACAGCCTGAGGCCCCGTCTGGCCTTTGCATTTGTTTTTCTCCCTTTTAGCTTTGTTTGTTTCTATGACTGTGGAGAACAATGGGGTGGGAGGGATCAAGGACTTGTTGCTTAGGAGGGAGGTACTCTCACTCAAAACACATGGGTTCTCCTCTGACTTTAAGTAGATTTTTTTTTCTTTTACTAAAAAATGTCTAATAATGACATGGCAAGCAAGGAGTAAATATAGTAATAGATTACAGTGGAGAGATTGTTGCAAATGACTTATGCGGGAAAATGCAAATCAGCCAGACAAGGTGGATGAAAATGGGTCATTTCCTCCTTCAGCACCTTTCATTGGGCTCCTGACTCTCCCACCCCAGCACCAAGGTCTCACATTCTATTCGGGCATGAGGGCACACTGTTGGGTGGAGCCTTAGCCTTCAACAGAACAGACTTGAAGATGGAACACCAAGGGGTTCGGTTCAGGAATCACATTGGGTCAGGCAACTGAAAACTTCTGTCCCACTTTCTTTTTTGCTAAAATACGTATTTGCTACAAACATTTATGAAGTTGCCATCATTGATATTTGTACTGGTTTCATTCTGATTCGTGGTGTTCCCCACGTGTTTTCAAGGCTGTGAGCACTTGGAAAGATTGCCATATCTGTTTTCCAAGGCAACTGTGGGGGCGTATGAGCTCTCTTTCTGATAGTAGTCAAGCACTTACCAATGTATGCCACTCAGAATCCCATTCTACATGAAAAGAGCTAACAATTTTGGTTACAAATATTTAGGCCTCCTGCTGTTTTAATCACACATTCTTGTGTCTTACCAAGTGGTAGTTCACCAACGTTCTTCCTGGAGATATGTATTTTTGCAATGCAGAGCCAGTACATGACAGTAAATCTAAACCAACAAATCATGCGGCAGGTTAAAGCTTGTGCCACTATTTTATTGACCTGGTGGCGTGTTTGGAGTCTAGAAGATTCTGGATCTGCCACAAAATCTGTGGAAACATTTTCTAACCTCTCTGATCCCAATTCCTCTCTATAAATGGAGAATGGGCATCTCTTCCTCATAATGTGATTGGGTCTTACAGCTTCAGGTCTCTGGGAAATTGTTTGCACTCAAATCCTTGTGCTACACTTACACCTGGACATTTCTGACTCTTGTAACTTGAAGTTTTATCTCAGTCTTATCATCCCTAACAAGCCCTGGTGTGGTGCTTGCTGTGGGTTAACGCGCTGCACTGCAAGGTCAGTTTGAACTGCAAGGTCGGTGGTTCAAGCTCACTAGCCACTCCTCAGAATCCCTATATAGGGCCACTATGGGTCAGAACCGACTCAACGGCACTTAACAACCATTATAGGTAAGTGCAGAGTCTCAGGAATGATGACAAAGTTAAAATGAGAAAGGAAGCGGAATCTTTTCTCTGTTAAGTGCCATAGAGTCAGCTCTGACTCCTAGCACCACTATGTTGGATTTCCAAGGAATGTGGCTAGTGGGTTTGAACTGTTGGCCTTGTGGTTAGCAGTCCAGTATTTATGCTACAGCACCACACCAAGTCTCCTGCCTCTACCCTACTCCAATCAAATCAGGCCGTGTTCTACATGTTGTTGTTTTTTAAAAAAAGATTCCAACAATACCAGCCCCATGCCCCTGAAATTAGCAAAGCGTGTTTACAAAAATACCTGGGAGAGGTGTGCAGGGGAAGTCGGGAAAGGAGCAGTGTAAGGGGGGGCATGTTCGTTGAGTCAAACACCAGTACCCTGGGTGGTACAAACGGTTAATGGGCTCAACTGCTAAGTGATAGGTTACAGGGTCAAGTCCACCCATAGGTTCCTGCCAATCTAGTTCCAAATAATCAGCCACTGAAAAATCTCTGGAGCAGTTTTACTTTCACCCCCATGGGCTTACCACGAGTTAACTAGACTCAACAGCCACTGGGTACTGGAGATTTTCAATCAAGGCCCACAGAGGAGGAGACATGGGCTGAGACAATGTCCAGGTGTGAGAATAGCACCAGGATTTGAGTGCAAACAATTTCCCAGAGACCTGGAGCTGTAAGATGTTAAAAAGAGTCATAGGGTTTCTCCAGTGTCAAGCCATCTCCAAGGTTCTGTGTCTATGCCTCAAACCCCTTGGAAGCCTCTGTAAACTACTTGTGCTAGCTTTTCACTATGGAAGAACAGCACACTTAAATAGTTAAGTCACTTCCAAAGGCTTTTACTGCTTTACTAGCCATAGCTCATAGTGACTCTGTATAGGGTTTCTGAGACTGAAAATCTTTACAGAAGCAGAAAGCCTCATCTTTTTCCTGTGTAGTGACTGGTTGATTTGAAACTCTTGTGGTTTTCAGCCCAGCTTGTTAAATATAGAAATCGACATTACTAACGATAGCAAATGAAGAACACTGTATTCATGTTTATTTCAAGTTAAAGAAACAGAACATCAGTCCCTTATTTGTACAAAAATTACCTGAAAGTTTACAATTAAGTTCACGAGCCCAAGAGCTATGTACAAAATTAAGCAAAGCACATGGAATAAAGGTTTTGTCTCTACAGTTAATACCTTTGGCATTCCCTGAAAACATTTCAACAACGCCAAACCATTTCTTAGCGTGCACTGCGACAACACAACCACAACAAGCACACCCCACCCCCGGAAAGGTGAACAGATTGATCACACTGTCAGGTATTAAGTGCAGAAAAGAAGACAAAACATCTAGACTGAGGCACATATTTCTTTAAAGTTCAACCAACAAAAATACTTTCTGGAACTAACACCTAATGCAACAGAACTTAGCTATTCAACTAGTACCAAAAACATTTGGCATTTTCCTTCTCAACTTAGTCCAGGTTGCTACATGAAATTTTTGCTTTAGAAAAGAAAATTACAGGCAGAGATAAAAATTCAACAGGCTCCAAAACAACCCTGAGCTGTCCCCGTTACATTCATGTCATTTAAATACAAAAATAAAAGTCAAATGTCCTTCAGTCCTTGGTTTGCTGGGCTGGAAGCCAGCATACTCTAGGGATTTTATTGTTTCTAGGTGGAATTCCCAGCTACCCAACCCTAAAGGCAGGCAAGCCAGGGGCTGCTGTGATGTTAGGGGCGGTTTACATTCTCCAACAATTCGCTTAGGCTGGAAAAGTACAAAAGACTATGTCAAACCATCTACATACAAAATTGTGAATCTCCTTTTAAATAAAATGCGTATTTATAAATATGAAACACTATAAATCCTAGCTACCTATGGGGAGAGGGGTGTGAGAGAAGGATTATGCGCTAATGAAACTTGTCTATGTAAACAACAAAAATAATCCTAGAGGTTAAAAAAACAAAACAAAAAAGGTCTGTTACAGGGGGAAGTTTACTTCAACCAGTCAGGAGAAAAAAGATACAAAGGTAAAACTGGAGGATCCTTCCCTAATGTGAAGCTCAGCAGACACACGTCATCTAGTCTGAACTTAAGTATTACTTAATAATTCTAAAAGGAAGAAATTGCAATTTAGTATTTCCGGTTAAAAATATGTTTTATTAAAACTTCTTCATTTTTCTAAGTAGATGTCTCATGGGAAATAATAGTGTGTGATCTGTAAACTACAATACAGTGTGTCTCTACAGCTAAAATGTGCTACTGAAATTCGTTACCTACCTGTCTGTCCTAAACTAGGTGTTTCAACTGAAGAACGGTGAGTTGCTGTTCCTTTGAGAGCACTTCAGTGAGTTGGATTTTAGGCAATCCAGCAGAGTTGCCAGTCAAGTGTTACAAAGTCTCGCAGTAAAGATATCATCTTGTTCACCACAGTAGTCTGTATGCTGGTCAAGGGAGCCCTTTCTGCCTTACAGAGGCCATGGTCATTCTCAGACCTGAACACTTAGCTAAGGGGAATCGTCAAAGGTGGCGCCTAAGAGGCGGAGGGGATCAAGTGAAAAACCCTCGGATTGCTCTCCCCAAAGGGGGAAGCACGTGTTGTGTTGATAGACCATGTCCATTTCCATAATCACTGTGAGGTACTTAGGACCCTAAACCAACATTGGAGGAGCCGTTAGCTGCCTTGCGATGGCTGGCTTAGGGGGGGGTTTCAGCAGGACGGTCAGAAGCAAAGGACTTTAAATGTCAGGCCGTGTCTGTGGCCTTTGTAGTGTTTCTGTGTCTTCATCACCATGGAAACCCACAGGACACTGCAGGAGACTAGCTAGGTGCCATTTTCTTTCAGAGGGAGATCAGCCAAAGAATGACTCACACCTTGAAAAGGGGGTAAGGCAGGGATTATTCCCGAACAGGCCAATACTATGAAGATTCTGAGGCTAAAAGTGCGCCTCCTGGAGGATTCTGCAGCACGGCTGTTGGATTTGGGGACTGGGTGTGCCTTGGGAAGTCTGGCCAACGTTGAAGTAGAGGCGAGGTTGTTTCAGCCCTGGTTGTGCTGTGCAAAAGTTACTTTTCAAAGGAAATATAGTCTCCTGAACTGTGATGGACAAGACACGTTAATGGCAAACGTATTGGACATCTGTGCATAGAGAAATGACTAACACGCTGTGGCTGTTTGACTGGGCCCACAAATCATGCATGCCAAATGCCTACCACAGTCAACACCTTGTACTAAAAACGACGTCTTCAAGTATACTGAGAAGGGGCGGGGGTGGTTTGTTATTTGTGAGCTAAATCCACACTGTGGTAATCTGCAGAGGGGGGGAGCACCCTCTGGACACACTTGGGGACCTATATTCAGTCTTTGAATTCTGCCCATATGAAACGGTTTCATGCCTTTCTGAACTTTCATGCCTTTCTGAACGGAAAAGCCACATCCTCTCCTAACATAAGCTGAATACAATATTGAAAACAAAGGAGTGCAAAAAAAGTGATCAATACAAAAAAGTAAACATATCAGTTTTAATTGTCAAGATTATTCCAGGGCAAGAGTCCATTTCCTATGATTTCTCTTCGGTTCTTGTTCCTAAGTGGCCCAGCCAAGATGATCATTCCAGTTTATTCTCAAGTTAGCACATGATTTCTCATACCCTCCGTGATTTGGCAAATGTAGCAGGAGGTGATTCTGCTGCTTCCTCAGCAGCAAATCATTGCTAAATCCAACGAACTAGTCAATCTTGGTTGGATGGCACCGAACAAACTCATCTCTCTCTGAGTCCCAAGGTGCCGAATAGATATGTGTTCTTAACCGACAGACAGACCTCTTCTTCATTCCAGTGTAACTTCCTCCAGTCTTAAGCCAAGAGTCGACGTGAGGTCATAAGGCCACTCGGATGCAGTGGTGCTTGAGTTTGCAAGGTAGAACTCCCTTATTTAGCTGATAAAAGTCCACAAGCTGGATCAGGTCAGAGAATTTGGTATTCCCATCGTCAAGACTGAAGAACATCTGACCATCATCCTCACACTAGAGAGGGAAAAGAACATTTTCCAAGTTAGAGTTCAGCCCTCAAGGGAATAACTGTAAAGCAGATGTTCACAGTTTTGGCTTTGTCTGGTTCGCAGCTATATTCCTAAGGGAGTGGGGCAAGGAACATTTGGGATGGAGGGTCAGAGGTCTGGGGTTTGGCTCTGAATGTGCTGCTGAGTGACTAGCCCTGCAAAGCCACCATTGGATAACCTGCTAGCTTAGGTGCTCTTGTAAAAGGGCGAAGTTCCTCAAAACACACAGTTCATGAGAGTTGACTTTCTAGCCTGCTCCCATAAGGAGAGTACAACAAAGGGCTGGCTCAGTAGCGCTGGCTTGTCCAAAGCCTGCACATTCCAAAGAGATGTTTAGCTCTCACCCAGCTCCTAAAAGGGAGGCCTGGTGTGGTGATGAAGGTTAACGTGCTGGACTGCAAAGTCGGTTTGAACCGCAACAGTGGTTCAAGCTCACCAGCAACTCCTTGGAAACCCTATACAGGTTCGCTATGAATTGGAACCAACTCGATGGCTCTTAACAACAATAAGCTCCTAAAAGGTGACCTCTAAACCCTTTGAATATGTTTGACATCTGGGGCCGTGGGCCATCTCTTGTAGTCTATGCTAACAATGTGATTTGGTTTATGGTGGGGACTTGGGTCATGTAATATCAACTTGACCTCTAGAGAGAAAGAAGAGTGAATAACTAAGGTCAGTCACATGGGATCGCCTTGTCTACATGACCAACTTGCAATAAAAACTTTAGACGCCAAGGATCAAGTGAGCATTCCTGGTTGGTAATACTTGTCACACACATCACTGCTGGGAGAACTCAGAATCACTTGTATGAATGGAGGATGACTGGAAACTCATTCCTGGCCTCTGCCCTGTGTGCCTATTCCCTGTGCTGAGATTTAATCTGTAGGCTTTCATGGTCATAACTGTGATTATGAGTATATACCCTGTTTTTTGATTTCTGTGAGTTCTTCCAGTAAAAAACACTGAATGCGAGGGTAGCCTTGGGCACAGCCAGTGAACTTTTAAGCACCTGCTACATACAGGACTATGAAAAAAGTACATAAACCTAGGTGTATGCTCTACAACCTTGGTGGTAGCTATGTGCCGTGGAGTCAGTTCTGAGCGATCTTGTATAGAGTTTCTGAGGTTGTAAATCATTCTGGAAGCAGAAAGCCTCATTTTTCTCCCATGGAACCACTGGTAGTTTTGAACCGCTGATCGTGATATTAGCAATCCGACTCATAAACACTACACTAAGGTGCACTTTGGTCAGGTATGAAAAAATTATTGAATAATTATATGGGATTAATAATATCATATAGACAAAGCAACTCTTAGAGAATTTGTAGTTATTTCATGAAAACCAGGGAACTTCACAAAATCTCCCAGAAAGAACCATATTCTTGACATCTATTTGAATTTGGTGAGTTTCCTCCCATCAGTGCTTGCCTAACAGAGCAGAATGAAAATACCACAGTATGTTCTTCACAGAGTCACTAAGTTTTGAACCTTTGGTGATTCATAAGTTTAGACCCACACTTTCATGTCAGAAACACTACTGTAGCTAAAAGAACACCTCAAACCTGTTTTCTAGCACTGAGGCTAAAGTCCTGTCCAAGCTATTGCTCTTCTGTTACTTCTAAGACTGGGGGGTTATTATATTATTATATTATATAATAACTGGGGGGTTATTATACTAATCTCATCTGTCACATACATCATAAGAATGCTGTTATTATGTTCCATGGAGTTGGTTCCGACTCATAGCGACTATATGAGCTTTGATTATCTGTCTGTTTTTTTTTTACATTTTATTACTAGTAATATCTACTGCATATGGTGTTGCAGCAAGCAATTGGATATTATCATTCTCACGTAAACCACCAAAGACAAAGACTGGATTTATAAAGATACTGATGTTGTTGTTGTTAAGTTGCCGTCAAGTTGGTTCTGACTCATAGTGACCTTGTAGTGGCTGCTAGGTTTGAACGGTAGCCTTGTAGTTACCAGTTCATTGCTTATCCTACAGCACTACACTAGGACACTAAAGATACTGATAAAAGGTAACAATAATGAAAACTATAGATAAATACCTGAACGAGGTATTCAACGTAAGTCAGAACTGACGTAACAAATGGAATTGTTGGAACAGAACCCTGTCGTAAGTTGAGATTGCCTGTATCTATGTGACTTTGTTAGATGTCAAAAAAAAAAAAAAGGATTGTGAGTAAGGCATTTGGTTTTGAATAAGAATTCTCATCATTATTTAAAATGTTTTTTGGCGTCTGGGAAGCCTGGGATCCCACAAAGGCTCTGTTCCTTTCTACTTGTGCCATCTAGATGAGGTATTAAGCAATTGATTACACAGTGTATCTGCTATCACTAGTTAGTGAAATTGCCGCAGACAGTATTCCTAATCAAGTCTGTGGTCTCCTGCATTATCAATTCTAGAGATTGTTAGTCTAATAGTCCTGAGTTCAAGTTACCTTGACAACTGTCAGGTTGAACTAGTGAAGCGATACCTAAGCTATATCCCGAGTCTTCTCAGAGCTTATATATATGTTCTTTACTCCCTTACATGGACTCCTTTGTCCATGTGGTTTTTGTTCCCTGATTTCTTCATAAGGCCTCCTCAAGCACACTTTCTGCTTTCTGTCACCCAACACCAAAAGGAGAGGCATTGAGAAAAACAACAGAAGCTAGCAGTCTGGTCAGTTCTAAAGATAAAACCTTTGGTTTGATTTAATGCGCTGGACTGCAAGGTTGGTTTGAACCACAAGGTTAGAGGTTCAAGCTCACTGGTCGCTCCACAGAAACCCTGCACAGGGTCACTATGAGCTGGAACCAACTTGATGACAGTTAACAACAACAATATGAGACAAGGGCATATCCATCCACGCTGACCTTGTACTCAGCAGCCCAACATGTAACCTACTCCACTACCATAATCCTGTCACGTCCATCATCGAAATCATAAACTAAAAGCTGACGCTGGTACACTAAACCATACTAGACAAACCTAACAAAAACTGTTTGTAAAATAAGTAGTGGTGACCAGTACCTTCATATTTTCTAATTATGCTTTTATAATTGTTCAAAGACAGATAGCTTTTTGGTGCCAGGACCGAGTTGAATAAGGAACTTTTTTTCTTATTGGTGGTCCACTTGGGTTAATTGTTCTACAACATTCTTGTATTGTGGTACACACCAGCATAGATCAGACAATTCCTTGGGTTCACAAGGCCAATGGTGAAACCTGTTCCACAATCCCGGTTTTCATCACCCACCACACTGCTCCTCCCCAATAGGACAGGGCTCACTATGCTGGTGGTGTCTCTTCACCTTCAACTAGGAGCTAAACGTGTGGAAGGCCCTTTGCACAGTATCCTCACTTACATGCAATTTCTAGGGAAACGCTGGTCCAAATGTCAAATAGCAAACCATTACAGAGACTCCTGAAAGTATCTCATCTGTGAGCGCAGAACTGTCTACTATTTAATGTTACATAGCTTAGTCTATAACTTATAAAAGCACATTAAGAATAAAACTAGAAATAATAGAATAAAACTGTGTATGAAAATATCAATACTTACAGGTAAGATCTGAAAGTTTTTTATCTTCTGGTGATGGCACAGTGTGAGTACAAATGCCTTTGGATTACTCTGGCTGTCACGGAGGAGAAAAAGCCTAGGGAATAAAAAAACAACAACAACCAATTTATTGCTAACAATTTTTAAATCTAGAATGATTTGTGTGGATGTGTGTCTATATGTATATATCCAGCTCTGGTCCAGTAGATGCTCACTCACTGTGATCCCATGTGTGTCAAAGTAGAACTGGACATAGGGTCTTCAAGGGCTGACTTTTTGAAAGCAGATCACCAGGACTTTATTCCGAGGCACCACGGGACACCCTTGAACCTCCAGTCTTTTTGGTAAACAACTGAGCACATAACCACTTGCACCAACCAACAACTAGGGCTATACTTCCTTGCTCTCTGATGAAAGGGGCTGGACGCATTGGTGCTTTAGTGGCAGCAGCACACTTGGTACCCAGACTGTGGGTTCTAAATGCCCTTATCCATTACAAGAAACCAAGCATCCTTGGAGAGACACAGCTGACCCTAGGCCATAGGGTAAATACAAGATGCAACTGGACCATTTTGTGCCAGGAAGCAGTAAAGAAGTATTCAAAGAATCAGGAAAATGTATCAAACGGCACACGGCACAACCTAGAGGGCTCCAAATTCAATACTAGCAGTGAAAAATGATAAGTAATGGCACACAAAAGCAATTCATAAATAATTAAGCAAATAAATCAATAGAGGAAAAGGCAAAGTTCTTCCTTAGAGCAGAATGCAGAAAAGCAAATACAGAAGGAATGACTTATTAGGAAATATTCACCATTTGGCAAAACTAATAAAATTTCCCATAGCAAAACTAATAAAGACCTTCAGTGGATGCTAAAACTAGCATGTTGTTGTTGTTAAGTGTTGTCAAGTCGGTTCTGACTCATAGCGACCCTGTACAGGGTTTCCGAGGAGCAGTTGGTGAGCTTGAAACGATTACCTTGCAGTTCAAACTGATTTTACAGTTCAGCAAATTAACCCACAGTGCCACACCAGGACCCCAAAACTAGCATATGAGAGTTTAATAAGAAACAATACCCACATAGACTCAAAGTATCTTCTATTGTTGTTGTTGTTATGTGCCGTGGAGTCGGTTCTGACTCATAGTGACTCTGTACAGGGTTGCCAAGGCTGCAAATCTTTACAGGAGCAGAAAGCCTCATCTTTCTCCCATGGAACAGCTGGTAGTTTCGAACTGCTGACAGTGAGATTAGCAGCCCGATTTGTAACCACTCTGCTTACCAGAGCTCCTTTGTTGTTGTTGTTATTAAGTGCCATTGAGTCGATCCTGACCCATAGCGACCCTGTGTAGGGTTTCCTAGGAGCAGCTGGTGAGCTTGAACCGCAAACCTTGCAGTTGAAATGGCTTTGCAGTCTGGCACATTAATCCACAGCACTACAACAGAGTTACTTTGTTGCTGTTGTTGCTATGTGCCGTGGAGTCGGTTCTGACTCATAGCGACCCTGCACAGGGTTTCCAAGGCTGTTAATCTTTACGGGAGCAGAATGCCTCATCTTTCTCCCGCAGAGCCACTAGTAGTTTCGAACTGCTGACCATGAGGTTGGCAACCCAATTCATAACCACTACGCTACCAGAGCTCCTTAGCGCTCCTTTAGTACTTACTAATTACAAAGGGGAAATCAGCAACATAGAGAAAGCTGATAGACACCTCCTTCATCTAGTACTCACATTCACACTGTCATTAGGAAGGAGACAAATGGTCATGTGGGCCTCCTGACATGATGCACCGAAGAAGATACCTGACCTTTCTTGGCAGCATTCTGCCAAAAGTGCTCTAACCTGATGCCAATCGTGAGGAGCCAGCCCAGACACACCTGAGGGTCATTCTACAAGAACTGGCCTGTATTCATAAACCATGCCAGGACTATGAAAGACAAGGAAAGATGGAGGGTCCAATGGTAGTACAGACACATGCTCCAGCACTCAGCTGTCAGTCTGTCCTACTGTGGAGGCCTGCATATCGTGATGCTGGGAGCTACTGGTATGCCACAGGTATTCCAAATCAGCAGGTTCACCCATGCTGGACAGCTTTCAGTGGAGCTTCAGGACTAAAGCAGACCTGAAGGAGGGAAAGGTGGGTCTACTTCGAAAAATTAGTCATTGGAAATCATACGAATAGCAGGCGAATACTATCTGATACAGTGCCGAAAGATGAGCCCCTCAGACTGGAAGGCACTCAAAATGTGACTGAGGAAGAGCTGCCTCCTCAAAACATTCATCAACAACATGGATGAATGAAAGCTTTCAGGACCTTCATTAGCTGATGTGGCATGATTCAGACAAAAGAAGAAAGAGCTGCAAACAGGAATCGGAAGGTTGAACATACGAAGTATAAAACCTGGAGGCTGAAAAACTGAAATGGAACACATAAACCATCAATATCCTAGGTAGGCATCAGTGAGCTAAAACTGGTATTGGCCATTTAGAATTGGAAAATCGTATAGTTTAATATAATGTAAATGAAAAACTGAAGAGGAATAGTTTCACATTCATTGTCAAAAAGAGCATTTCAAGATATATCTTAAAATATAATGCAGTCTGTGATAGGATAAAATACACAAACCTACAAGGAAGACCAGTCAACACCATTATTAACGCAAATTTACGTAGTAATTACTAAAGCCAATATTAAAGAAATTGAAGAATTCTACCAACTTCGCAGCCTGAAATTGATCAAACATGCAATTAAGGTGCATTGATAATTACTGGTGACTGGAATGCAGAAGGTTGAAACAAAGGAAGCACTGACTGATAATTGGAATGTATGAACTTGATGATAACAATGACACTGGAGATTGTATGACAGAATTTCCCAAGAGCAAGAACTTATTCATTACAAATACTTTTTTTCAATAAACTCAGCACTATCTACACAGACCTGCCATATGTAATATACAGGAATCAAACTGATTATATCTGTGAAAAGATACAATGGAGAAGCTCAGTATCTTCAGCCACAACAAGGCCAGAAGCCAAAATATGATCTTGAGTATATCTCACATGAATTTAGAGACCATCTCAAGAAGAGATTTGACGTGCTGAACATTAATGAATGAAGATCAGATGAGTTGTGGGATAACATCATGTAAAGTTATTAAAAAGGCAGGAAGAAAGTCCAAAATAGATGCCAGAAGAAATTCTGAAACTTATTCTAGAGAAGCTACAGTGAAAGGAAGAAATGACGAAGTAAAAGAGCTAAACAGAAGATTACAAAGGGCAGTTTGAGAACACCAAGTAAAGTATTAGAATGAAATGTACAAACACCTAGAGTTTAAAAAACCTAAAGAGAAGACCATACTGCCATTTCTCAAGCTAAAAGAATTGAAGAAAACATTCAGTCCTTGAATGACAATATTGAAGATTCTATAGCAAAATCAAATTCTCCAGCAGCTCCATGGGAGAAAGATGAGGCTACTTTGGTCCCGTAAACATTGATGGTATAGGAAACTGTTGATATGAGTTGATAAAAGTCAGACTTAATTCTACAGTACTGGGTTTAGTTTTGGCTTTTATGAGCAAAATATTGAACAATGCATGAAGCATCAAAAGAAGATGGAAAGAATATATAGAGTACTGTGCCAAAAAGAATTGCTCAACATTCCATCATTTAATGAGATAACATTATCAAGAATCGAAGGTACGGTACAATCTGCACTGAACGCATGGGTGAAAAACTAGTCTCCAAAAACTGATGGGATCTTAACTGGAACGTTCCAACAAACTGCCACAGCACTAGAAGCACTCACTCGTCTATGCCAAGAAATCTGCAAGACAGCTACCAGGCCAACTGACTGGAAGAGACCCTTATTTATGCTCGGTCCATAGAAAGGTGACTGAATAGAATATGGAAATGACATTAACAATCTCATGAAAATCATACAAGTAAAATTTTGCTGAAGAGAATTCAAAAATGGTTGTAGCAGTACATTGATACAGAGCTGTCAGAAATCCCAGTCAGAGTCAGAAGAAGATGAAGAATGAAGAATATTGTTGCTAATATCAGATGGATCTTGGCTGAAGGCAGAAAATACCATAAAGATGGTTACTGTGTTTTACTGATTATGCAAAGGCATCAGCCTGTGTTGACCATAATAAATGATGGCTAACATTGTGAATACTGGGAATTTCAGAATTCTTAATTGTGCTCACACAGAACCTGTACAGCAGCCAAGAGTCATTCAAACAGAACAATGCATGGTTTACCATTAGGAAAGCTGGGCACCAGGGTTGTAATCTTTCACCATAGTTATTCAATCTGTATGCTGAGCAAATAATTCAAGAAGCTGGACTATATGAAGAAGAACACAGCATCAGAATCGGGAGAAGATTCAGTAACAAACCCGTGATATGCAAATGACACAACCTTGCTTGCAGAATGCGAAGAGGACTTGAAGCACTTAGCTGATGAAGATCAAACATACAGCCTGCAGTATGGATTACAATTCAATGTAAAGTAAACAAAATTCTCTACAATTAGACCAATAGACAAAGGCATGATAAATGGAGAAACAATTGAAGCTGTCAAGGATTTCATTTTACTTGGATCTACAATCAATGCTCATGGAAGCAGCAGTCAAACCTACTGCAAAAGACAGCTTTAAACTGCAAAGACATGCTCCTGAACCAAGCCATGGTGTTTTCAATTGCCTCATATATGCAATATGAATAAGGAAAGTTAGAGAATTGATGTTAGTGAAAAATATTAATATTACCATCAACTGCCTGAAGAATGAACAATGTCTTGGAAGAAGTACAGCCAGAATTCTCCTTAAAAGTGAAGACAGCTAGAGTTCATCTCATGTACAATGGACATACTGTTAGCAGGGACCAGTCCCTGGAGGACATCATGCTCGGCAAAGCATAGAGAGTGTCCACAAAACAGAAGACGACCTCCACTGTGATGGACTGATGGTGATTGCAACAATGAGCTCAAATATAACTGTGAAGATTATATACCCAGCGTTGTGTTCTGTTATACACAGGGCTGCTATGAGTTGGAACCAACTTGATGGCACCTAACAAAAACAGAGACATGCTGAACTCGGACAGCATTTAAAATGAAGACATTTGTCCTCCTTTTTCTATAAAAGATGTAATTAGCATAAGTGGTAAAATTCAAGTAAGTCTGTAGACTAAATAATAGAGCTGCATCAATGCCAATTTCCTGACTTTTATAATTGTTGATGATTGCTGGTAAGATAGAATTTTCCCACAAATCTTTTGAAGCCCCTTGTATATTAGGAAATGAAGAAAAATGAAGTCCTAATGTTCTAATCTAAATAGCAAAAAAAGAAATGGCCTAAGAAAAAACATACTTTAAAGGTATGAGAACAACCTTCAGTAATCAGCTAAACCATCCGTTTTCCTAAACTTTCCGGACTCTACAACGCTTTTCACAGTATTTCACAGGAGCCATGTCCTGAGAACACACTAGAGTGGAGTTTCATGCTGAGCACAGTGGTAAGAAGGATGGGTCCTGTTGTAGCGTGTGCTCCACAGTACAAAAGAGGCCAAGAGCAAAAGAAGGTCTAGTTCTTCTTCTCCACAGAGCTGCCTGCCAGGCCATGGTCTTCCTTCTCAAAGATAGTTTTCTTTCCTCAAAATAGTATCATTCCAAATACATAATCATTACTAGAAGGAATCAAGAATATTATCTCAGAAAGTTCCAGTATTGTAGTGGTTAAAGTGCTTGACGGTTAACCAAAAGGCCAGGGGTTCGAACTTACCAGCTGACCTGAAACATGGGGCAGTTATACTTTGTTATGAGCTGGAAATGACTTGATGTCAGTGTGTTTGCTTTTTTTTCTCTCTATGGAGTAACTGGGTGGTACAAATGGTAAACACACACTGTTTCAAATGGAAAGGTTAAATCCACCTAAAGGTGCTCAAAAGGAAAGTATAGAAGTTTTCTTCCAAAATAAGAATCACTAAAACCCTATAGAGCACAGTTCTACGCTGACACACATGGAGTTACCATGAGTCACAGTAGATTCAACGGCAACCTTTTTTTTTTTTTTTTTCCCCTGAATCTGTTTCCTTAACTGCTTTGTGCTTCTGGAGATATGAGCTATCTGAGTGTGAATGTGGTTTGTTATCTGAGTGTGAATGTGGTTTGTACCTGGTTATCAGAGGATGGGCACCCTAACAGATAGGAGATACCACTCTAGGTGTGTCGCAGTTTTAAGACTTGATCTCCAAGAAACTCGGAGGCTGCCCCAAAGGCTTGGGATTTATATAGCTCCTGAAGATGGCAGAAACAGTTACTAATGTTGGGTGGTCTCATGTAGGAATAACAATAGTGTGGCTTATAAATCAGTAAGAATCCTGGACATGACACTTACTAGCCTCACGCTCATGGGCAACTTGCCTTCTCAGTCTGACGTCCTCATCTCTCTTGCAGGGTAGGGTCAGTGGAAGGTTCAGGCTCATGTATATATCAGTATTTTGCACTGTACCAGCTGCCTTCAAGTCAATTCCAACTCCTATTGACTCTGTGAGATAGAGTTGAACAGCTCCTTCTGGTTTCTAAGCCTAGAAATCTTTGTGGAAGCAGACAGCTGCATCCTTTGTTGTTGCTAAGTGCCTTTAACTCGGTTTCGACTCATAGTTACCTTGTACAGGGTTTCCGAGGAGCAGCTGGTGAGTTTGAACCACCGACCTTGTGTTTCAAACCGACCTTGCATTTGAGTGCTTATCCTACAGCGCCACACCAGAACTCCTTTTGCATTATTTTGTTGTTGTTAAATGCCATATTCAATACATGCTAGCTTGAAAGAATCATAATCTCAATGTGAAAACTGTTGTTAAGTGCTGTTAAGTCTGTTCCAACTCAGAGCAGCCCTGCTAAGTGTTCCTGCAGCTGTACATCTTTGTGTAAACTGAAAGTCTCTTCTCTCTTGTGGAGTGGCTAGTGGTGGGCTTGAAGTCCTGATCTTGTGGCTCATGGTCCAGTGCTTACCACACAGTCACTGCACTTAGCAAACCGTGCCGCTGTTGAGTCAGTTCCAACTCATAGTGACCACATGCACAACAGAAGGAAACATTGCCCAGTCCTGTGCCATCCTCCCAATTATTGTTATTCTCTGAGCCCACTGCTGCTGCCACTGAACCAATCAAGCTCATTGGAGGGCTTCCTCTTTTTTGCTGACCCTTCACTTTACCAAGCATGATGTTCTTCTCCAGTATGAGAGATGAGGTCTCACCATCCCGGCTTCTAAGGAGCATTCTAGGTGTACTGCTTCCAACACAGATTTGTTTGTTCTTCTGGCAGTACACGGTACTTTTCATATTCTTTTCCAAAACCGTAACTCAAATGTATCAACTCTTCTGTAGTCTTCCTTATTCATTGTTCAATTTTCACATGCATATGAGGCTACTGAAAATACCACGGCCTAGTCCTCAAACAGATTATCTTTGCTCCTGAACACTTTAACGAGGTCTTCTCTAACAGATTTGCCTAATGCAATAAGTTGCTTGATTTCTTGACTGTGTCTGCCCTAAGTGTTGATGGCGGAGCCAAGAAAAATGAAGTTTTGGTAACTTTTGGCAACTTTGATCTTTTCTCCATTTATCATGCTGCTATTTATTGGTCCTGTTGTGACAATTTTTGTTTTCTTTACATCAAGATGCAATCCATACTGAAGACTGTAGTCTTTGGTCTACACCAGTAAGTATTTTAAGTCCTCTTCACTTTCAGCAAGCAAGGTTGTATCATCTGCCTATTACAGGTTGTTAATGAATCTTCCTTTGATCCTGATGCCACATTCTTCTTCATATAATCTAGCTTCTCAGATTAAGTGTTTGGAATATAGACAGAATAAGTACAGTGAGAGAACAGAGCCCTGGCATGCACCTTCCCAGATTTTAAACCATTCAGTAACCCCTTTTCATGTTTGAGCGACTGGGCTCTCGATCTAGGTATAGGTTTCTTGTGAGCAAAATGAAGTGTTCTGGAATACCAATTCTTTGCAACGTTATCCATACCTTGTCATAATTCACAGTCAAAAGCCTCTGCATAGCCAATTAAAACATAAGTAAACATCTTTTTGATACTCTATTTTCAGCCAAGAGTCAGCAATGATGTTCCTCATTCCATGTCCTTTTCTGAAATCCAGCTTGAATTTCTGGCTGTTCCAGATTAATGTAGTGTTGCAGCTCTTTTTGAATTATCTTTAGCAAAAGTTTACTTGCATGTGATATTAATGATATTGTTCGATGATTTCCGTATTCTGTTGGATCTCCTCTCTCTGGAATGGGCACAAAATCTCTTCCAATTGGTTGGCCAGGTAACGGTCTTCGAAATTTCTTAGCATAAATGAAGCCTCCAGGGCTTCATCAGTTTGTTGAAAGATTTCAATTTGTAGTCCATCAATTCCCGATGCTTTATTGCTCACCAATGCCTTCAGTTCAGCTTGGAGTTCTTCCTTGAGTAACAGCAGTTCTTAATGATCTGCTGCTGCTGCTGCTATGTGCTGTGGAGTCGGTTCCGACTCATAATGACCCTGTACAGGGTTTCCAAGGCTGTAAATCTTTACGGGAGCAGAAAGCCTCATCTTTCTCCTGATAATGATACGCAGACAGTCATTAACTTTTTTTGAAACTATTTTTATTGTGAATTGAGTCTACTGAAAATAGGGCCATTAAGATAAGTTCCATTCCAGACCTGACGGGAGGCCAAGGGCCAGAGTCTTAGTTTTCTTAAGTCTCTTTCTGACCAGTAAACTTGGTCTTATTTTTATAATTTTCAGTTTTGTTCCACATCTTCTCCCATTTTATCTGACAGCTTCTAACGTGATCCCTTCCAGAGAAGCCGGTAGTGGTAGCTGGGCACGATCTAGTTCTTCTGCTCTCAGAGTCATGGAGACTGATGTTCACGTGTCCCATAAGTCCATTGGACTAAGTGATTCCAAGCACCTTCAATTTCCAATAGTCTTCTTTCTTCTGCATATGAATAGACTAATAGTTGCATCTTAGATGACCACTCATGAACTTTTAAGATTCCAGTCGCTACTCACCAAAGTAGGATACAGAACACTGTCTTTGTGGACTATGCTACTCCAGTTGACCATAACGTCCATTAATTTTTAAGAGAATGACAATAACTGAGGAATAAGGCCAAGGGAACAGCTAAGAAGGCAAGGGAATGCTCTCCAGCCAAAACAGTCCATCAAGGATGAAAGAAAGTTCTCCTTACTGATTTTAGACCACAAAACTTAGCAATCTCACTACTATTTATTCAAGAGACAAAAATGCTATGACCAGAGCAGATATATGGACACCTATGTTCATGGAAGCAGCAGTCAAGAAATCAAATGATGTATTACATTAGGCAAATCTGTTGCATAAGAAAAGATGTCAGCTTGAGGACTAAGGTGCGCCTGACCCAAGCCATGGCATTTTCAATAACCTCATATGCATGCGAAAGCTGGACAGTGAATAAGGAAGACCGTAGAAGAATTGATGCTTTTGAGTTATGGTGTTGGAGAATACTGAAAGTGCCATGGGCTGCCAAAAGAACCAACAGATCTGTGTTGGAAGAAGTGAAGCCAGAGTGCTCCTTGGAGGCCAAGATGGCCAAACTTTGCATCTTATACTTCGGACATATTGTCAGGAGGGACCAGTCACTGGAGTAGGATATCATGTTTGGTAAGATGGAGAAACACAGAAAAAGAGGAAGACCCCCAACAAGATGGATTGGCCAAGCGGCAGCATCGATGGATTCAAACTTGCCAACAATAGTGAGGCTGGCCCTGGATCGGGCAGTGTTTTGTTCTGCTGTGCATAAGGTCGCTATGAGTTGGTGCCGACTCAATGGCACCTAACAACAACAATGTTCACCACAGTACTGTTCACAATAGCAAAAAGACAGAAAAACACTAAATGTCCATCACTGGATGAATGGATCACCAAACTACATTATACAATGAAATACTTTGAAAAAGTTAAAGAAGAAAGAAGAATCAGAGAAACATCTCTCAAGATGGATCATTTATGCTGAGTGAAGTAAATCACTCACAGAAAGACAAAAGTTGTATGAGTCCACTATTATAGAAAGTCAGAAAGCATACAGAAAAAGATAACAAACAATTCATGTAGATTGATGATTACACTGAATGTAAATAAATTAAATGTACCAGTTAAGAGACATTGATAAACTGGAGACAGCCTAAAAGCCCATCAACAGAAGAATGGTTAAGCACAATTTGGTATATACACACAATGGAATACTACAAAATGTTGAATAATGACAAATCTATGAAACACTTCACAACATGGTTGAACCTTCAGGACATAATGAAATTAGTTAATCACAAAAGAACAAATATTGTAGGAGACCAATGCTGTAAACAGTTAATAAAAAGTTTTCTTGAAAAAAGAAAACAATCTATGATGATTATGGGTGGAGAGAAAATTATTCATGGGCTTGAGAATAGACACATGTTACCGTGGGCGACAGGGCAGGCAATATACAACAAGAGGGAGGTTAGCAGAGGAAAGATGAAGGTAGTGGGAGACACTGGGAGGTGTAATATGTAAAGTGACTAGAGGTAAATGCCGTTAATTATTGATACATGGAGGGGATTGCAATCACGTAATGAAGCAAAGTCTATGATATGCGGAATGTAAAACTGATGATCTGCTCTGTAAACCTTCATTCAATTCACAAGAAAAAGTTATAGAAATGGTTGAATTGGCGTTCTGCTGTGTATGTTCTCAACAAACACACAAAAAATAAATCATTAACGTTTATCCAAGGATAATGTTTAGAAGTTAGAATTGAAGAAGGAATGGGAAGAAGCAACACAGGAGGAAGTGGGATGAGTGATGTAACACTGAGGGAACTGTGGTCATAGAGATGAAACAAAATGTTTATGAACTATCTGTCTGCTTTGTAAATCTTCACCTATATTCACATTAAGAGTTGAAAAAAATACATAAAATAAACCATGGAAGGCTCTTAGAACTGTACCTGGCACATTGTAGGTATTCTCTAAGGCATGGTCAAGTTCACAACCTGGCTTAATAAATAAAGTTTTATTGGAACCAAAAAAAAGCAAGCAAGCAAGCTTTTCCTAAATGCACATGGCCCCATGGGTACCTCCCTGGCTATCTGACACGTCTGCCTCTCAGGGAGTTAGAAGTCATGGTCACTACCTGGGGATTCAGTGTCAAGTGAAGCCCACTATGGACCCTTCCCTTCACTGCAGTATGGTTTCAGCGCTGGTGAGCTAATGGCTTTCTGGGAATTAATGCTAGAGACGATACGTTTAACACCAATACCACTAGAATGTTTAGAGGCTCACTATTAACACAGCTTCAGGTTGTGAACCAAAAAAAACCCTCAAAAATGACACTGCAAGAAATTTCAAATGTTAGCCCTTTGCCTATTAGGCCTGCTAAACATTTGTGAGGAGAAACCATTTGTGTGTGTGTGTATTCTTAAAATACTTAGGAGGAGTCATGGAGTCCTGGTGTGGCACTGTGGGCTAATGTGCTGGACAGCAAAGTCATCTGAACCACAAGGTTGGTGGTTCAAGCTTACCAGTCGCTCCTTGGAAGCCCTATATAGGTCGCTATGGGTCGGAATCGACTCGATGGCACTTAACAACAAGGAGGAGTCGTTGCTAATGCTTTAAAAAGGACTGCTATGTGATAAAGGTGGCATCTTAAACAAGTTATTTTAAGATAATTTTATAACAATGTGAAAAGCAAAATAAAATTAGATTCACTCTTTATACACCACACCAAAATTAAGCCATTCCAAATATACTAGAGAGCTAAACAAATAAAGAAAAACAGTCAAAAAGAAACAAAGCAAGGCAGTATTATGAATGAGCTAGAAACGCTAGATAAAAAGATGAACGGACTCCTTTATTATCTAGAAATGGGAAAAAACTTACAGGACTACTATTCAAAAATCCAGAAGGGTAAGGGGTAGAGATGACATATGTAACCGCATAAAACTTATAAAAGCAGATGTGGTCATAACCCAAAGCAACCACCATTAGTAGAGTCAAAACAGGAATGACAAAATGGGCAACAAGATATGAAGAGTTCAGACCTGTGCAATGAGAAAGAATTAAAAGGAGTTCTTCATTAAACCTATGGGAAGAAGAGGTCATCCCCTTCCTAACGGGTCATCTGCCTACCTATTCCTTTGAAGAGCAAGGAAGTCACTTTGAGAAATGTCTGCTGGAACTACCATGTGTTTCAGCTCCTCTGGAGGATAATCTGGTCATATCTTACAATACTAGATGTGCACTTGTCTTTTCTCTCTTCTCTGAGCTCACCAGCATAAACACAAAATGATGTAGCAGCTTTTCGTATCACACAAATCTGGAAAATTCCAAATGGCCCTCAATGGGGATTGGTTGAAGAAGAAACGAGGAAGAACTCCATGTAATGCTATGGAGCACTAACTAGGACACAGCAATGAGATGATGAGGCAGGACTGGGGGGGAATGTTTTGCTCTGTTGTACACAGGACTGCTATGAGTCAGAACTAACTCAATGGCACCTACCAACAAGAACAACAATCTGTTTTTGGAGTTTCTGGGAGGTGCAAATAGTTAACATGCTATGCTGCTAACTGAAAGGTTGGAGGTTCGAGTCTATCCAGAGGCACCTTGAAAACCAGGCCTTGCTATCTACTTAAAAAAAATCAGCTATTGAAAACCACACAGGATCGTCAAGCGTCAGAATCAACTCAATAACAACTGAAATGGTGAAGGAGACTATTATATATTAATGTTGGTGTTGTTGTTAAGTGAGGTCGCATTGGTTCTCACTCATAGCAACCCTGCACGGGTTTCTGAGGAGTGGCTGCTCAGTCTGAACCACTCACCTTGTGCTTCAAACCGATCTTGAGGTCAAGTGCTTAAACTATGGTGCCATACCAGGACTCTGTTATATAGTAACAGAGGCAATTACATATTAAAGGAGCTCTGATAACACAGTGGTTCTGAGTTGGGCTGATAACCTCAAGGTCAGCAGTTCGAAAACACCAGCTGTTCCACGGGACAAAGATGACACTTTCTGCTGCGTCCATAAAGATTTACAGCCTTGGAAACTCTATACAGGGCCACTGTGATTCAGAACCGACTCCACAGCACAGAATCAAGCATCAAATCAGTTGTAATTAATGGAATCCTGGTATGGCACTGTAGGATAAGCACTCAACTGCAACGTCGGTTTGAACCACAAGGCCAGTGGTTCAAATCCACCAGCCACCCCTTGGAAGCCCTATACAGGGTTGCTATGAGTCAGAATTGACTCAAAGGTACTTAACAATGACAATTATGCATTAACAGATGTATCAACCAAACGCAAGTTGTAGAACTTAACCTTTAAACAGGCTAAATATAAAGAACACTTTTTTATATGTATGTGGTCACAACTGGGGACATTTGAATGAAAATTTAGTCATTAAAGAATTCTTGTTTGTTTTGTTAAATGTGGCAATGACATTATGGTTTGTGCACAAAATGTCCACAGCACATAACCACAACCATAGCATCATACTATAGTCTTGGTGTGGTGCTTTGCGATAAGCACCGGACACTTTAAACCCACCATCTGCTCCTTGGAAACCCTATAGAGAGTCGCTGTGAGTGTGAAATGACTAGAAAGCACTTAACAACAACAACAAACAGCACAGACACTTCTGAGTCCTGGTGTGGTGCTGACAGAAAAGCACTGGATTGATAACCACAAGTTCAGCAGTTCAAACCCAGCAGCTACTCTCAGAAACCCTTTACAGGGTTGCTATGAATCAGAATCAACTTGGTGGCACATAATAACATAGCAACATAGATACTTCTGGTGCCCTGGTGGTGTAGTGGGCTACGCATTGGGTTGCTAACCACAGGTTCAGCAGTTCAAATCCACTAGCTGCTCCTATAAAGACAGTGTAATGTTTTCCAGCAAAATTCTTATAGGACTTGGAAACCAAAACAATCTGTTTTTGGAGTTGTTGGGAGGTGCAAATGCTTGCTGCTAACTGAAATTACGGCTAGTAGCCGTAACTGACTTACGGGCATTGACATGATTTTGTTGTTCTCACCTATGCAACACATCTGTACCTTCCCTTATAACTATATGCCGGTACCCATCCCCTCTATTAGGATAAGTACAAAGGATTGCTATCAGTGTTCCAGTTCCTACATGCATAGGCATATTCAAACAAAACATGTTTAAACATGTCTCTGTTTCAGTGAATGGCTACAGGCAAGTTCTCTAAATAATTGAGGAGGTTTCAAACAGTTTGTGAAAAAATTCCGTTTTTCCTTGACCTTTCTGAAGCCTTCTCACATATGTGTCTTAGTCTTGAGAGGATGCCTTCAGACAAAAGGTCCAATGCAGAGAGCGCATTCCAAGGGGATCTACTGGGCCAGTGACATTCAAGGCAGAGAGGTCAGCCAGCCCAGAAGCCTATGGCAATTGTCTTCTGGGATTCTAAATAATCTGGACAGATTTTCTTGAAAGACAGGAAAATCATAAGGCTTATTAGGAAGAAATTTTAAGGAAACTGAAAAACTGAATCGGTCAGAAATAGGCCAGGGAAGTTACATCGTAGAAATTATTTCCATCATGACATTGTTGTAAAGTGCTGTCGAGTCGGTTCCGACTCATAGCAACCTTGTATAGGGTTTCCGAGGAGCGGCTGGTGAGCTTGAACTGTCAACCTTGCAGTTCAAACGGCTTTGCAGTCTGGTGCATTAACCCACTGCACAAGATCATGACATAGCACCTGTTTATTCTTTGAGGGCAACAAGGGTGATCCCATTAGAATTTTGCTGGAAAACATTACACCATACACCCTACAGTACTAATCTTGCCCTTCGGACTTCTTGTTTCCAAAACTGAGGGGCTCAACTTCTGGCACTAGACCAGATGATGTTTCACTGTTTCAGTAGGAGACCGCCAAGGTCCTCCTTCCTAGTCTGTCTAAACCTGGAAGCTCTGCTGAAACCTACCCATCAGGGGTGACCCTGCTGATATCTGAAATACTGGTGGCATAACTTCCAGCATCACAGCAACACACACGCACCACGGTTTGACAAACTGATGGACAAGTGGTGGATTTATTCACTAGTGCTTTAATGTCTCCGATATTCTGGCATGTAATATTTGGATATTTTAATTGCTATGTTTGAGCCCACTGTTGCGGCCACTGTATCAACCCATCCCGTTAAGGGTCTTTCTCTTTTTTTCCTTTACATTCTAACTTAGAAAGCATAATGTACCTCTCCAGGAACTGGTCCCTCCTGATTATATGTCCCAAGTATGTGAGACCAAGTCTGGCCATCATGATTTCTAAGGAGCCCTTCGCTTTACTACTTCCAAGACAGATTTGTTTGTTCTCTGGCAGTTCATGGCATATTAAAATGTTTTCACCAGTACCATAATTGAGAACTCAGAATTACACCCAGCCATTGGCAGATTTGCCCAATGTAGTATGTCATTTTATTTTTTAATGTTTTATTCTCAATTATGTGATTTACACAGCAGAACATTAGTTTTACATTCATCCTATCGTATATTGTTTCATTGCCATGGTTACAATCCCTTCTGTGCATCATCAACCAACCAAAGGGTATACCCTATAAGCCTGCCCCGGGTCGTCAGCACACAGCCCCTCTCCCTCTCTGGGACTAAAGTCTCCAGCTGCTCCATCTCTCCACGTCATCGTCTCTGCCTCCATCTCAGGCATCACTGCTTCTCTGGGTAGGGTCCTGCTCTCCGCTCTTCTCCCTTGACTGCAAGGGACCTCCATTCCTAGACTGCAAAGTTAATCACTCCCCTCCTTGCTACAAAATGTCTACTTTTACATTTCCAACCTTCACAATCAGTCCTGATAATAATTATTCACCATTGTATCACAAGAGACCTATCTGCATTTCCTATCATTAGCCCCGCCCAGACAGATTGGATACTACTCAGTGGAGATTCTACCTTCCTCCACATCCTCTGCATCTATGTTCCCTCTTGAAAGCTTGTAAGCCAGTCACTTCTTGCCTTTGTTGTCAATTTATTTTTTGACTGCTGCTTCCATGGGTGTTGACTGTGGATCAAAGTAAAATAAAAACTTTGTCAACTTCAGTATTTTCTGTTTATCATGATGTTGTCCACAGACGGTGAGGTGCAGATATGAGTTCCTAATGCAACTGCACAAGTCTATGCATCTATCATTGAACCAACCCCAGACTGTTTTGATTAAAATGGCTGCAAAGTACGCTTTGATATTGGGGACTATACGGCCTCTTGCTTTGTTCTTTTCCTTCAATATTGCTTTAGCTATTCAGGGTTTCTTTCCTTTCCATATTAAGTGGCTCCTTAGTTTCTCAATTTCAGTAAAAAACATTGTTGGGATTTTTATTTGGATTCTAGTGCATAAAGATACCTTTAGGTAGAATTGACATTTTTATTATATTAAGGCTTACAATGAGCTGGGGATACATTTCCACTTTTAGAATTACCTTTTAATCTGTTGTTTTTGTTAAATGCTGTCGAGTCTGTTCTGACCTGTGGTGTTTTATTATTTTCATTGTATAAGACTTTTATGTCCCTGGTTGGGATGATTCTTCAGTATTTTATTGATTTGAGTTCTACTGCAAATGATACTGTTTTCTTGATTTCTTCTTTGGAGTGTTGGTATTGTTGTTAAGTGCCATCAAGTTGGTTCTGACACATAGCGACCCTATATAGGGTTTTCTGAGGAGTGGCTGGTGAGCTTGAACTTCTGATCTTGTGGTTCAAGTCAACTTTGCAATCCAGAGCATTAACCCACAGCGCCACACCAAGACTCCCGGAGTGGTCTTTGGTAATAGAGAGCAACCCAATTATTAGTTCCAGCAATTTCTTACGAAATCACTGGGGTCTTGTTTGTATACAATCATGGCATCTGCATTTAGAGATAAGTTTTACTTCTTCCTTTTGAATTTGGATACTTTTCTCTCTTTTTGTCTTATTGCTCTGGCTAGGAGTACTATGTTGAGTAAGAGTGGTGATGTTGGGAATCTGAAGGCTGGCAGTCTTTCTCTGTTGAGTAGAATGTTGGTTGCCCTGAATTAACACTGGAAATTTTTTCTTCACTCCTATTTTGTTAACAGTTTTTATCAGGAAATAGTGCTGTATTTATCAAATGTCATTTCAGCACCAACTGATATAAACATATGACTCTTTTCCTTTTTTTATGTGTTGAATTAACATTGTTTTTCTAATGTTGAACCACCTTTGTAATCTTGCTATGAATGCTACTTAACTTTGTTGTTGCAGTTGTTAAGAGCTATCAAGTCAGTTCAGACTCATAGCTACCCTGTAGAGAGGGTTTCCAAGGAACAGCTTGGTGGGCTAAAACCACTGACCTTGGCAGCCCACTGCTTACTCTAAAGTACCACACCAGGGCTCTCACTCAATCACAGTGTCTGACTTTTGGTATGTCACTGAAGTTTTGGTTAGAATTTTGTTGAAAATGTTTATATCTACACTCAGAAATGATATTGGTTTATAATTTTCCTTTTTGTAATGTCTTTGCCTGGTTTAGGTATCATCAGAGATATGCTGGTTTCACGCAAAGTAGTGTTCCTTCCTCTTTTATGAAACTCACAGAAATCTTTCATTACCTTTTAATTCTACTTTTCCATAACCTTTTGAAGCCCCTGTGTGTGTGTGTTTGGTGGAATTCTGCAGTGTAGCAATCTGGTCTGGGCTTATCTTTGCTGGCAATTTTTTGATGACAGCGTCTCTTTTTTTGCAATGGAGATGCTTAAAATTTCTACCTTTGTTTATATTAGTTGGGTTGTTGTTCGTTAAGTGCTGTTGAGTCACTTCCAAGGCTGCACATCTTTGTGAGAGCAGAAAGCCTCATCTTCCTCCTACAGAGCAGGCTCCAAGTCGCCAACTGTGGATTCACACGCCACTGTTTATTGTATGAAGTGTGGGTACGTAGTGTGTTTTATCTAGGTTTTCAAATTTGCTATCGTTTTTCACAGTACTCAGTAATATGATATAGGATCGTCATTTTTGTTGGATCGACTGTAATGTCACCTGTGTTGTTTTCCTTTTGTAAAGCTAGCCAGTGGTTTCTCTTTTACTGAAACTTTCAAAAAATCCATCTTTATGTTTTGTTAATTTTGGTGTTCTTTTTTCTGATCTCATTAGTTCCTTCTTTACTGGTAGCTCTGGCTTATTTTGCTCTCCCTTTTTTATCTGTTCAAATTAGTGGTTTAAGTTAATGACTGAATCTTTCTTCTTTTTCAAAGGTAGGCATTTGTTGCTATAAACTTCCCTCAAAGTACTGCTTTTGCTGTGTCCCTGGTTTCGATATGTTTTGTCTTCATTTCACTGTGGGAATTTTAAAACCTCACATTGGATTTCTTCTGTGAAGCAGTAGGTACTTTGTAGTTTATTCTGAAATTCCCATTATTTGTTATTTTTCCTATTGCTGTCATCATGCAAGGTCAGAGTCAGAGAAGATGCTCTGTACAATTAAGACCTTTCTGTGTTTGTTGAGACTTGTTATGAGTCCCTGTATATGGTGTGTCCTGGAAAAGATCCATGTGCACTGAAGAAAAGGTACCTAAACAGCATTCTTTTAAATTTGTTATCAGGTGGTTCCAATATTTTTCTTCCCCAGAAATGTTTTTGGGTTCTGCATTTCGAGACTTGTTTGGGCCACTCTGTCTTGTTTCTTCATCTTAGTAGAAATAGTCTGTTGTCTTTGAGACATTGTGGTGTTATTATATTTGCAGTTAGTTGATGATTTTATGTCAGTAGACTTTTAGGCACTCACTACCTGCCTCTTGGTGGGTGTGACAGGGAAAGAAGTGTATGCACAGCTTTCTGTTCGCTGCTTGCACAGCATAGTTTAGTGGCTGGCATCTGTTACTGATCATACAGCACAGGAGCTAGTAGTGACTCTTAGTCAGTGATTAGGGTGCAAGGCGTATGGTTGTTGCTGGGTTATATGGACACAGTTGCTGTCTTCCACTGGATGGGGCATGAACAATGTGCAAACATACACACATGACAAACAAACAAACACCAAAAAGCAAACAAACTAAAAACCAGGTAGCAGCCATTAAAAAAGAATATGATAACAAAAAGAGGAAAAAACGAAAAGAAAATAAAACTTCAGAAGAAAGAGAGTAAACAGAAAGTAAAGCACAATACAAACTAGGGATAGGGAAGAAGAAAAGAGAAAAAGAAAGAAGAAAGGGAGGGGAAGGAGAAACAGAAGGAAAAAAATAGGAAAGCCGAGAAAGAAAGTATAAAAAACCAAGATAGGGAGAAAGAGAAAGAAACAAAAATAAAGGAAGGAAAATACTAGAATAAAATCGTGGAGGACAGCGTATGCCATGGGTTGGTGCCCTCTGCCTGCCAAGGAGCTCACAAGGAAGGGGAAGGGTGAGAGGGTGGCACGACCGGACCTAGATGGAGTTCCTGAAGGCCTACAGTCAGGGCCTAATCGTAGCTGAGCTCAGAGTCTTTGTTTCCAGAAGAAACTCTTTCAGATCCCGAGGGCAGCTGGGGACAGGAAGGCTGGTAATGAGAGTTCCTGGTAGTACGGGCTGGCCAGGGATCGGGGCTCTGTGCATTCTGAAGCTGGTCTGAAGAGGCAGACTTTATGTGCCTCCAGTTTACGTACACCCGGCACCTGACTTACAACGGTATGGCACCAACCTCTGGCAGAGCAGGGGCTATACAGGGGGTTGGTGAGGGTGGTCACCAGGAAAATGTGAGGAACAAAAGAGAACTGCATCTTTTTTGTAGCCAACCACTGATGTGCATCCGTGCCAGCAGGCCGCGGTCTTGATTCCATGGTGCTTGTACAAGTTCAAGATGGCCTTGGTGAGTCAGGGCAGCCATCATTTCACCTGTCTGTCTCCTCTTCTGTTGTCCCTGTTCAGTTTCTTCTTCTAGTCAGTATTGAACCCACTATTCTATCCTTTTCTCTGAAACTTGGAGTTCCAGGATTATCATCTGTATCTGTGTAAAGCATCTGTGTCACATGTCTGTTTACTCTACCATCTTGCCAGAAGTCCCCTTCTTTACTCTTTGTGATAGATTTTGATATAAAAGTCTGTTTTATCTGATACCAGTATGGCCAGCCCTGCTCTTTTTTTAGTGTTGCATAGGATATTTTTCTCTATGCTTTGCTTTTCAGTCTGGTTTGCATCCTTATGTCTATGGTGCATTTCTTATAAACTATAAAAGAGACCATGGTTTGTTTGTTTTTTACTCCTTACTCTATTCTGCCACTCTGAGCCTTCTGTATGGGATGCTTAGATCATTTGAAGTGTCTACATCATCCATATCACTATTTGCTTTTTGAATGTTTTGTGCATAATTTGTTTTTGTATTTTAATTCTACTTTGGTTTTTATTTGGCAACAATCTTATGACAAGCTTTTTTCCAAACTTTCTTTTCTTATTCTGAATATTTCCTTTTAGTGAGTTCTTAGTAGTTACAACATTACCATACACAACTTAATTGTGTAACGTTTAACATAATAAACAGCTAACATACAACCCCAAAACAATGAATCTATTCCTGAATGCTTCTCCCTCTCCCATTTCTGCTGATTACTTTATTTTATACTTATTTCAGATAAATTTGATATTTGGTTCAGGGGATTTATTGATAGAATTTATGTACTGATGATATCATAGACTTGAGTCGTTATGATTGCCTGTGTTGTTGTGTTTCTTGGATAAATCTCTCTCGGGATAATCTATTTATTTCCTTCCCTGGATACATGACTATTTAGTTAATGCTCTTACCGTTCCATTTGGAGTTCTCTCTTGAGTACTTGTAAACTGGTCTGGTAGTGGCAAATTCTCACAGCTTCTGATTTTGGAGGGATGTTTTCCCTCTCAAGTTTGAATGACAACTTGGCTGGGTAAATTCTTGGTTGGAAATTGCTTTTGTTTAGCCGGGCTCTCTAAGAGAAGTAAAATCAGTGAAACTTTTATGGGAGAGGACTTCAAAAAGTTTGTGGGAAAATGCCACTGTATTTCCATTTTTCCATATACTTTTAAATCCCCTTGGTATATGTATATAGTCATCTGCTGCTATTAGGTGCCACCAAGTCAGTTCTGACTCACAGCAACCCTAAGTAGAGTTTCTGAGGCTGCAAATCTTTATGGAAGTAGACCGCCTCATTGTTCTCCCTCAGAGCAGCTGGAGGGTTTGAATTGCTGACCTTGTGATTTGCAGTCCAGTGCTGATCCAACAGCGCCACAACAGGAGTCCAACGTTGTTGTTGTTAAGTGCCATCGAGTCGGTTCTGACACATAGTGACCCTGTATAGGGTGTCCAAGGAGTGGCTGGTGAGCTTAAACCATTGACTGTGTGGTTCAAACTGACCTTGCAGTCCATTGCATGAACCCACAGCACCACTCCAAGAGTACACTGTGCTCTGTATATTCATTTATGTTGTTAAGTGCTGCTGTGTCAGTGCCGACTCATCCAGTGCTTATGCTACAGTGCCACACCAGGCTAGAGAGAGATTTATCTCAAGAAAATAGTTCACATAGTTGTACAGGCTGACAAGTTCCATGTCCATGGCAAGACATCAAGTGGGAAGTTTCTCTTGAACACAAAACTAGGGCCAGCAGTCAGATGGCAGGCTGCTGACTCAGAGGTTACCAAAGTGGACAAATCCAAGATTAGCAGGTGCTCTAAGAACTGAAGATCAGATGATGACACGCCAGACACAGAATTTAGTGCACGCAAACAACCTGAGTGCTGCGTCAGAACGTTCATATATACTGGATACATCCACGAGGAACTGCCCTTCCAACTGACTGGTTGCTCACAGTGAATCTCATCACCAGAGTGATTAGATTACATTTGATCTCATCATGGAGATGATAATGTCATTGTATAACTACCAAACGACATCATTAACTGCCAAACCACAGGTAGTCACGGTCCAACCAATACATGTTGCTTAACCCTCACAATATACGTTATTCAATTATCTTCTGGCCTCTCGAGTTTTTAGGAAGAAATCTACACTGATTCTTAGGAAAGTTGCTGGTAATATTAAATGTTTCTCTTCAGAACTTTAGAATTCTCCCCTTTGAGTTTCAAGAATTTTATTAGGAATCATCGTGATTCAACAAATTGTATGCTTGGCTGAATGTAAAGCTAATGTCTGTTAAAAAAGAAAGAAAATAAAAAAAAAAGAATTTTATTAGGATTTGGAGTCCGGGTGTAGTGCTATAGGACAAAGCACTGGACCACAAGGGCCATTTGAACCACAAGGTTGGCGGTTCAAATTCTCCAGTTGTTCCTTGGAAACCCTAAACAGGGGTTGCTATGAGTTGGAACCACCTCGATAGCACCTGGCACAACAACAAATGGCACATAGCTGATCTTTTTAGTTCTCCTTTGATTGGGGTTCTTGTAAGTTTCCTGTATCTGCAGGCTTGGTTCTTTGTTCAGACCTTTGTTCTGATTACCTTTTGAAAAACTGTTTCTGTGCCTTTAGCTTTGGTGTGGCACTGTAGGATGAGCACTGGACTGCTGACTGCAAGGTGGGCAGTTCAAATCCATCAACCACTCTCAAGAATCCTGTAAAGGGCTGCTGTGATCAGAACCAACTCAACAGCATAGAACAATATTATTGGAATGGTGCTCTAGGATTTCAGTAATTCTAATGCCAGATATCTTAACTGACTCATTTCTTTTTGGGTTTGTTCACTATTTTTGATTCTTTCTCTCTTGACAATTCTGTTGCTTTTGCCTTGTAATTCATTTATTCCATCTTCCATCTGTTTGACTCTATTGTTGAGTGTTTCTCTTGCCTCTTATACTTTCAGTAGGTTTATTCTTTAGTTCTACTGGTCTCTATGGGTTTTGTCTGATGTTTTCTATTTCCTTGCTTAGTCTCTAATTTTATTCCTCCACTTGTTTCTTGTTCCCTAATAGTTTATCTTAAAATTATAAATTCTTTGCTACCACAGGAGAAATTTCCTTTTCTTCATGCTTTGCTTTGATTGGTCCTTCTCACAATCCTTGCTATGTTTGAGCCCATTGATGCTGCCACTCTGCCAACCCATCTCGCTGGGGGGTCTTCCTCTTTTTCTCTGACCCTCCACCTTACCAAACATGATTTCCTTTTCCAGTGATTGGTCCCTCCTAATAATATGTTGGAAGCATGAGACAAAGTCTGGCCATCTTGTCCTCCAAGGAGCACTCTGGCTATACTTCATCCAACACAGATCTATTACTTGTGACTTAGTGTGTTTTAATATTTTATATTGAACTTGGGCCTTTAACTATTTTTTCACTTTCAATTTTTTATTCTGGGAAATGTTTTGTCTGGTTTTCTGGTCTTCTGATTAGGCACAGTGGCCAAGCATCTGGCTGCCAAATGAAAAGCAAGGTTTCACATACACCACTGATTTCCCAGCATTCCACCTCCACAAAGGCACCAGCCTTGGGGGTCCCACAGGGCTGCTCTACTCTGCCTCACACGTTTATTTTTAGTCAAAACTGATCCAATGACAGCAGGGCTAGCATCTTCTCCTGAGACCCACCAAAGACAACTCTTATCCTTAGATGTTTTTCAGCACCGATTCAGGAGTTCTGAATGCTTGATCCTTGCAATTCAATATACATTTGCAGAAAGGGGGATTTTAACCTGTCTACAGAGGCTGATGTAAATGGCGGGACTCAACTTACGTTATTCTTTCATGGACATCTGAAAACTTCTGTAGCAAAGTTTTAAATTAGAGAACATAAGAGAATTCTTTGAGGTCAGTAGTAGCTTTTAAGAACATGTGGTAAGACAGTTGTGACACAGAAGGTAAAAGAGCCTCTCACTTGGTGGCGAAGCAAAACTAGAGCTCGTCTGTGCCGTGCGATCTCAGGGCTTCACGAGGAACTTTGCACTGACAGACTGCTGCAGTAACAGTCCCAATCAATCACATCCTGCCCTCCCCCCCTCCGTAGCCACATCCTCAGGGCTCCCTCCCCAGAGGGATGCTGAGCTTGGTCACTGCGGAATTTGGATATTAGCAAACATGATCCAAGGAGAGACTTGAAAAGCCCACTAGAGTTTGACCTCTCCTGCTGCTCTGAGAGTCCGGCAACCACCTCCATGTATGTAAGTCAGTGTTAGCCTGCTAGACCCATGTAACTCAGTCATCCCATGCTGGCTCAGCTGTAGACAACAGCCAACACCAGACATATAAATGAAGTCATTCTGTATTAACCAGCTCCAGCTGAGCTGGTTCAGATGGTAAGAGTCACTCAACCAACTCCTAAAATTGAAGGAAATAATGTAGCTTCATTGTTTTAAATCACTACAGGGTGGAGTGGTTTGTTCTCAGCAAAAGCTAACTGAACGCAAAATTAAGAAGGTTCAGGTACAATAAAACATTACTTTACCAAATTAAAATGACTAGCTTATACTCTTATTCTATTTACATTTCATCAGAGAGGAAGGAGATCTCTAAGACAGACTACTGAAAGAAATGGATTGGAATCAGAAATGGACTGGAATCTCCCTGTCTACTTACCAGTTGTGTAACCCTTGCCTACTACTTAATCCTCTCCAAGACTCTGTTTTCTCCTCTTTGAAATGAGGATCAAATTACTACCTGCAATGTCAGGGTGCTCTGAAGAATTCAACAATGTCCACCACAGTAAATCCTCAAAGAATGGTAGCTCTTAATGGCAGCTGTTTCCTTACCCATCCACAAGTCCTTGCTGTTTAATAATCCTGTGTGATTCTTCCCTGGAGATCCTGCCGTGAAACCAGTGTTGTGTCCTATGAATCACTGTTGGAGAAAGGACAACAAGGAGGTTAGGATCTTCACATTCCAATAGAACTGTCTTCTTCAAAGCACAACCAAGTCTTGATAGCCTCGGAGGCCCACGAAACTCTCGTGGACAACTTACATGGCTCACACACTTCACATGCTGCTTGGGGAAGGGTGGGAGCTATTTTATTTTCTTTATGTATAAAGAGATGAGGCCAACGTGCCATGTTTACCTGTACTTAGGGTAGAAGGGTGGAGGGGACTTTGGCTACCAAGGATATTCATCCGCGTGCTTCGCTTCTACAAAAGAAATCCTCATGTTAGCACTAGAGGCAACAGACTGGCACAACCAACAAGTCACTGATGCGTCAATCTCAGGTTAAGGGGCCAATGTTAACCCAGAGAAGGCTTCTGGTGAGGAACACTGGCTCTTACCTATGAACGAAGTCACCTGGAGCATCTAACTCATCACTCGAAACAAAAAGCTTACGGTCCAAAACTACAAAAACCTAGTATCTTTCTAGCTAATACTTTAAGTTGCTTTGACACAGAAGATATGCAAAGAAAATGCCATGAAACATTGATAAACTCTTAGGAAAAAATCAAGAACAAACTGCTGAATTCAAACAGTTCCTCAAAACATCGATCAATAAAACCTCTGATCTTTCAGGGCTTCCTTCTTTCCCGTATATTAGGAAACTACAGGACAGAGAAGGGTTTCTGAGGCAGAGCCTTGTATTATACAGTATTTTGAAATCTGTGAAAACCACGGGGTGGCATTCTTCCCATCTAGTGGGGAAGCTCTAAGCCTCAGAGGTGAATGAGCGACCTAGGGTCCTGAAGCTATCAGTGGTAGTCATGGTAGGAGCTTGTTGGCCTTACTCAGGTGTAAGGCCAGGGCACAGGGCAGCAGTGGACTTCCCTGATGGCAGGGGGCATGTGGAGGAGCCCCCATTACCAATCGTCTCTTGCTGTTGCAAACTCAGATACCCCCATCCAACCATCCACCCACTTGCTGACATCCATAGTGAAGACCCAAGTGGTGGACATGTGACCACAATGGAGTCCTTTCGAGATGGGGGCATCCAGGACTCACCCTCCAGGCATGGCCCTCTTCCAAGGCTGCACTCTGGGCTTCAGCTGGATTCTCGATCACTCTTCCTGTTTGCCCAGAAAAATCCATGGCCACAAGGGAGTTCTCGGAAACACTGCGCTGCAAAGTGAAAGTTATCATTTTTTACAATGCAGGAAAACAGGCCACATGAGCACACAGGGAAGTCTTGGTATGAAAACAAGATGGCCATGAATGGATGGAAGAGAACACTCCTTCCTCCCCAGCTCTCTACTGGTTCAGGGTGACAAGTCAGTGACACCAGGCTTTGGTTTTTCTTTACAAGTATTCCTTATAGTATTCAAAAGGTGGCAATAGCAGGATTCGGGCAGCTGACTCAGTAGGATTTTGACTGTATGGTCTTTCCAAGCCTGCCTGTCTTGTACTGAGAAACAAAAGTACTCGATAGGAACCCAGTATTCTGAGGTATACGGGTACTAGGACTCTTTCTGTGGCACGCTTTTGCTTTCTCACAGGAATATATACTGAACAAACTTTTAAGAGGATGAACTATTTCTGCATTTTTGGGAGGCAAAGTGAGCCATGAGAACACAAGTCCATGAACTCTGTAAATTCTCACCAGAGAAAAAAGAGCACAATGGTCAACTGTAGTATGGATTCCAGGAGTTAAAGAACAGCCGTCAAAGGTGAGACAGACACTTTCTCAGTACAGCTAACCGCTGCTGTTCACAGCTACCTAACCACCCTTGAGGGGGATGAGTTGGGATGGGGAGAAGAACCTCAGAGGAATTTGCCCTGCAGTTACACTGTTCACACTACAAAACTACTCAGTTTCCTGGGAAATGGAATGTTGTGGAACACACTGTTTCCCTGAAACGCATGTGCGGCCTGGAGCTTCTCCTGGCAACCCAGACAGAAATGAGGCATCCAGAACACCTGCTGACCCTGCTGAAAAGGAAACGTAACCTGTGCAGGTGACAGCTGTTACTTACCACAGGTGTTGAGAAGGGCGAGACCAAGGCTTTTCTCTGCTGAGGGATCCTGAAATTCTGGTACAGAAGCATTCCACACTGAAGGGAAAGGGGACAGGCCTGAGTCAGTCACCAGGGCTTTGTGAACAACACAGGCAGTGAACGGCCATGCCAAGTACAGCAACGAAAACCAGCCTCTGCGTACGGAAGTACGTCATATGATACGGCACACTCCTCTCTCTCCATCCTACACTACTGTCACTCATGGAAGAGTAATAACGCACAGATTCCAGAACACGGGAGAAAGTAATGAGGACGTTGTTGTTGCTACTGCCGTCGAGTTGGCTCCAACTCTCAGCGACCCTGGATAGGGTTTTCACGGAGTGGCTGGTGAGCTTGAACCACAACTTTGCAGTTCAAACTGACCCAGCGGTCCAGTGCACTAACCCAGGACACCAAGGAGGACATTAATAGATGTAATAATGGTAAGATCAAGAACTTTATTGGGTGTTATTATGGCCAAGTATTCTTCTAAGTGTTTTATGCTACTAGTTCATAAAATCCTCTCCAAGCTATGGATATAAAGTGTTGTTATTGTTGTTAAGGGCTGTCGAGTTGGTTCCAACTCATAGCGACCCTGTTTCCGCGGAGCAGCTGGCGAGCCTGAACTGCCGACCTTGTGGTTCAAACCAACTTTGCAGTCTAGCTCATTAACCTGCAGCACCATACCAGAAAAGTCTGGGTATTATTATCCCCGTTTTATTGACAAGGGAAGTTGTGAAACACAGAAAAGTGAAGCAATCTGTGTCTGACAATGATAAAGTAAGTATTCAGGGATTGAAAGCATATAGCCTGCCCTGAACCCATGCTCTTCCTAAGCACCAGGCTTACTCTGTAACCAGCTAGTGCGTCATGCTTTCTTTAGCCTGCCAACTGACTCGTAATGGCTCTGCCAAGTTGCATATGCTTCCAAAATCCCAATTAAAACCCCTAATTTACCAAAAAACTACTAAGAAAAGGACAGAAAATTATCAAGTGGGTTACATCTCTCTCTTGATCTTCTTTCGTGGAATGTTAACTCAGTTGCTGACCTAGGTTCTAAAGCCAAGTAGTAATTTCTAAAATACAAATATGATAAACATACTGGAAAGGTCTAACAGAGGTACAACTGCACAGCCATGAGAAAAGAGAGAACTGGGAAGAAGAACTATTTAAAGAGATAATGGCCAAGAATCTTTAAAACACAAAAAAACAACAAACCAGATATTCAAAGAGTAGGAAAAATACAAAGAAACCCACACCGAGGCACCTCATGATAATTTTACTGAAAAAAAAACAACCACAAAGAAAATATTAAAAACAAACCACCAAGAACAGTCTTTTTTTTAACAGGAGCAGCTACAAGGCAGTCAGCTGACTACTTTTCTACACAAACAATGAGTCAGAAGACAATGCGATATGCAAAAGTGTTGAATAAAATAACTGTCAATTTAGGATTCATCAATTCGAGGGGAAAAACATCCTTCAATAATAAAAGTGAAATAAAAAATACCAGACAAAGATACATTGAAAGAATTTGTCAGAAAGCCCACCCTACAAAACCTGCTGAGTGGAATGACTCTGACCTCAAAATATAAGGATAAAGAATAAGGTACAAAATAGGTAAATTTGTACTTCAGTAAAGAATAAGGTACAAAATAGGTAATTAAAATAAAAAACCTGACCATATAAAACAACAGTAGGCTTTAAAATGTGGAAAATATATAGGGAATTAAGATATGAAAGGAGTCCTGCTATGGCAGTGTGGGTTAATGTGCTGGACTGCTAAGTAGGTTTGAACTGTAAGGTTGGTGGTTCAAGCTCACCAGTCACTCCTTGGAAATCCTATAAAGGGTCACTCTAGGTCAGAACCGACTTGATGGCACTTAACAACAACAACAACGAAGATATGGAAAGAATACTTTGGAAAAGATAAGGTAAGTAGAATGTTCTGACATCGGCCTGGAAGAAGTAACAAGTAGTTTTGTTGTGAAGTGCCGTCGAGTCAATTCTAACTCATAGTTACCCTACAACGGGTTTCTGAGGAGCGGATGGTGAGCTTGAACCACAGACGTTGTGGTTCAAACCAACTTGCAGTCCGGCGCATTAACCCACAGCACCACACCAGGACGCCAATGAAAAGGAATGGTTATTGGTTGTTATGTGCTGTGGAGTCAGTTCTGACTCATAGCGACCCTGCACAGGGTTTCCTAGGCTGTAAATCTTTATGGGAGCAAAAAGTCTTATCTTTCTCCCACAAAACCGCTGGTTGTTTCAAACTGCTTTCCTTGAGATTAGCAGCCCGATTCATCACCACTATGTTACCAGATGTTAAATTTTAATAAGTTAAAGATGTTACACTATCTAGAGTTACCACTGATGAGATAAAGGCATGCATAACAAAGATACTTGATGAACTTAAAAAAAAGAGAGAAAAAAAAGAATGCACAGTAGATGGAACAAATTGAAAAATAAATAACATATTTAAATATAAATATTAATGATTATGCTAAATGATAAAATTAAATCACAATCGTCAAAATAAAAACGTAAAGATCATCAGTGGGGAAAACACGCCATTGTGGGTATTACAGGTATTGTTGCTGCTACTGTTGTTAAGTGTCCTCGAGTCAGTTCTGACTCATAGTAACAACTGTATAGGGTTTCTGAGGATCAGACGGTGGCTTTGAACTGTCAGCCTTGTGGTTAGCAGTCCAATGCTTATCCTACAGCACCACACCAAAATTTATGCTAAGTGCCATTGAGTTGGTTCCAACTCTTAGTGACCCTGTGAGGTTGAACTGACTTTGCAGTCCAACACATTAACCCACAGCACCACATATAGATATACCCTAAATAGAAGGATCCAGAAAAGATGGAAAACAAAACAGAAAACATGCGAAAGATAATCAAAATAAAGTTGAGGTATACACGTTATCTTTTTCACGTATGAGAAAGAAAGGCAGATAGGGAAAGAGAAAGAGACAAAATTAAACCTTGTCCAAAGAGTCCTGGTGTGGCACTGTAGGATAAGCACTGGACTGCTTACCACAAGGTTGCTACTGACTCCTCAACAGTACTTAAAACAAAAGAAAAATTAGGCCTTTTGTCCCTAGTTCCTGGGAGATAATCTCTAAGCCTTTGGAATACTATGCCTGATCCTTTGTTTACCTGAGAGCTTTGGGACAAGCCACAAAGCTATAATGTTAAGTGCCACGGAGTCATTTGGGTTTCTGAGGAGCAGCTGGTGAGACTGAACAGCTCACCTTGTGGTTCAAGTCAACCTTGTGGTCCAGTGCTTAGCCCACAGTGCCACACCAGGACTCCTAGCCTATATTGTTGTTAAGTACTGTCGAGTTCGTTCCGACTCCTAGTGACTCTGTGTAGGGTTTCCGAGGCACTTGGGGTTCGCAGTCCGGAGTGGCTCCTACAGCACCACACCAGAAGCCCTGCATTGTTACTGGTACGTGATTCACGGTGGGGCTTTAGACCACAGAGTAGAAATTCAAGCTCTGGAAAGGAAAGAGACTAAGGTCCACCATGCAGGCTTCAACTGTGTGTGTCCCCCAATAAAAATTCTGGACATCAAGGAGTTGTCAACAGCTGGTTGTCTTCACTGCAGCATGGTGAATGAAAAATAACTCATGCTACTTAACTGCTTTGACTGTAAGGTTAGTCTGTGCACTTTATGAGAGACCACACACACTGGGACTGTTGTACATGGGGCTGTCCTAAGTCTGGTTCATATAGAAACACTTTAAAGAGCTTCTACTACTAAACTAACAACCTAGAGGCCGTAATCAATATAAATGGGAAGAGAACATGAATTCTTGAGTAAATACAGATAATAAATGCAGAAACATTCACTTGATCAACTAAAAACAATTATTTAAAAACTATTTAATAAAGTGCAATTTTATACCTAAAAATACAAACTCACCAGTCATGGATGAAATACAAAAAAAAATTTTTCACGCTTTATAATTATAAAAGTGTAACAAGAGAACTATAACAGGAGAAACGAAGAAGCAAATTTTGCAACGACATATATTGGGAAAGAAGCAAAGTTTAAAATTAATGATCTAAGTAGACTTTTCAAGATATTATAAAAATATAATTAAATTAAAGCAAAGAAAGAAAATGGAAGGGAAAAAATGTATTGTGTAGCATAGTGGGTTACACTTTGGGATGCTAAACCCAAGGTCAGCATTCGAAGCCCACCAGCAACTTTCTGATTCCATAAACATTTACAGCCTGGGAAACCCTCAACAGGGTTGCTATGAGCCACCACTTCCTTTATATTTACACACACACACACACACACACACACACACACTCCTGGTGTGGCTGTAGGATAAACACTGCACTGCTTAACTACATGGTCTGCAGTTCAAATCCATATACAAAACCATATACAGGGTTGTTATGAGTTTGTTATGAGTTGGAACCAACTCGACAGCACTTAACAACAACTATATATATAAACACATATACAAGGCCAAATAAAAAATATTGCTACAACATCACTGAAATCTTTTATTAAGATCTGGAAAAAAACAACAAAATATGAAGTTATTGTTTCTTAACATCCTTCATCTGTAGCCTTCTGACAGAAGTGTTTCCATCTCTTTAATTCTTCCCTCAAGAATTCTATTCTCTTCAATTTATGCCTCCGTCAAAATGGCACTTTTGGCATCCCTGATGGGCTCAAATCCTGATCCTTTTCCATGTTCTTTGAGTTTTGGAAAGAAAAGGAATCCTGAAGGGCCAAGATCAGGGTGGGATGGGGAAATTCTCAGTCTGTGATGCTCTAAAAAATGAGCAGGTGTGTTGTTAGGATGGAAAAACAAAAACTTCCTGGGCACAAGTTTCCCGGCTCTTTTCTCACCAATGCAGTTTTCAATTTTCTTGAAAACTTCTTTCTACTAAGTCCCAAGATCGTTCTATGTCCTTGAAGAAAATCTATCAAAGGATCCTAAAATACGGTTGCCATAACCTCTGAGCTGACCTACCTCTCTGTCTTGAATTTAACTCTCAGAAGCCATTGCTTTGATTGGATTTTTTTTTTTAAAGGCATCCTGATGAGACTTTGGTTTTCCGTACCCTTGAATGGGTTCTAACTCAACAGAATCAGACACTGCCATGCCTCTGTTCGAGCCCACTGTTGCAGCCACGGTGCCAATCCATTATGTGGAGGGTCTTCCTCTTTTCCACTCAGCATCTACTGAGAATGATGTCCTTTTCTTCAAGTACTGGTCCCTCCTGGGAGAATGAAGTCTCTCCATCCTCTCTTGCTCTTAGTTCACACATGCACACATTTATTCTAAACAAAATGTATTTAAACACATCTCTGAGCTAAGCAGATAGCTGCTGACAAGTTCTCTCAATAATACACTTAAGTCCCCTTGGAATAAGGAATACTGGAGAAGAATTGATGCATTTAATTTATGGAGCTAAGGTGGATGGGGAGGGCTACCAGTGGAAACAGTAAAATCATTTATTTTGTCCTTTTATGTTTAGTGAAGTGGGCTTTAAAGAAAGGTTTACAATCCAACCAATCTTTTCCCTTAGCACTTGCTTTAGAAAGTATGACTATAGAAATATTTTCCTTCTTTTTCAACATGTCACCTCATTTCTTACTCATATCTAATTGAATATGGCACTCCCAACCAACAGAGAAAAACAGGGATGGTTGCCATTTTGCTTCTTTTGTCATTGGATTGCAGAAATGATATCACACAGATACAGTGGGAACTTAAAGCTGTACAAAGTCAGTGTTAGCTTTGTTTTCTGTTAACCCAATTAAAAATACAATGGCATAACTCGTTTTTGGTTGTTTTTGTTTTTTTTTAAGATCAGCACTTGTTTATTTTGACCAATGCGTGCCTTGTGGTTTGCATATGTTCTCTGCATCAGCAGCACCTGAAATGCTGTAAACACAGAGAAAAGGTGGCTGCAAACGAAGACCATTCCATAATAGTAACATCCCCTGCCCTTTAAGCAATCTATTTGATTTCTAAACCAGAAAACAAATGGATGGAACCTCTGGCATGTTGTCAGGTGTTTATTGTAGTAACCCTATTGGAACGCCAGGATGTGAGGTGACACGTGCTTGTCAATGCTGTTCTCAACGTAGTCTTGCTCCCTTACTTACAAGTAAGCAACTGACATTTGCTTCGGCATGTTTCTTTTCTTGTCTTAGGAAATCATGCTGTCTGACCAGTCTTCAGGTTCTTCCTCAGATCCCACGTGCTTTTCTTCATTTACAGATGGTTTTACAAGGAACTTCTTCCTCTTGGGCCACTTTCCTGTCTTTCTCCGATTTTGGGTCCTGAGATGTCTGCCCTGGTAGATGTCACCTCCTTCTTTTACAGCTCATCTAAATTAAGCAGCAGATCGAGTTCTTCTAAATAGTCTGCTGTCTCTGACTGCATTAGAGAGGCAGGTTTCCGAGGGGCTTTGGAAGGCCCCAGTCTTGAGCCATCTCAACTCAGATCCACACAGCAGCTGGTAGCAGCAGATTACAGCTCAGAGGCAGATAGATCCCCTCCCTGCGGGATCCCGAGGCCGTCAGCTGCATTCCCTAGTCGTCTGCTCTCATTGTTTCTTTTTGGTTTCACCTGAGGAAGCTCGAAAGGAACCGTAGGCTGGCCCAATTCAGTAGCAACACTGAGGAGGAGTGAGAGAGGCTTGCACCAGTGGAGTGCTTGAACCAGTGAGTCATAGTCCACAGAGCATAAAGGGCTGAGTTCTGCTTTGGACATGAGACTTCACCATCCCATTCTTTTTCCTCAGCAAACCAGACTGTGAGAGGGAGACCCCTGCAGAGAGCTAAGGAGAGTGCTGTTATCTGTCCCCCTGTGCCATTCACCATTTTCATTATCGACCCTCTTTTTCCATATCTTGTTATCAATCACAGAAACAAGATTTCTTTTAGAATAATTTCCCTGTTTCTCATTCTCTTCTCCATAGGTCTTCTGCAGCACTGTCATCTTCAACTGGCTCGCTGGTTCTGCTGCCCTGGCCTCTAGTCTTCCAGCAGCCGCCTTGCAGGCCCTCTGCGGTCTCCAAGGAGGCCCTGGCCCTGGCGGCCACCTCTGTACCCACCGCTGCCGCAGCTCCAGTCCGATCCTGGTCAGGATCCTCGCCGGGGCCACTGCAGTCAGGCCACCATCCATGGCCACCCTGGACTCCTCGTTCCACCTGCATCTGACCTCCACCAGTGGTGCTGAATGTACAGGTGTCCAGCAAACTGTTAACACCATAAAATCCCAAATAGGCTTAAACTTCATGATCTAATGCAAAGATTCTATATGCCATTTATCTGATGCACATTAATAGCTTCTCTTTAATACTTGCTCATTTTCATTTCTGCAATAAACCCTAATTAATCATAGTACCCCACACTTCTATTAAATGATAAATTTTATAACCTTTAATGTAATTAAACGTTTGTTTATATATGCTTAAGTGAGATAGAATATTACTATCTATCTATCTATCTATCTATCTATCTATCTATCTATCTATCTATCTATCAATCAATAATTTATCTAATTAAGATTTTAGGAGCACTGGTGGCACTGTAAGGTAAGCACTGTACTACTGCTAACCACAGGTTGGAAGTTTAAATTCACCAGCTGCTCTGTGGGAGAAAGATGAGGTTTTCTGCTCCCATAAAGTTTTAGAGCCTATACAGAGCCCGAATGAGTTGGAACACAGACTTCATGGCAGTGAATTTGGTTTGGTTTTTGGGTATCAAGGTATAGGGTCAAGTCAACAAATGATTCAGGGATCCTCATTAGAAGGCACACAAAGACTAAGCAAGTACTATTTTTAGTTTGGATATTTATGGGGTACCAGTACCAGTTGCCACTTTGTGATTGGAAGGGACCATGTGACTATTTTAGGATAAGGAGCTACGGGCTACAAACAGATGATTTAACACCCCCCCCCCCCCCGTTCTAATGTTTAAGTGTGGAGAGGAAGTCCTCTGGTACTGTCTTTCCCCCTCTTATGTTACTGTATAGACAAGCAAAGTTCAAGATGGGAGCTGCTCCATTAGCCTCGTTCTACTAGGAGCAAGCCCATGTCATCACAAGCCACTAGGATGGAGAACTGTCTCCTACTCAAGAGTCATTTCATACACCACATTATTCATTCAATCTTTCTGTCTGTTCTTACACATTAGGGAAGTAAAAAATATTGTTAAAGGGATAAAAAAGAATTGTGAAATGCAAAATTAAATTTGAGAACCACTAAACTAGACAGATTATCATGAAGGGAAAAAGAATAAAAAGAAAGTAGTTTTTACACTTTCAGATTTAACAAAAGAATAACATTTTGGAAACAAATAATTGCGACCAAATTAAGGTCCACAACTGATTAGCCAGTTGAGAAAATTTGTGGACATACCACAGAAAATAACCAACAGTCTATCATTTAGTATCAATAAAATTTTACAAAATAGAGGTGATTTCAGCATCAACTAAGTATGAAGGCTATAACTTTAGATTAAAGGTAAATCCATTACCAGGAATGAGACTGTTGTTAGCTGCTGGTGAGGCTCCCGGGCTCATGGCAACCCCATGCACAACAGAACCACGTGCTTCCTGGTCTTGCGTCAGCCCCATGATTGGCTGGAGATCGGACTGTTGGGAACCGATCTGCAGCCAATCTTTTTTCACTGGGAGATTTTTTTGAGAAGCAGTTTCTAGAGCTTTCTTTTTAGTCTGGAAAATGTGCTGAAACCTCTTCAGCATCACAGTGACACATAGCTAGCTACCAGTGACACAGGGGTGGTGGCGGTGGATGAGGGCAGTATTTGGGAATACAATTTGCTTCATACTGACATGATTTGACTTACTCTACCATGGACTAGAGTGGCGCTGTGGGTGAATGCACTGGACTACGAGGTTGATTTGTATCTCAAGGTTGGCGGTTCAAGCTCACCAGCCACTCCTCAGAAACCCTATACAGGGTGGCTATGAGTTGGAACTGACTGGATGGCATGTAACAACAACACCGTGGACTACAGAATACGTCATCTCAGCCACTCACTTGTCAGAGTACTGGCTTTTGGGAACCAAGTGTCTAAATCTTGCCACTCAAAGAGGTTATGAACTTGGGTGGGAGTGTTCAAACAGGTGGGCCACCATCAGATGAGGAAGTGCTAGAAAAACACTTCAGCCATCACTAAGTACTACTTGTGACTCCTAAGTAATCTTCATCTCAGGGACACTGAGTCTTCCCTGGACCCTCATTCTCATTAAGCCTCTTTCCTCCTCTGTATTATGAAGGCAAGCCTTCAGTTATAGTGATCTCGTGAGAACGAACTGAGATGGGATACGTGAAGCCTTTCCCATCTTGCAGGCACTCAGCAAACATAAGTCAGTGCTTGCACACTTTCCTTTGGTTTTGTGTAACTTTTCCCAGTGCTTTCATGTGAAACCCTCCCTTTCTTTCTGACTTTCTTTTGTACTTTTTCAGCAGTGTGAGGAGGAGGTTTCTGTGTTTCTTCTCACACTGCCATTTTGCTGAACATCTATTTTAATTGCTTTTCCAATGTAAGAGCCTTTCACACCAAAGAAACCACTCATTACAGGCTCTGGGGTTGAACAAGCAAGACCTCCCCTTTGGAGAAGAATTTCTATAGAAGTTAAAAAAAAACTTCTATAAAATGAAGGGCGAGGAAAAAAGATAAAAAATAACTGCAGTGAAGTTTTAAAACCCTGAATTGTCCTCATAATATCTAAGAAGCTATTTAACAAACTAAATTATGTAAGGAATAAAGCTATTATATGTTGGTTTTACCACCTAAAAACATTTCATTTTTCAGTAAAACTAATCATTGCAACTCTAGGTATTTCCAATGGCGGGCCAGCCAAAAAAATTTTTAAAAAAGAAAATAGGCCTGTGTGGCAGAAAGATGGCTAACCGAGCACACAGCCATGGAGTACATTCTGACTCAGAGCAAGCCTACAAAGGCCTTCTGAGGCTGTACAGATTTATGCAAGCAGACAGCCTCATCTTTCTCCTGCAGAGTGGCTGGTGGGTTTGAACCATTTGCTTAGCAGTCCAACATATCCCATAGCACCTTGAGGGCTTCTTAGAGAGGTGCCTATTCTCAAGTTACTATGGATCAATCCTTTCAAAAAAAGCCCTTGGGTTTTAATGGACTCAAAATTGGTATTTCAACATTACTGGCCCTGATATAAACCAATATGCAGAAATACACTATACAGAAATGGATCCTGGGAAAAATAAAGCCCAGATGGAAGGTGGCTGGTTGTACATCAGGTACCTTATGTAATGGCCTCCACTTTCTCCAGAAGAGGAAGCAGAGAATACAGGACTCTCTGTATTGTAGCTAGAAGGGCATTCTCACCACTTACCACAGACAAGATCTTCACGTCAACCCTAAAAGACATGAAATTTAATGCTCCCTCTGTGCTGGTGAGACATCCCAAGGGGCTCAAGAACTTGAAACCTGGAGAGGGTCACATAGATGCTTAGTCTACTGACCACTCCTGATGGGGTGCAGTCTCATGGCCACACTAGCATCACTCATGGTACCCATCAGGCCTATGTGAGGCGCAGCTTAAAAAGGTCAGGCCAAAGCCAGAGAAGCACGTGCAGATAAGTTTCACTTTCATTCAACACACTTTTATTAAATGAAATTATCTTTTTCAACAATACAGATATATTGCTATACACATGGACCTCACCAGACAGAATACAGAGTAACCAAACTGACTACGTCTGTGGGAAGAGACGTGGAAAAATGCAATATCATCAGCCAAAACTCGGTCAGGGTTCAACATTACAACGGACTACCCATTTGCCTATGTGCAAGCTTGGGATGAAACTGAAGAAAATTCAAACAAGCCATGAGGACCAAAATATGAATTTGAACATATCCCACCTGAATTTGGATACCATTCTCAAGAACAGATTTGATGCATTAGACACTAATAATCGAAGACCAGAGGAGTTGTGGAAAGACATCAAGAAGTTCATACATCAAGAAAAAATAAAATGTAATTGGAAAAAACAGGAAAGAAAAGAACTAAGTGGATGTCAGAAGAGACTCTTAAACACAGAGAAGATAAAGCAACTGGAAGAAATGAAGTAAAACGCCGGGCAGAAAATTTCAAAAGGCAGCTCAAGAAAACAAAGTCAAGTATTATAATGAAATGTGCAATGACGTGGACCTAGAAAACCCAAATGGAAGAACAAGCTCAGCATTTTTCAAGCTAAAAGAAATGAAGTAAAACATTCAAGCCTCGACTTGGAATACTCAAGAATTCTATGGGCAAAATACTGAATGATGCTGGAAGCTTCAAAAGCAGATGGACGGAATAGACAGTAACTGGACCAAAAGGAAATGGTCATTGTTCAACCATTTCAAGAGGTAGCATATGATCAAGAGCCAAAGGTACTGAAGGAAGAATTCTAAGGTGCAGTGAAGGCACTGGCAAAAAGCAAGGCCTCAAGAACTAATGGAAATCTTTCAACAAACTGATGTAGCACTGGAGGCGCTCAATCCTCTGTGCCAAGAAATCAGACCAACCAATTGGAAAAGATCCATAATCCTACCCTCATCCCCAACCCCCCAAAAGACTGGAAAAGACCCAGTCCAAAGAAATGTGACCCAAAAAATGCATAAATCACTGAACATTATATATCATACACAGGTAAAATTTTTCTGAAGATAATTCAAAAACGGTAGTAGCAGAACACTGACACGGTGTTGGCAGAAATTTAAGCCAGATTTTGTTCCAGGATGTGGAACAAGAGGTATCACTTCTAATGTCAGATTGATCTTGGCTGAAAGCAGAGAATACCAGAAAGATGTTTACTTGTGCTTTACTGACTAGGCAAAGGCATTTAACTATGCAGATCACGACAAACTATGAATAACATTACAAAGAGTGGGTATTGCAGAACACTTAATTGTGTTCATGAGGAATCTGTACACAGGTAACAGGCAGTGGTTTGAATGGTTTAAACTCCTGAATGGTGTGTGCCAGGG
>NW_006408835.1:2578062-2594821 GCF_000296735.1 Chrysochloris asiatica
CTTGTTTGCTGGAAGCAAAGAAGACTTGAAACTCTTAGTGATGAAGATCAAAGGCTACAGCCTTCAGCAAGGATTGTGCCTCAATGTAAAGAAAACAGACGCTCTCATAACTGGACCAGTAAATAATATCATGATAAGCAGTGTAAAGACTGAAGTTGTCAAAAACACTCATGGAGACAGTGGTTAAGAAACCCAAAGGATGTATTACAATAGGCAAATCTGCTGGAAAAGACTTCTTTAAAGCACTAAGTAGCCAAGATGTCAGTTTGAGGTCTATGGTAGGCATTACCTGACACCATGGTATTTTCAATTGCCTCATATGCATGCGAAAGTTGGACAATGCAAAAGGAAGAGTAGAAAACTGATGCATTTGAATTATAATATCAGCACAGAAAATTAAAAGTACCATGGGCTACCACAAGCACTTGGGAGTACAACCAAAATGTTCCTTAGAAGCAAGGGTGATGTGACTTAATCTCTTGTCAGGGGGGACCTGAAGAAGGGCATCAGGTTTGGTAAAGTGCAGGGTTAGGGGAAAAGAGGAGGAACCCCATCAAGTGAACTGACATGATGTCAGCAACAATGGGCCCAAACATAACAACTGCGAGAATAGTGAAGGACCGGGCAGGATTCTGTTCTGTTGTGCTGGTGGTAGCTATGCGTTAAAACCAGCTGACGTCACCTAACAACAACCGGCTGGATGACGCCCAGGTCCATGAGCTTGCTCTAAGAACAGGCACTAAGAGGACAAGATTGATGGTTCCTTCATTTTTTAGCAATTCCCCATCCCTCATGGCTTCTAGAATCGGTCTGGGAGCAATTACTGAACAATGCTCACATCCAAGAATGGTTCTGCTAAAACAACAGGGCCAAGAACACAGAGGCATGGTATAAAGTTCCTAGAACAAAATACACCCCACTCTGAAGGCATGTGTGGGTGCTGAGAGGGGACCCCTCATGCCCTGCCCTCAACTACTAGTTCTCTTTTCCCTCCGTGAGTTGTGGCAATGACAGAGAACTCACAGTCCGAACGCTGTGATGATTTATGCAGTTCTCTACATTACAGGCTTTCCTAGAAGCCTATGTGACGATGACAGCATACCTCAAGCATAACTAGTTAGACAAAAAGGAATAGTACAGTGTTCACTGTATGAAGACTGGTCCACGAAGCGTGGTGAACAGTCCTAACAGCCTGTCACTGCCCAGTTCCCTTCACACTTTCCAATTTCTCCTGGAACACTGGGGAGGTGTAGAATGCAAAGTCCAGATGAACTGCACCTGCAACTTTCTGATGGCGCTCAGGGAGGATACTAAAGGCTGGCAGTTAGGAATGGGGCCCAGGAGTCCAAATGTCTGGACTATAGTCGTGGCTTATCAGCCATATCTTGGGAAAATGATTCAGTTAGGCTCAGTTTTGTCATCTGACAAATGGGGGTCATAATAACATGCATGTCACAAAACCATTGTCAGGGTTAAATGAGGTAATGAGAGTACAACGACAAAGTTCTGGCCCATGGTAAGTGATCGAAAAACACTACCGTTATATTAAGATTTAACACATTAAGAAAACGGCATCATCAATTGTCAATAATTGTATTAACTGTTATCAATATTAGCTCTTCCCACATTCTTTGCTGTGGCTACTTTTGTTAAGGTGCCAAAGGTGAGATATCTTCTCTTTTTAGTCAAGAAACATTGGTTAGCAATTTACTAATAAGATTTAGTATGGATTACCCATAGTGAAAACGTTTTAGCTTGTTTTTAAAAAAGATCCTACTATTTAACTTCTCATTTCCTCTTATGTTTACCCAAGATCCTAAATATGTAGCACACATTAAGACTTCCCTCAGACTTCAGTCCCCTACTTATACCCTTGAACCCATTTTCTCCACATGTAAGCTCCTTATCTGATGCAGCTTGATGACTCTGTGCACGCACACCAGCCAAGTACAAACATATATCTCCATAATCTCGCTTGTTTCTCCACACAGAAATTATATACTCTATATATGCTGTTCTGCCCTTGAATTCTTGTTATCATTATATCCTGGAGGTTTTTCCATAACAGACAAAGCTATTACAATAAACAGTTCTATGAAATCACTGTCAAGGGCATTATCCTATAGGAAGTTCCATGCAACCAGTTTCTTTCAAAACATATTTTCAGGAGACATGGTCTCTCTCAAAGAGCTATGGGTAGTGGTACAATTCATCATGACTTCCTTATGTACCTGGCTTTTTAGGAACCTCGGATCTGGATCTGATGCCCAGGCATGGAAATACATAAGCTTCCTGATAATCTACTTGCTTTCTCCCCTCTCCATGGTCCTGATTTTTCTATTTCTATTACTCGGATCCAAAGGTTCTCAAACAGGGGTGAGTTCCCTCCACTCCCCATTGGATAGTTGGCAATGTCTAGAGACACAAGTAACTATTCTAGTTGGTTTGTTGTGTGCTACTGGTATCTAATGGGTAGAGATCAAGAAAGCTGCTAAACATCCTATAGTGCATACAATGATTATCACACACCACCCAGTCCCTACCCCACCCCCACACAAATGAACGTCACAAACGTCAACTGTGCTGAACTTGAGAAATGCTATCTGGAAAGATGAGTTAACTACACTTGCTAAAAGAATACTAACAGAATGCAAATTTCACAAAGGAACACCACCAAACCCTGTCACCCTCTCTCCGTGAAGGTGTGCTCTTAACTGTAAAACTCAGCCCCATCAACTACCTTGAGGAGTCTGAACGCTGTCATCCAGCAGGTCTTGCTTTGCTCATCTTCTGCACAGAGCAACCTCAGCTCTTTAGTTTCATTCCTTACTTTGTTTGGCTAAAGGAGGCAAAAAAAAAAAATCCCATCAGTGCAACACAATAGGGAAATAACAAAAGCACTCAGTCTCACAGATCAGAAACCTTCTGATGCACCGCCAGAGCTTGGGTGTGTTCACATATACCTTTCTATTAAGCATTCATTCATTCATTTACTTGACACGTTTCTATCATCTAGCCCTCATTTATGAACTGTCTTGAGTTATCTACTATTTAGAAGATTACTAAGCCATCTCTGGGGAACTCAGGCTCTTGTAGAGGAGACGGGAAAACAAATATCCCAAGACAATGTGGGACGTGTTACAGACACACAGAGAAGGGGTGTTTAACTTGGTCAAGAAAAAACCGGATTCTACCAAAAGAGAACTAACTTGTCTCCTGTACAGAAAAGGTGCCTCAAATGCCCAACGCAGGGAGCTGCAGGCAGAAGCGCAGTCCCTGTAGGATAAGGCAGGAAGAAAGGTGTCTCTGTGGCTCTGTGGAGACTGTGAGTGTCCCAGGCAGAAGGTACAGAGAGAAAGAGAGAGAGCGTGCAAGTGACTGAGAGCCAGCACAGTGTCACTCCCAAGAAGGGGACTGAAGAGGAAGCCTGCATCTGCTTTAGAGGAAGGAGAAGGATTGCAGAGAAGGTCATCTGAGTCTCCACGTGAGCCCTCTGCCTCCACACAAACAGACAGTGTTGGGTGGAACCTGACCTGATTCTCAGCCTCAGGAATTAGACTGGCCACGAATTTGAGAGGCAAGACCAAGTCCCTGCATACAGCTGGCACTGTAGGAGAAACAAAGCCAGCCTGCAGACAGAGGGGGTGAGCAGCCAGTGAGACAGAAAGTACTGCAAGCATGTGGGCTTCCAACAGGCCTCGCTGGGAGGCGTGCCACCAGGTGGCGCTGTATCCCTGCTGCCACTCCAGGCAGGCTCCATGCATCGGGTTAGCCCACCTGGGAGGAAATCCAAACACAACTACTCACCGGGCTACCTAATCTAGGCACTGGGGACGACAGATTCTGTGGCTATTCCATGAAAATTAAATGAAATAATGGATGTAAAATTCTTCCCAGAGCCTCCTGTGCAAAGTACTCAATGAATATTATCTACTATTACCAATGTTATCACAACTCCTCCAGGGTCTGTACGTGTGTCCACACATGGCGTACATATGTGTATGTTAGTATGTATGTGTGTACACATGTGTGGGTATGTATGTGGATGAATGTGTGTGTATGTGCATGTGGGCAGAGGGTGGGGAGTGCTTAGCTCATTTCTGTTTGAATACTCGTGACTGGAAGCCTACACCAGGTGTCAGCTCACTTGGTATCCTGGGGATGATAACAGGCTGCAGGGAAGGGTCTCCTCCCTTCAAGCTGCCCCCTCCTCCTCTGCTGTTACCAAAGCCCTGTCTGTCCAGGTGGCAAAGTGATGCAGCACTAAGCCACTGACCACACTGACCAGCACTACCTACACGTGTACTCCTGCCTTTCCTTGAGCTTGCGAGCCACTCATGGGCTGACACAGTGCAGGCATGTCATAAACATGTGAATGCATGTATCCAGTGTAAAAGCTGTGTTTCTGCTTTGTTAAAAAATCAACTTGGTGCTAGTCAAGAGAAAAACTTTCGGTTTCATCTCAGAGTTTGCAATCAGATGCTAAGGTCAGTGTCTAAACGCTACTGCTCTTGATGAAGTACCTTTATGCAGAACCCATGGTCGGTGGGAGCGCTGTATTGCTTTTTGCCAGCGATCAGGGAGAAGATGTTGCTGTCTTCCAAGTCAGCCAGCAACTGCAAGTGTCGGGGCTCCTGAGCAAGCAGAAACAAAGCACAGATTTCTCAGACTGCCGTCAGCAGAGGACAGTATGTGCACATTTCAAAGCACATTTCCCTCCAACATTCAACTGTAACCTCTGGACACAGAAAGAGTATAGCAAGTCTGGTCCAGCCTGCCAAAAAAAACAAAAACAAAACAATCTTTCCCAGTTTTCTGACAGTTACAATGTACTTGATTCTTCTGCCAAATCAAAGCCCCATCACCCAATGTCAAAGGAAAAACCAGGGGTGTGGTGCTGTAAGATAAGTATGGGCCTGCTAACTACAAGGCCGGTAGTTCAAAGCCACCCAGCAACTCCTCGGAAACTATATACAGGGAAGCTATAACTCGATGGGACTTTACAACACTAAAGACCTGCTGTGGTGCTGGAGGGTAAGCACTGGATTGCCAACTGCATGGTTGGTGGTCCAAAACCATCAGCTGCTCTTTGGAAACCCTACACAGGGTTGCTACGCGTTGGAATTGACTTGACGGCACATAAAAACAACAAGGCCCCAGTGGCACTGTAGGATAAGCACTGGGAAGCTGCTTTGCAAGGAGAAAGCAGAGGCTCTGTCCCGTACATACATACAGTCTCAGAAAGCCTGCATAGGGTCAGGCTGCATAGGATGAAGCAGAACCAACTCAAAGGCAGCAAGTTTGGGTTCATTAAGGTCCATTAAATCACACTGCCCAATGCAAGAACCTTATACCTTTGGTACCTCAGTGTATTCAGAATCCAATGTTGCCTTTATTTGATCATGGACAGCTTGTCACACCCTTGTCCGTCTGAACTTGCTTGCCCACTCGCTTCCCACTCTAGGATGCAAACTGTCCCTGGTTCATCACAGGTGACAGTGAAAAGCCATCCATCAGAGTGGGGATATGAGGAATAACAAGAGTTTGCACCTTTCTCGGCTACTGTATCAGGTGAAATCTTCCCTGAAGACCTTGCAGAACTGCAAGGGGAAGGGCCTGCAGGCTCACTTTCTCCTTTCTCTTGGTTCGGTTCTTGCAGCATATAGATTTCTCAGGCCTGAGGCTCAGGACCCAACCCCCCCCTCAATCTTTTCTCTCTCATGAAGAGAAGAGACCACAGCTTTTAGCAGTGGCGGTTCTGGCCAAGTTTTGCCATCAAGGCTCTGCTGCAGGGGCTCATAGGGATGTGGAACTAAAAGTGTGTGCACAGGATGCAAAGACAAGTCCCCTTACCACCTGCTCTCCTGTGAGGCCTCCAGCAGTTACCGAACTCTCACCTTTGCTTCCTACTGGAGACACAAGCAGATGGCTAATTATTCCATAGAGTAGTTATGACAAGAAGGATTATACTGATATTGTTATTGTTTGTTGTTAAGTGCCATCAAGTCAATTTTAGGGTTTTTGAGAAGCGGCTGATGAGTTTGAATAGCCAACCTTATAGTTCAAACCAACCTTGCAGTCCAGTGCACTATTCTGCAGCACCACAACAAGACTCCATACCGGTAGCTTCCTTTCTAGGTGCCATGGAATCGGTATTGACTCATAGAGACTATATGAGCAACAGAAGGAAACAAGCCTGGTCCTGCGCCAACTTCACAACCATTGCCATGCCAGAGCTCATTGCCACTGCCACGATGCCAATCCATCTAGTTGGGGGGGGGGGGTAGTCTTCCTCTTTTTCTCCAACCCTCCGTTTTACCAAACATGATGTCCTTCTCCAGGGACTGGTCCCTCCTGACAATATGTCTGAAGCATGAGAGACAAAGTCTGGCCATCCTGGCTTCTAAGGAACCTTCTGGTTGTACTTCTTCCAACACAGATTTGTTTGTTCTAAGGAAGTCCATGGTACTTTCAATATTCTTCTCTAACACTGTACTCAATGTGCATCAATTCTTCTACAGTCTTCCTTATTCATTGTTCAACATTCACTTGCATATGAGACTACTGAAAGTACCATGGCTTGGGTCAGGTGCACCTAAGTTTTCAAACTGGTATCTTTGCTCTTTAACACTTTAAAGAGGTCTTGTGCAGCAGATCTGCCTAATACAATATGCTGTTTTATTTCTTGATTGCTGCTTCCATGAGTGTTGGTGGTGGAGCCAAGCAAAATTAAGTCTTTGACAATTTCAATCTTTTCTCTGTTTATCATTGGTCCTGTGGTGAGAGTTTTTGTTTTCTTTATATTGACATGCAATCCATATGGAAGTCTGTGGTCTTGGATCTTCATCAGTAACTGTTTTAAGTCCTCTTCACTTTTAAACAAACAAGGCTGCATCATCTGCGTTTTGTAGTTTGTTAATGAGCTGTCCTCCAATCCTGACGCCACGTTTCTCTTCATTATGACCCAGCTTCTCGGATCATGTGCTCAGCATACAGAAAGACTACAACCCTGGTACACACATTTCCTAATTTTAAACATACTTGTATTAGGGTGGCAATAATGTACCAAACATCCTTCAGGCTGCCTGGATCCCAACTCTCTAATGATGAGAAGAAAGTCAGAAAGTCAGTGCCTCTGATGCATCCGAGGCAGCCAGGAGACTGCATTCATCTTCAATTTGTCTCAGCCCTGAGGGCACCCTGTTGTTGTTAGCATCTTCTGAGTTGACCCTTAACTCACGGTGACCCTATACGCAACAGAATGAAACACTGCCTAGTCCCGATTCATTCCCATGATGCATTGTGGATCTGACTATTGTGATCCACGGGGTTTTCATTGGCTGATTTTCAGAAATAGGTTGCCAGGTCTTCTGAGTCTGTCAGTTCTGCTGAACCCAGTCCAGCACCCTAACGAACACATGCCTCTAGTGACGGATGAGTGGTAGCTACACGTTAGATGCACCGACTGGGAACTGAACTCAGGTCTCCCACATGGCAGGTGAGAATCCTATCAGTGACTCATTAATGACCTCACTGGCAAGTTCCCAGGTCTGTGTTAGCACCAGTTTCTGCTGAAGACAAGTAACTCCAAATTTAGGTGTTACATAATTAACTTATGTAAGTTATGACAAATTTCAAGGCGCCCAAGTTGCATTTTAAAATGAAGCCCAGGATCACCAACAGCCTAAATTACTGGCGCAGAATTAAATACTGTTGCTGCTGGGTTTTTTTTTTTTTTTTTCTTAAATCACCTTTGAAGTTCCTTTTGTGGAGAAATAAAGTCCTGATCTTCGCAAACACACGTATAGCTTTTTCCAAGACTTCCTTCCCAGCTCTTTTACATGCAAAAAGCCTTGAATTTCAGGACAACTGCTGGAGTTTAAAAAATTCTGTTGAAGAAAAAAAATTTAAAGGTCAGTAGTGTTAATATAAATAATTAAATCAGACATGTTATTAACAAGGCTGGCAGCATGAAATTTCCTGAGTTATTAAAATACCATTTTTTGGCCAGAGTCTTCAAATGATATTTTTCTTTTCAAAAGTCTTTAAAGTTTCATCTGAATTGGTATTGTATAAAACATTAGTATTTACACACATAAAAGCAAATGGACCTTTCTAAGGTGGGTGAAAACCACTGTGCCATCAATTTCCTTCTAAGTCAGAGTATTCCAGGATTCTGTCACTATTGCCTTCCTTCTCGCCACCTTAACCCTAACCCCAGTTTTCCAGGAAAGATCCAGTCTGATTATCTAAGTTAGGGCAGGAGCAAGTGCCAGGGAGCACCAGGAACAGAGAACACCTTGCTCATATTTTATCCCTGTACCCTCTCCAACTGGGAGATGGATACAAGTGATCCTGGCATCTCCCAATTGCCTGTCTGCAATGCCTTGATGACAGCCTACCATTCCAGGAAACCCTACCCACAGACAGCCTCAAGGTTGGCAGGAGGGGAAAGGGCTTTGCAGAAAACAAGAAAAAAAGTGTGTCATTTTCTTCTCCATGGGAAAGAGAGGAAGAGGGATAGGTCACAGGACCAGGCCACTGATAGAAGCTGACTCACTTTCAGTGGGTGGGATGGGCAAGGCGTACAGCCCCCTCATGCCACTGTCCCAGGCCCAGTGTATATGGTCTCAGTAGAGTGTCACACACGCTTACAAAGCACAAAAACCAAACACACAGTCAGGGCAGTTAAGAAAGAAATGAGTCATTTTCCCTTCACCAGGCCCCTGCGAGGCCAGACCAATGTGATAGAGCTATGGTGGGTAGTGAGGGCTACTGCAGATAGAAGACTTTTAGACAGTGGAAAACAACCCAGTGACCAACAAAGCTGGAAGGGTGGACTTAAAGGCAGAACTCGGAGGGTATTAAACCTGCATACTTCTCTTAGGTGTGAGTGTGAGGTAACCTCGATAGTGCTGGTGGTGGTCTTAGAGACTCATTTAGCATACGACTCATTTCTTTCCTTTTTTTGGCTTGGATCAAACTTTTAGAAAGCATGTTAGTTTATCCTACTTGTTTGCTGCTGTGATGCTGTAAACTCTGCCACCGGTATTTTATATACAAGCAGGTCACAATGGAGGACAAGTGTCAGCGGAGTGCCTATGGTTACTTCTGTGTTGCTGTGATGCCATCAGCATTTTAAATAGTAGCAGGAAAGCAAGGTCTGTTTGATCCACAAAGCTGGTGGTTCAATCTCACCAACCACCCCTCGGAAACCCTATGCAAGGTCTCTATGAGTTGGAACCAGCTCGATGGCACTTAACAACAGTTCACATGTAGAGGACAGGTTTCATCAGCACTTCCAAATTATAGAACAAGAAGGACAAGGTAGACTACTTCTGAATGTTCAGCTACTGAAAACCGTATGGATATTAGTGAACATTATATGATATAGTGCTGGACTATGAACAGTTCCAGAATATTGTCAGATATTCTGCTGCAAGGTGAGTCCCTCAGGTTGGAACACACTCAAAATGCAACTGGGGAAGAGCAGCCTCCTCAAAGTAGAGTTGACCATGATGATGCGAATTGAGTAAAATTTTCAAAACCTTCATTTGCTGATAGGGCACAACTCAAAATGAGAAGACACAGTAGCAAACATCCATTAATAATGGGCCCATAGCTATGAAAATCTGGGAAAACTGGAAGGTTTCGAAAATGAAATGGAATTTATATATTTAAATATCCCAAACATTAAGGAGCTGAAATGGCTCAGTGTTGGTCATTCTGAATCAATTATACGATTTACTATACCAGCAATGAGAAATTCAAGAGGAATGGCATAACATTCACCAACAAAAAAACCCTTCAAGACCTTGAAGTATGCTGTCTGTGGCATGATAATATCCACACACCTACAAGGAAGACCAACTGATACCACTAGTATTCAAATCTGCATACCAACCACACAGCACTCAATAACAACTAAAGCCAGTAATGATGGAGTTGAAGAACTCTACCAACTTCTTCAGTCTGAAATTGTTCAAAAATGCAATCAAGATAATTGATAACAGCTGCTTACTAGAATGAGAAGGATGGAAAATGTGGCCATGGTGACAGAAATGATGCTGGAGATTGCATGATAGAATTTTGCAAGACCAATGACTTACTCATTGCAAATACTTTTTTAAACAACATAAAAGGTAATTTATACACATGGACCTCACCAGAAGGAATGCACAGAAATGCAGTTGACTACATCTGTGGGAAGACACGTGGAAAAACAAAATACCGTAAGTCAAAACAAAGACGGGTAGACTGTAAAAGAGATCATCAATTGCTCCTATGCAAATTCAGGCTGAAGCTGAAAAAAATTAAAACAAGTCCACAAGAGCCAAAATATGACTTTCAACATATCCCACCTGAATTTAGAAATCATCTCAAAAACAAAGCTGATGCATCAGACACTAAAGACCAGAGTATTGTGGGATAACTTCAGGAAGAAAGCAAAAGGACATTAAGAAGACAAGAAAGAAGGAAAATACCAAAATGGATGTCAGAAAAGACTCAGAAAACTGCTCTCTAGCATAGAGATACTAAAACAAATGGAAGAAAGGAGGCAGTAAAAGAGCTTAATGAAAGATTTCAAAGGACAGCTCAAGGAGACAATGCCAAATATTATAATGACATGTGCAAATAGCTGGAGTTACAAAATCAAAAGGTAGGCGAGCTGAACAGAAAATATCAAAAGTCAGCTCAAGAAGACAAAGCCAAATATTGTAACAAAATATGCAATGACCTGGAGTTAGAAAACCAAAAGGGAATAACATTTTTCAAACTAAGGGAACTGATGAGAAATTTCAAGCCTTGACTTGCAGTATTGAAGGATTCCATGAGCAAAATTCTGAATGACATAGAAAGCATGAAAACAAGATAGAAGGTATACACAGTCATTGTACCATAAAGAAATAGTCAGTGTTCAACCATTTCATGAGGTAGAATATGATCAAGAACTGATGGTACTGAAGGAAGAAGTGCAACTTGAATTGAGATGTTGGCAAAATAATAACAAAAAAACAAAACCAAGACTCTAGGAATTGACAGAATGTAAACTGAAATCCTTCAACAAAGTAGTTTAACACTGGGGGCACTTACTCATGCATCCCAAGAAATTTGGAAGACATCTACCTAGCCAAGTGACTGAAAGAAATCCATATATTTGTGCCTGTTCCAAACAGAGGTGACCAACAGAATGTGGAGATCACCGAACTATATCATTAATATCACATACAAGGAAAATTCTGTTGAAGATAATTCAACAGTCTTTGTCGATGCTGCAACAGTCTTTATCGAGCAACTGTCAGAAACTCAAGCTGGATTCAGAAGAGGATGTGGAATTAGGGACATCACTGTAGACATCAGATGGATCTTGGCTGAAAGTACAGAACAGCAGAAAGATGTTTACCTGTACTCTAATGACTATGCAAAATGTGTGGATCATGGCAAGCTAAGGGTAACATTGGGAAAAATGGCAACTCCAGAACATTCGTTTGTCCCCATGAGGAAAGTGTACACAGGTAGTCATTCAAACAGAACAAGATGATACTGAATGATTTGAAATCATGCAAGGTGTGCACCCAGGTTCTATTTTTTCACCATATTTATTCAATCTGTGGTAGCATAGTGGATTACAAGCTGGGCTGCTAACTGCAAGGTCAGTAGTTCAAATCTACCAGTTGCTCCATGGGAGAAGGAGGAGGCTTTCTGCTTCTGTAAAGATTTATAGCTTTGGAAACCCTATACAGGTTGCTATGAGTCAGAACTAATGTGGTGGCATGCAACCGCCACCACCACCAATATGCAGACGACACAACCTTGTTTGCTGAAAGTGAAGAGGACTTAAATGCTTACAGATGAAGTATAAAGACCACAGCCTTCAGGAGGGAGTGCACCTCAATAAAAAGAAAGAAAATCCTCACAAATACATCCATATGTAACACCATAACAATGGGAGAAAAGATTGAAGTTGCCAAAAAAATAATTTTGTTTGGATCCACTATCAGCAGCAGTCACGAAGTCAGATGATGTATTGCAACGGCAAAATCTGTTGCACACGACCTCTTTTTAAAGTGCTCAAAGAGCAAAGATATCAGCTTGAGGACTAAGTTATGCCTGATCCAATCCATGGTATTTTCAATAGCCTCATATGCATGTGAAAGTTGAGAATAAATAAGGAAGATGGTAGAAGAATTGATGCATTTGAGTTACGGTACTGGAGAAGAAAATTGAAAATACCATGGTCTACCAGAAGAACAAACCAATCTGTGTTGGAAAAAGCCCAGCCAGAGTGCTCCTTAGACACCAGGATGACCAGACTTCGTCTCTTATACTTCACAAACATCAGTCCCAGAAGAAGGACATCATGCTTGGTTAAGCGGAGGGTCAGCGGAAAAGAGGAAGACTCTCCACGAGATGAATTGGTACGGTGGCTGTAGCAGTAGGTTCAAGCGTTACAACTGTGAGGGGGACACAGGAGCAGTTACTGTTTTGGTTGCTATGAGTCAGAGCCACTCTACGGCACCTAACAACTATAACAACCAAGTAACTTTCAAAAGGACTTTATGGAAACCGAATCGTTTTTCTATTAAGTAGACTCTATTTTATTTGAGTCAGATAGTAGGTGTGAATCTGAAGTTGGGGAACATGCTCACTCTCGGAGACTCTCAGCCTGCCTATCCCGTCTTACCATGTTGGTCCTCTTGGCTCATATTTCAAGGACTGCATTTCTTGGATTTCTTTGAAAGTAAGTGCATCCTGTTTGTAAGTGCTGGTTTCAGTTTGAAAAATTCTTACTACACACAGATTTCTCAAGTAAACATTTATTTCTGGTTACTCTAAATTGCCCTTGGAGCCACAGTCACGATGTGACTAAGGACGTAGCCTCTTCAAGATTTGATGACACTGCCACATTACAGTTCCAGAAGGGCTGTTATCAATAAACCCCATTTCAGAAGAAGTCTATTTTTATGCAGTACCTGCAAAAGCTGGGTTTGGGGAATACTGCCATTTGATTGCTGACACCATGTAACCATCTGTTCCGGGAAGAAATTCTAAGGAAATGGGTAGAAAAACAAAAATGTTAAAAGTTAGCTTCAAAGTGGGGAATAAAACATATTTATAGGTATGTCAGTATTAAAACCATCCCTACAGGGACAATTAGATACATTTTTATTCTTTTAGCACACAAACAAACCTACTGCTGGCCAGTAGATCTGACTCACAGCAAACCTACAGGAAAGTGTACGGTGGCTCCAAAGGGTTTCTGAGGCTGTAAGTCTATAGGGAAGCCCCTATGGAGCGGCTGGTGGGTTCAAACCACTGACCTTTCAGTTAGCAGCCCAACAGTTATCCCAGGCACCACTCGGGTTCCTTCCACCACAATGTCATTGTTCAGTGCCGTCCAGTGGGTTCTGATTCACAGGAACTCTGTGAATCAATGAGTGGCTGGTGGCTTTGAAGCACCGACCTTGCGGTTCAGTGCTTATCCTACAGCACCACACCAGGACTCCCTCAGTCACACAGTTGTTGCTAAGTTAAGTTGGTTCAAACTCAGAGACCCTGTGTAGGGTTTCCAAGGAGCGGCTGGTGAGTTTGAACTGCCAACCTGGCGATTCAAACCGGCCTTATTGGTCACATGGTTATCCTACAGCACCACACCAAAAGAGTAGAAACTCCTATTTCAAAAGTCTGCATTCAGTTTTCTTAAATGTCCAATTCAGGTTTGTAATTCCTTTTACTTTTAATGCAGACTTTCTGTGCCACAAGTTGCCAACCATAATAATTTCATGGCATAATTATGTGGTATGAGACAAGGGAGCCCAGAAACTAAAGGTGAATACAGTGATATGAAAAAAAATGATTTTCTAGTACATTACTTTAAAATGGTCATCAAATTTCTTTCATAGAGAAAAGAGCAGTTAAATAACTACAGCCAGAAGCTGATCCCCAACCTTGTCCCCAGGTTGACATGGGTCTGTCCCATGATTAAGGATAAAAATGTAACTACTTAGGGTATGGGGATCATGTTTTTGAAAGTTCAATAAGTAAGTCCCTCTCAACAATAGAGGAGGGGAAAGAAAAATCAAGACTAGATGAACACACCTAGCTACTTATTTTTCTACTCGTTCTTACATAAATAAACACAGAATAATATTTCTAATTTACAGAGAACATAAGTCTTTCTTCTCCTAAACTACTAATCAATGTATATCGATTTAATAAAAAACTTCCAAAATAGCTACAAGAATTAGGCATTTCCTATCTCTACAACTTGGAGACTAATTCTGTTTCCATTATTGCATTTGTTGAAGGCAATCATAACCTTTGTCCAGTCCCAAAGGCATACAGTTGAGCATCAGAGATTAAGTTGTGAGCAAAGGTCATTTCGTTAAATATCAACAGAAGGCGCTCTGGTAGCATAGTGGTTAAGAGTTGGGCTGCTAACCTCAAGGGCAGCAGTTTGAAGTTACCTGCTGCTCTAGGAGAAAGATGAGGCTTTCTGCTCCCGTAAAGATTTTCAGCCTCGGAAAACCTATGCAGGATCACTATGAGTCGGAACCAACTCCACGGCACACTACCACCTCTAAATGAATTCTCAAACCCATATACTACTTTGCAAATCTCAAGCAGTGTTTTGAACCAGTTCTTCCCGGCCAACAAAGTGACAATGGAACAGACCTGAATTTGCAAAATGTGGGCAAACTGGTACAATAATCGGAATGGAAAAAATTACTGGTCAGAAATTTAATCCTGTTGTTAAGTGTCGTGGAGTCAGTTCCAACTCATATGGACCCTGTACAGGGTTTCTGAAGAGCAGCTGATGGGTTTGAACCACCAACCCTGAAGCTAGTAGTCCAGAAAACCAGGGCAGTGTGCACACTGCAGAGTAACCAACTCTCTAGACTGGTAGAAGCAGAAACAGCAGTGCGCAGCTCAAAGATGGCAGTCAACTGCTCCACGCTGAACGGATGTCACTCTCCACGGTCTGGGCAACAATGCAATCCCGGCATCAGGTTCCTGAAATGATTCACTACATCTTTTTCTGTTCTCCCATTCTGGGATTTCAATCCATAATCCCGCCACTACCCCATAACTGTTCTGGTACACTCACATTTTACACATTTGGGATTTTGTTGTATCAGCCATTATTGGACTAGTTTGAAAGGATCTAGAGCCCTGATCTCGATTAAGTTGTTTCGTAAACTGATGATACTATTGTTGTTCTTAAGAGCCATGGAGCCAGTTCCGACTCATAGCGACTCTGTATAGGGTTTCCGAGAAGTGGTGAGTGAGACTGAACCACTAACCTTGCGGTCCAGTGCACTGACTCGCAGTGCCACACCAGGACTCTGATGATACTGGTAAACCTAAGTATAAACTCCCAAGACATCAAAAGTTACAAACCCCAAACTCAAGCAGACAAAACTCACCATAGGATTTTTAAAAAACTCGTATTTTGCATAATTCTTCCTGAACAAAAATTTACTTTCACTTGGCATGGTGCACTCCACCTGGACTACCAGTTCGTGATCTTCCAAACATCTTTCTGCAAAGGAAGAACAGAGAGTGTGAGAGATGAAACAGGCAGAAACATCAAAGCACCATTAGAACTAATCACAGGCTCCGACTCTCAGCTCTTCAAACATGGTGAACCGAGATGATGCGCTCAGGAAAGAAGTCTAACTGAAGCTTCTCTTTAAATGCACAAAACGTCTGAGAGACGTTGTATGAGGAATGGGGACCAATCTTTACTTTGACATGCTTCTTGTAAATTTGTTATCCACTAAAATTTAAGAGAAGAGTCAATAAAGACTCCCAACTAGTAATGCAGCTTTTAATTAAGAACTGTCAAGTCTTGTAAAGGACAGCCAGCAGTAACTGGGAAATCATACAAACACAAACGCAAACTGCACTGAGAGGGCTGCTGTTGTTGGTAAGTGCTGATGAGACGGTTCCAACTCATAGTGACCCTGTATACGGTTTCTAGGGAGCAGCTGGTGAGCTTGAACCACCAATCTTGTGATTCAAACCAACTTTGCAGTCCAGTGCCACACCAGGACTCCACTAAGAGGATGTTGTGTGTAGAAAGGAGAGGGTGGCAGAGACAAGCAACAGATGTTTTAAAATTCATGAAACCTGGTTGACTGAAATGGTGTTGGGAATGTAATACAGGAGGGTGTATATGGGATGTTGAAGTCCTGGTGTAGTGCTGCAGGGCAATGTGCAGGACTGCAGGTCGGCGGTTCAAACCCCACCAGTTGCTCCTTGGAAACTCTACACAAGATCGCTATGGGTCTGAACGGACTCAAGAGTATTTAACAACAACAGCAACAACAATAACACTTACTGTTAAGATTAGGCAGTTCATCCACACTTACATTCAAACTTAAACTAACAACTGGCATCAATTCCAATTCATTGATGTTCATGACTATTGAAGTAGAACTGTGCTCCACAGGGTTTTCAATGTTTTAGATGTAGGTTGATGGGCCCTTCTGAGGCATTTCTGGAACAAACCTGTAACCTTGTGGTTAACAGCCAAATATGTTAACCACTTGCATCAACCATACCCCAACATACTGTGTATAACTCTAAAGCCTAAACTACCTATGTAACAGAGCAGTTCTCATGAGGTGGGTAACTGTATCATTGTGGCGGGATGGAAAGCACACACTACGTTTTACCACACTCATGCATGTACGCACACACTACGTTTTACCACACTCATGCATGTACGCACACACTACGTTTTACCACACTC
>NW_006408835.1:2594986-2622271 GCF_000296735.1 Chrysochloris asiatica
CACACACTACGTTTTACCACACTCATGCATGTACGCACACACTACGTTTTACCACATTCAAGCATGTACGCACACACTACGTTTTACCACACTCAAGCACGTACATACATGTGCACAATTGTGTACATACACTTATATACAGACACTGCAGAGTAACTACTAAGTACCAGCCCTAGAAATTTCCCTCACAGCTCAAACACTCTGGTTCTGTGTGGAGCACACAAAAACTCATACACTCCAAACTTGTGTAGTTGCTGCTCGTTCAACAATGGTTATAATTGGGGTGACATGGAATTGATTTATAAAATCATAAAAAACAAACAAACAAACACAAAAACACCAAAATGTTATAACCAAATCTATTTGATTTCAAGCCCAAAGGGTAGACAGAAAATGTTAAAAGAACTGATGTCAAAGGGAGATTCAACCCGGATTTGGAGGCACACTCGACATTCAGCCAGAGTGGAATTTCTAGATAATCGTGGCTTTGAAGGAAAAGTTGAGGTTTAGAACTAACCCATTTCTGATTCAAAGTGATCTCAGATGTGAATAAAGAATGGCTAAGAAGCCAGTGGTCACCAGGGCCTCTAACCTCAGAACAGCTGCAACCCTAGAAACAACGCCAGCAGCTGCCTGACCTTAGCCTGGGTTCTGATATGATGAGGAAACCAGTCCTTGGTAAAATGTATTTAAAGCTTGCCTTTTCCAAGGATAGATATTTTCTGCTTATGGATATTAAAAAGCTTACAGATCCTGGAAAAGGCAATCATAACACCACCATCAAAGAGGGAAAGTTTCCATATGTCCTGTATGAAGAAGGACTTCTGCTAATGTGCAGGCTAATGTTATGGTCGGCATGACGAGGCTATGACTCTTAGTGCTACGGCAGACATTAGACTGATTGAATCCTCATGGGATTCAAATCCTATTTCTTTTCAGTATTTCTTTGAGTTTGGGGAAAAAAATAAGTGTGGCACTGCAGGATAATGCATTGGACAGAAAGGTTGGTTGAACCACAAGGTCAGTGGTTCAAACCTACCAGCTGCTCCTCGGAAACCCTATATAAGGGGTCCGTTACTATGAGTTGGAACCGACTCAAAAGCACTTATTAACAACAATAACATATGGTGGATGATGGTTAGGACTATATGGTGAACGGACGGCTCTGGCTCCCTTGAATAATTAGCAGGCACATTGCTATGAAGGAAAAAACAATTCTTGGTGCAACCTTCTTGGCTTTTGTCTTACTAATGTAATTCTCAATTTTAAAAAGAAATCCTTCTCATAAACTCTATCATAGTCCTGTGTCCTTCAAAGAAAATCTATCAAGCTTACCCTTTTGTAATTCCAAACAACAGCTGCTATAGCCTTCTGATCTGGCCTCTCTACCTTGAATTCAGTGGACCCAACAGATCCCCTCAGAAGCCACTGTTTTGATTGGACTTCGCTCTCTGGAACATATTGGTAAATCCAAAATTTGCCACGGTTCTGATTCATTCTATAAAATCATCGTTATGACCTCCCATCTTGCTTAAGCAGACTTGAGCTGGACCAAAAGGCAAAGTAAGTTAAATAAGGAAGTGGCCCAAAAGAGTCCATGGTCCCCACTCTTGTCCAATTACCTTTCTTTCACAAGTCTGCAACTATGGCTTCATGGGAGTTCTTTAAGGTAAGTTGGCTGAGGACAAGAAAACTCAGGCAGGGTTTACAGATCACTTTGCCTGATAAAGGCACCACTAGAAAGATGATCACAGCTCTGTAGCCTTTCTGGGACCTCCCTGAAGAATAGAAATGAAAGGAAACCTTGAGCAATGCGTCTAATGTGTTGGTTTTGCTTAGAAGAAGAGATGGCTAGGTGTTTCAACTGTATATTGATTGTGCAGGCCCATGGGTTAGTTGGATGTTCAGAGAAACTGGTGACAACCAGGTATGCACAAGAGGTATGTGGCCAGACCTATGGAACGGGAAGATATTTGTGTCCTATGTGAATGCTCACTAAAGGCTGATGTTGGCCGAGGGTGATTTCAACAATGAAGTGGACAGGATGACACAGTCTGTGGATACCAATTAACCTCTTTGCCCAGTCAAAGCCTGTCAGGAACAAAGGTGACAGGCTGTCATGGCAGGGATGGAGGTTAGTATGGGCAAAGCAACATGACCTGGGTAGAGCCTTGGATGAGCGTCCAACTGTAAAAAAGTGATGACATCAACCATTCACCCACAAACCTCTCTGATCCTCTTAGCTCTATAGAATTCAGACACCATATTCACAGACAAAGGAGTTTACTATGGGGGTTAACAGGTTACAATTCAGGGTCTGAAATGCTCAGGGCACCATTGTTCCAGGCAGTAGAGCCTCTCCTCGGTCATGCCCATAGGTAGGCATCTCTCTGCCCAGCCAATGTTACAAAGTTCTTTCAGAGCTGCTGATAAATTCCAACAGGGCACACTACTCCACCATAAACCTCAGCCTGAAAACACCTGACTCTCGCTCTGTGGGTCAGCACACCTAGCTTCCCCAAGTAAGTGTCTAGAAGAACCTCACTCTGCAAGCAAGATTTCTGACCAAAGTCACTTAGCTTTATTTGCTAAATGGGCTGGGATGCCCACCACTCTTAGTTTTCTGCTGTTCTTCTGCCACTTCTTTGATGTAACAGCATTCTGTTCCAGGTTCAATGCACATGGATCTTGGGGTTCAAAGGATACGCTCCACTCTGACTCTTCATCTCTGATGGTAGATTCCTACCTCCTGCTTCTGAGACAGCTTATTTTAAATCCATGTTAGAGTTCCAAGTTTTCACAGTCTCACTTAAGTCTTCTATCTAATTATCAGTCACAAGTATCTTCTCCTATCAGGGAAAGAGCTGTCTGGGAGGAGTTACAAAGACTATGGCTAGAAGGGATGTCTCAGAGAATTCATGATACCATGCCAATTTACTGGTAACAGAGACAAACATGGAGTCTCTGCAATGGCACCAATCCTCTGGGACATCAGCCAGCAACCTGGTGGTAAGTCTGATTACCTTGTACCACTTGGAGAGCTTTTGTTATTACTGAAATAGACACTTACTCTAAACACAGATTTATATTCCTTATATTCAATGCTTCTGCCTAAATTACCATCTATGGACTTACAGAATGCCTTATTCACCTCATGGTATTTCACACAGCATTGCCTCAGAATGAGGGGATCACTTCTTAGAAATGGGCCCATGGTCATGGAAGCATTAGTCTTACCATGTTCACCATCATCCTGAAGCACGTGACTTGATAGAAAGATGGGGTGGCCTCTTAAAGACACAATTACAGCACTAAGTAGGGGGCAGTAGCATGGAGGATTGGGGCACTGTTCTCCAGGAGCCAGATTTTCATTTATGGCGATAGCTGGCATTTATGGGACTAGGAATCAATGGGTGGCAATCAGAGTGGCGTCTCTGTTACTCTTGGTGACCCAATTGCAAATTTTTTGTTCTTTTGTCACTTGGACCACACACTCTGTGGGTTTCTAAAGTCTTTGTTACAAAAGAAGGAATGCTCTGAGAAGAGTTGTAGGATGACACAAAGAACATCATACAGAAATCAAAAGGTCATTAAAAAGACCGGAAAGAAAGAAAAGATCAAAATGTCAGAAACTCTGAAACTTGCTCTTAAATACAGACAATCTAAAGCGAATGGAAAAACATGATGACGTGAAAGAGCTGAACAAAAACTTTGAAAGGGCAGCTTAAGAAGACAAAGTAAAGTATTGTAATGAAATGCGCAAAGACCTGGAGCTAGAAAACCCAAAGGAAAGAACATGTTCAGCATTTCTCAAACAGAAAGAACTGAAGTAAAAATTTAAGCCTCAGGTAGCAATGTTGAAAGATTCTAGGGCAAAATACTGAAGGATGACACAGGAAGCATCAAAAGAAGATGGAAGGGATACACAGTCACTGTACCAAAAAGAACTGGTTGACGTTCAACCATTTCAAGAGGTCGTGTATGACCAACAACCAATAATAGTATTGAAGGCATTGGCGAAAAACAAGGATCCAGGAACTGATGGAATACAAATTGAAATGTTTCAACAAACTGATGCAGTGCAGCAGTGCTCGCTGGTTTGTGCCAAGAAATTTGGAAGAAAACTACCAGGCCAACCAGTTGGATTACTTCCAGTCCACCTCGCTTCTAGCAATCAAGACTATGTCATCTGCATATTGCACACTGTTAATGAGTCTTCCTCCAATCCTGATGCCATGTTCTTCTTCAATAATCTAGCTTCTTGGATTATTTTCTCAGCATACAGATTAGATGTTGTTGTTGTTGTTAAGTGCCGTCGAGTCGATTCCGACCCATAGCGACCCTGTACAGGGTTTCCGAGGGTGTAAATCTTTACGGGAGCTGAAATCCTCATCTTTCTCCCGCAGAATGGCTGGTAGTTTCAAACTGCTGACCTTAAGGTTAGCAGCCCGCTACACTACCTGAGCTTCTCCTATCTACTTTACGTCATTACAACTGCCTTAAATAAAAAGTGGGATACTATTTTACATTGGGATATTCCCAAACTACTTTTTGTACAACTAGAATTGACAAGTATCCCCTGAAGGAAAATTAAGATTTTAAATATTAAGTCCAGTATCCATGCCACTACCTTAGTTTACATGATCAACAACCCCGAAAAACCTTGCCTTTCAGTTGGTTCTAACTCATGGTGACCCATGTATTAATGGAATAGAACTGCTTCTTTTTTTTGGGGGGGGGGCGGGGGGAGGAAGGGGACGTGTTTCTTGGCTCTAACCTTTATCGAAGCAGATCACCAGGTCTTCATCCTCATTGCCACCAAGTGGGTTAAAACTGCCAACCTTTAGGATTTATGCCACTCAGGGAACTACTCCGCATGACAGATATTTATAAACCAGACATCACATACATTAAAAAAAAAAAAATCTTTGCTCTTTGCTTTAAAATATGCAACAAGGGTCTCCTTTGCAGCAAACTGCGGTGCCCAGACTGGCCATGAAGAGCTGGACAGAACTAGTGGACGGTGCCCCTGGAGAGGCTGTGTAGAGGGTCTAACACATCTGCTGTGCTCTCACAACACCTCCCCTAGACTCAGGTGTGAGGTGAACAAACCTTTGGCTGTACCGGCTCTTCATTCCTCAGGAAGGCCAGTCTACTGGAGAGAGAGGAGCTCAACTGTCCACTTGCATCTGACAGCTGCTCAGACCTTCCCAGTCCCAGACAGTCTGGACAAAGGCATCAATGAGATGACATACCACAGAAAAACCCTAACATTTGGGTAAACCCTTTAAGCTGCCTTCTTTCTACTGATGTTTTTGTTGGGAAAATGACATCATTTTGATGCCTTTCAGATTGAATGGCTGAGGAGACAGAGACAGGGACAGAGCAGAGTCCATCCTGAGAAGGGCCCATGGGAAGCCCTGAAGCTTGAACATGAGCCCGCTGTCTCTCCTTCAACACCTCTCTACATGTGCAGACACCAGCGTCCAAAATAAGGCATCCCTCCACACATACTGACACAGCGTCTTAGGACTTGATCAGGAACCAGCACTGGCCTGTACATAGCCCAAGAAAGACTCCTTGCTGTTTCCTGATGTGTCTCCGTCTTATTCACATGACACAGAATTTCTCAAGCCCTTGACATTCAAGGGATCTGCTAAAACACTAGTGTCTAAGCTCCATTCTCTGCTTAACGTCCAACCTCTCCTTGACCATCAAAATCCAGTCTGTGCTACTGCGGCAGGTGGTCACTTTGGCCTGGGTGTCAAAGCCCAAAGCCAGTTCTCCCCACATGTCTGGGGAAGGAATGTATCTATAATTGCACTGGAAATTCAATGAAACCTCATGGGGCACCAGGATGCTATTGTGTATATATATATACACATACATGCTTCTAGTTTTCAAGATCCCTTCAAAAATAATTTGTTAACTGCAGGCTGCCTGTTTACTATCACTATGTCCTCGATGTGGGAAGGTGTCACAGCTGAGCTGAACCTTTGTGAGACTTGTGGCTCACATGCTCTGAGACAGGGGCAGATGTCACAGGAATGACTTCAAAACGACCATTCTCCTTCTGGTGCCCAGTGGCTGCACTTGTGTTCTGGGACCCCATGATCTGCTGTTGGCTGGATTTGGCAAGTGACATGTTCCCAAGTCTCTATGGGAACTCTATGCCAGGGCATGGGTTCGAGACATCCCTAACAGGCAGGGCTGTGGGCAGTACTTACACATGAAGCAGTCACAGAAACAGAGCCCTGGAGATCCCAGAGCATGGCACACTCAAGGTCAGCAATGCCTAAGAGTTCTGCCTACAGATGGACACCAATGTTACAAAATCCCCAAGTGGGAAATGACCTCAGGAGCTGATTCCGGGGACCAGAAAGGGTCATTTGATCAGGCTCCTGGAACAAGGAGCCCTGCTCTGTCTACTAACAAGTACGGTTCCGATAGTGACAGTGGGAACAATTCCCCACCGGCCTGGGTAGCTGCCAAGAACGACAGCAGCAGGATTGTGGTAACTGCTCCCGTTTCTCCATGTGTTCGACACCCCTGCCAACAGTGTATTCTCAGCACCCAAACTCACACATGCCTAGTCTAGTGATTAAGAAGGGACCCCCGCCTTTTTTTTTAAACTCATCATTTCTGAGTGCAAGAATGGGCTCATATTTGATATCTTTGCATTTTATATTTTTAGCTATAAAGATCAGTAATTGTGCTTTGAAAACCTGAATTTTTTGAAGCTATACTGAGTATGTTGTTAAGTGCCGCTGACCTTGCAGTTCAAAACTAACCTTGAGGTTGAGGGCTTACCCTACAGCGCCTTACCAGGACTAAAATTGCTGTCAATGTCATGCTATAGGGTAGACATTAGACTGCTAATTGCAAGGTGGGAGGTTCAAATCCACCAGCTGTTTCTCAGAAACACTAGTGAGGGTCGATGAGTGGAAACCAATTCGAAGGTAACTTAGACAACAACATGCCTTCAGTTCATTGGGGTAGGAGTACGGAAAAGCGGTGAGGATGCAGTAACTATCTACCTTAAGGATTTCAAAGCATGCCCATCTCTTGCCTAAACCACCAAGTAGTTGGCTTAAACCACCAGCTCTGGTGGAGCTCTGGTAGCACAGTGGTTATGAGTTGGGCTGCTAACCACAAGGTCAACAGTTCAAAACTACCAGTGGTTCCACGGGAAAAAGATGAGGCTTTCTGCTCCCATAAAAATTTACAGCCTCGGAAACCCTGTACAGGGTCGCTGTGAGTCAGAACCGAAACTACGGCACATAACAACCACCATTGGATTCTTTGTGTATCCCTATTAAAAATTCAAGCCAGTTGCTCTGATTAGATCCTGACCCATGGTAACCCCATGTGTATCAGAGGAGAACTGTGCTCCATAGGGCTTTCAATTCTGATTTTTCACAAGTACAAGCACTAGGTTTTCTCTTTTGAAGTGCCACTGGATGGGTCTGAACAGCCAAACTCTCAGCTAGTAACTGAGCACGTTAACTCTTTGCACCAACCCCAGACTCCAAAAATGCCTTTATTAGAATATTCAAAATACAGTTTTTTAAAATCACTTTCAGAAAAAAAGAGTAAAACCTAATTAATTCCAAACCCAAAGACCGGGCAAGGATGGGGCTGAGGGGGACTTTCCCTGACAACAAATGAAAACCCACTCTGTGTGTGCTAGAGGACTCCTGAAACCATCATTCACTATAAACAGTTCAGTAGAAGGTCAATTCTATTCAAAAGGGTTTCTTGAGAGTATGCCCCAGGGCTTCTTGGGAAGGCACTGCCACAGCACAGGCAATAAGGGGTCTTCAGAACAGGGTCTGACTTGCTCATTTCCTACATAGATTTGGAGCACAAGCCACAGACCAGGCTCAGGAGTTACAGGGATGGGGGTAGGAAGCTGGCAGCTGAGGTTCCCTTGGGTGTTGATACCAGATGGTACAACTCCAAGTTTCTAAAACTTGCTTCTACAAAACCCAGTCAAGAGAAAATGTTCACTTGTTGCTAATGAGAAAGGGGCTGGAGGAGGGAAATGAAAACAAGCTTAATAAGGAATGTGCTGAGATTTCAGACTAAATCCTGACGCTGAGGTTCATACATTTCTGTTTATTATATAAGAACCAACAGTTAATTCATAAAGTTCTCCTTTTTCAATCACCTCCATTTGCTTTTCCACTGCCTTTTTTCTTTCTCCTCTTTTTAAAATGGTTTTACAATTTATTACTTCTCTTAGAGTCCATCAGTGAAAAAGAGGAAGAATAAGCCACATAAATCTAAAATACCTAAGAATACTGTGTGTGTTTCCATGTTTCTTTTTCTACTTCTTTGAATACCTTAGTCTTCATTTGATTCATTATTTCCAAACTTTTAGCATTTCATTAATTTAAGTATTGTGTGACATTCTAAAATCAAATGTATCACATAAAAGTCTGAGTCAAAACTTTAAAAATATTCCTTGTACATTAAATTTTTACCTATAAGCGGATCTACCATCTTTCTATGTGTTCTAACTTTGCACTGTTATATTCATGCATTATAATGAATGCACAGCTCCTAACAGAAGAGTGTTCAGACTTGCAAATGAGCTTTTAACAATATTCATTGGACTATGTTTATATTTGGCAGGTTTCCCACCACTGTTTAATTCCCAAGTTACTTCTCTGACGGCCTCACTAGACCACTGCGGGGTCCACCCATGGATGTCCCCACCTAAAGTTGGAAAGGAAAGCCAGTCTCCCTATGATGTCACAGTCTCTGAACTGTGATATCAGTGAATGAACCTGAACGAGGAGGTTGTCAATGACCAAGAAGAGAGTTTCTGTTTACACCCAAATACCCTGGTGATCAGCAAACTTGGGAAAACATCAGAAAGTTTACTTCAGGACTTACTTGAAGAAACACACTAAAAAAGCACAGAGTAACTATGATTTAAAGTCATGTAAACTCAAGTTTGCATGGCATTATATAGGCTCAGAGTGTACAATAACAATTTAAAACAATGCTATTTAGTTAAAAGAATATTCCAGATCTAGATGTTCACATTCAATTTATTAAATCTTTCAGAAAAAGTTCAAGAGCAAAATTTTAAACTGTGGGAAGCTCAGAATCTATGAAGTACTCCCTGGTGCACCCCACCACCGCCTCTCCTCTGAAGAAATATAGCTGTTGATTTTGAGAACATTCTGCCTTTAAATACTTGCCTATGATTTTATAAGCATGATATAGCACCCAATAAGAATTTAAATAAAAAGACACTACACGTAATTTGCCAGTGAAGGTATCCAAATAGCTTATTAACCTGAAACAGGCTAGCTAAGCACAAAAACTCAGTAAGATTCTGAAATAAATATTTTAAAATATTCCGATAAAAATAAATATTTTCTCTGTGCACCACCCCCCACACATCTGTCAAAGCACCACATACACCTGTCTTACTCACCAGCTCACAAAGGTCCAACTGATTTATAATGTGCCTCAACTCCTAATACACCTCTACGATCTGCCTTCCTGAGGATTATAACCCTGGCCCCCTATTCCAATGAGGTGGTACGCTCTTCTCCAAGAGTATGCCTCTGCTGGTCCCCAAACTGGCCCCAGAATTGTGCAAGCTCAGGCTCTCCCCAGGGCACAGTGAGGTTTCTCCCTTCCTCAGACCAAAGATAAGTAGCAAACCCCAACATTCCTCTCCCAGCCAGATTTTCCAGCTTGGGAACTAGGTGGGGTTGGGGTGGGAGGGTAGGGAAGAGCTAAATTATAGGCAAAACCTTCTTAATTTCTTTAGGACCTTTGCAAAGTATTGTTTCAACCATCCCAGAGCAAGAGGTGTCAAAATATTGGTAGGGAAAGGGGTGTTGTTGTTATTAAGTGCCGTTGAGTTGGTTCCAACCCATAGCAACCCTGTATAGCTCTCCAAGAAGCAGCTGGTGAGCTTGAACGGCTGGCCTTGCAGTTCAAACCGACTTTGTAGTCTAGCACATTAGCTCACAGCACCACACCAGGGCTCCTGGGAAAAGATTAGGGAGGAGAAAGAGAAAGCTGCATTTTCGGAAATGGAAAGAATGCAGGAAGAGGTAGGAGAGCTGAGGGCAAGGCTGCGGCCAGCTGCAGAACTGGTGGTGGGAGCTGCAGTCAGCTCTTTGGCACTGAGCAGCAATCGTCATCAGGGGTCTGCACACTGAGCAACCCCAGACCCTGGTCCCGGGGGGCCGTTCCTACCTAATCCTAGGTGCGGGTGGTGCTCCACTAGCGTCCAGCTGTGATCATCCACACAATGAGTTTTGTAAACCAGCAACTGACACAGGTCCCTGGCTGTCATGTCTGCTAGAATCTCCACCACTTTGCACGTCCCATCTTCACTAAAGACTTTAACATCCTGCAACATAAAAAGGGGACACTTACAGGTAAGTAACTTTGTTAAATAAATAAATAAGCACTGAAAGAAAATAAAAGAAATAAAAGGAAAACAAAAGTAGTGCTCCAATATATGTAGAACTGTTCTCCCAGTAACCATGGTGGTTATGCGCTGGGGAGTCGGTTCTAACTCATAACGACCCTGAATACAGTTTCCAAGGCTGTAAATCTTTACGGGAATCGAAAGTCACATCTTTCTACTGTGGAACTGCTGGTCATCTCAAACTGCTGATCTTGACCACTGAGCTAACCAGAGCTCCTTCCCAACAACCACAATAGTAGGAATCTGAGAGGAATACCTCCATAGCACTTTCTCTTCCCTCCTCCCACTCCCCTGCTTAAAGGGGCAGGGCATGGAAGATTATACAAAAGAAGACCCATTCTTAATATGTCCAGGACACTTCACAAATGAAACCAGAGTTTACAAACTGCTGCTGAACTACCTTTCTTAGGAAAGAGCAGAACTGGTTTAAAATCTGCGGATGGTTTCAGGGACATTTTACAGTTGAGTCAGTTGCAAAGAACAAACAAAGAAACACAAATCTCCTACAGTTTTCTTCCACTCATCACAACTTTTCATTACTCCAATTCACTAGGGTCCAAGATGGGCAGTGGGTGCCCAGTACCCTTTCAGTCCTATCCCCGGCCATCTCACATGGGCTCAGGCTTAGAAAGAAGTTAAGATCCATCAATTCGAATATGCTGAGACTTAAAATGGAAAAAAAAAAAATTGGGGTCGGGGCAGTGGGGTGGGGCATGGCAGGAACATAATCACAAAATTCTTTGGCCCCTTCCCCTTGCAAATGACAAGCACGATTCATTTCCCTGGTACCATTCACAATCACTAAAACCCAATAGCTCCCAGGCTAGGTGACTGTCACATGGAGTTTCAGAGGACTATAATGCCTGAGCAACAAAAAACCAACAGGAGAGTAACCTTTAGGGGAATGTGAGATGCCTTTAAAAAAAATCTTACCTCAACAGCATGGACAAGGGAGCAATCAGAAGAGCAAGATGGCATTTTAAATAAAGACTGTCTCTTGAAAGGAGTTTGTTCTTGGGTCTCTCCCCGTGTACCTGGAAGACTGGGCTCTACTGCCAGAGCACTGATGCTCTCAATGGGTGGCAGTGCCAAGCCTACATGAGCCCTTGGCAGGAAAGCTGTTTCTGGGCAGGCAGGGAAGACGCTTGCTCAAAGGCAGGCTGCTTCACACACAGCGCTTTAGGTAGTGAATCAAACCATGCCCTGCAGACCAATCACGTCCTTCCCTTGGACTGATGTAATCATTCCCCACACACTCGCACTGTAGTGCATTAGTCCTGTAGGAGGAGGTGGTGGTGGTGGTGATGATAGGACAACAACAACAAAAAGCCCTCTCAAACCAGTCAGCCAGAAAAAAATCTGTGTCATTTTCCTCCTATCAGAGTGAAATAACCAAGCAGGAAACCGAAAGCTTGAAGCGTAAGCATTCTCTGACTTGTCTGCCAAATCTCTTATTAGTCCTGTCCCAGCAAAGGATGTTGTCAGTTGCCACTTTTGCACTGGAATGTCAGCTTTCCCCACAGATGATCCTGCTTCCCTTGACCTCCTGCACATTAGTGCTGACTTAGTCTGAACTTTCACTGGAGCAGGCAGGAGGCATGCAGGAGAGGGCTAGTTGTTGGGATCCATGGCAACCTGAGAGGCGTGACCGGTAATGAAACTGAGGTTGGGTCAGCCTACCAACATCCATCTCCCGCCCCTCTGACGTCTCTGGGCACACAGTAACGCTGTGGCTGGCAAGGAGGTTCATGCCTAATCCAGCAAAAAATACAAAAAACAAAATGAAACCTCAATCACACAGTTCAGAATAGGTTTCAGGTGACTGTACAGGAACACAGCTCCCTGCCTCCAGACTCTGGACCCCTCACCAGCTCAGAGAAATCGCAGGGGCTGAGCAACTTGCCTTCTACTCACATGTCTTATTAGACAAAATTCACCTATCTTTTCTGGAACTCGGTTTGCTCAAAGAATCTGTATTGCTTCATAACAAAGTAAATATTTAAATACAGTTGGCATTACTGAATGAGTCACTATACATATGATTTAATTTAAACAAAGAAAATATGTTTCTGGTCTGTAGGTGAAAACTTTTATTTAAAACAAAGCAGTAACATAAAATAAAAACAGAAATTAAGAAAATGCAAAGAATAATCTAACATGCCTTCTACATGCCTTCGATTCCCTGACTCAAAGTGTTTCTAATGTTCTTTCTTCCCTGAGTTTCTAGGACGCTGAGTTAGTGACAGCTGAAATCAGCTCTAGCTTTCTTCTCATCCCCACTTCCTATTTCTCTAAATTCTTTGCTCCTTCCCCTGCTGCTCCTTGGCCATTGCCTTCCGGACTCTCAGCCATCTATAAATAGTCTGCATGTTGCTAGCTAGGATGTGCCTTGTCACAGGGTCACTCTTGGGGCAGGGTGGGTAGTGCAGGAGTTCAGGACCTTGGATAACTACCTGCTGTCCTATCTGACTTGACCTGATGCTCCCCAGGACCTGCTAAAGATAGAAGAAATACATGCAGAAGACAGAAAACCAAGAATCCCCACATAAAAACAGGAATCTCAAATTGGGTAAATATTTGGAGTTACAAGGAGAGTATTTGCAACGAATATGTAAAATAAACAAAGGATAATGCTGCACTGAGCACCCACCCAGAAGTTAAAGCCAGCAGGAGAAAGCTAAAGAAGTTAAAGCTAAAGCATAAGATGTACGGCGCCAAACCAAACAAAAACTCAAGCCCTAGCTGTCAAATTGATTCTGTCTCACAATGACCCCATTGGAGTCCTGGTATGGCACTGTGGGTTAATGCACTGGACTGCAAAGTCACTCTGAAGCGCAAGGTTGGCGGTTCAAGCTCAACAGCTACTCCTCGGAAACCCCATACAGGGTCGCTATGGGTCAGAACCGACTCGACAGCATTTTACAACAACATGATGACCTCGTGTGTTATAGAAAAACTGTTCCATAGGGTTTTCCTGAGTATTTGTATGGAAGCAGATCAACATATCTGGTTCCCTAGGTACCGGTGGGTGGGTTCAATCTGACAACATTTAGACTAGTATATGACTGAGCTATCATTTGTGCCATCCAGGGACCTTGTCCAGTGTCAGCAGCCCCTTTGTTACTGACATTGGCGGTGCAGAGGGCTCATTCTGGGAGCCCCTCAGAGCAGGCCCAGCACTGTCCTCTTCAAGGTGCTCCTGGCACCTGGCATAGGAGACATGTAAGGTTCTCCTGAGTCCACCAGACCCCACCCCACAGCAACCGTACTCCATGCAATGCTTTCTATCAAATATAATTTGTCTAGGGAATAGATGAATCTGGGATGTGGGAGAAAACTCAAGACCTTAGTCGCATATTAACTAAGTGACTTTCTTCTTGTTGTTGTTACGTGCTGTGGAATCGGTTCCGACTCATAGCAACCCTGTACAGGGTTTCTGAGGCTGTAAATTGTTACAGGAGCAGAAAGCCTCATTTTTCTCTCGTGGAACAGCTAGTAGTTTCAACTAGCAGCCCAACTGGTAACACTATGCTACCAGAGCTCCTTCAGTGACTTTAGGTAGGTTATTAAATGGCTACAACTCACTCTCTTCATTTGTATAATGTACAATATAAAAATATACAACAGAGGTAAAGAGGTGCAGACCTAGGACCCTGAAGGCAGCTTCTGACCCAGAATTAGAATTCTGAGAAAGCAAACCTCATGGACAGCAGGATGCAGTGGAACAACTCATCCAAAAGAGCTTGCTCCTGAGAGCTCATTTTCCTTTTCTCCAAGGCAAAGGAAACTAAACAGCTAATGGCTTTTAAAAATAAAACAGTAATATTAAAGAAAGCATAATTATGTCAACAGCATGAAACTTTTCTCAGAGCTGGTGGGGGAGGAAAAGCTTTGCCACAGAAATCAGCCCTCAACTGTCTTCACATTTATAAAGGCCCTGAAGTGGTAATAGAAGGTTCCATTGTTCCCAGACTCTCTGTTGTCACTTTTTATATATTCATTATGTAGAGTGAGAGGCAAAAGCTTAATTCTTTTCAAATGTAAAGAGGGTGTTTAGAAACAATTAAGAATTAAATATACAATCTTCACTTTAGGACCCCAAACTTCACTCTGAGGCCCCTGGCTTTTTGTCTCCAAACTACAGTTGAGATGATTTTTTACTCATAGAAACTCTATGCTGTTGTTAAGTGTCCAAGTCCGTTCCTACTGATAGCGACCCTGTATAACTGCCGACCTTGAGGTTCAAACAGATCTTTCAACCCAGTGCATTAACCCTAGAATAAAGTAAAACTGTCCCTTATGGCTTTCCAAGGGTGTAAATCTTTACAAAGCAGATCGCCTCATCTTTCTACCTGGGAGCAGCAGCTGGTGTGTTCAAGCTGCGCATCTTTCAGTTAACAGTCAAGTGCTTAAACACTGTGCCACCAGGGCTCCTGATGGCCTCAGTAGTCTGTAAAGCTGGACAGGAGATGGTCTGCAAGACCGCCAGGTTGTGACTCATGGACACGGTTCTCCTGGGCTGCCCTCCAGATAATACATGCCTCTTGGTCAGGCATATAGGCTTCGAGGAATCTTGCTACTGAATTCATAACACCTCTCTGACTTTAGCAGAGAGTCTTTGCCAGAGGTTCAATAATAATCAACTTTTAAAAATAGAAAATGGGGTATTCTTAGCTCTTTATCCTCTTCAGAGCTGTCGGTCTGCAGTTAACATGTCCTGGAATGGACATCCCAGCCTCCTGGCTGCCCACGGTAACCAAAAGCCACCAAGGCAATAAGGGCCTCTACACGAAGCAAACAGACCTTGAAGCTTGCCTCAGCCCAAAGTTTTTGGGGTTTTTTGGCATCTTCATCCTAGTTCAACAGCTGTCTCTCTTTGAGGTTTGGTTTGAACTACCATCTGTCATCAGTGGAAGCTTGCTTGCTGCTATGGTGCTCAAAAGGTACCAGCAGAACTTTCAGACTAAGATGGACTAGAGAGAAAGGCCTAGCCATTGACTTCTGCAAATCAGCCAATGAAAACAGCTCAATCTACAACCAATTATGGAGATGGTACAAGACCAGGGAGCGACATTTCCTCAGATGTGCATGGAGTCCCCAGGAGTGCTGGGTCAACTCAATGGCAGCTAACAAGAAGCCTGTAGTAATCAGAAGCTAGGGGGTGAGAAGAGGAGGTATCCATAAGAGGCAAGATTAATACCAAAGGGAGGCAAAAGAGCGCAAGAGAATAACAGTAATAAAAAGCCATCTAGGGGTGGAGCTTTTGTGTGGTGCTATAGGATAAGAACTGGACTTCCTAACCTCAAGGTCCGAGGTTCAAACCCACTAGTCACTCCTCAGAAACCCTATACATAGAGTTGCTGATTTGAAACGGACCGATTGGATGGCACTAAATAACAACAAAGGAGTGGAGTAGGAATCCTAGTGGTGCAGTGAGTAAACGCTTAGGTTCGAAAGGTTAGTGGTTTGAACCACCTCTCACTTTGTTGGAGAAAGATGAGATAGTCTGCTTCTGTAAAGATTTATAACCTTGGGCAGTTCTACTCTTTCCTGCAGGGTCACTCTGAGTCAGAATTTGACTGGACTAAGAGGAGGTAGGGTGGCTCACAGCACACTGTGATCCTACAGGGCCTTGAATGGAGAGCAGGAAGCCCAGACATGTGGAGGAAACCACTCTTGAGTGCCTGCAAACACCAAGTCAGCACTCAAAGTTAACTACAGATGAGAAATGTGGCTCTCAGGAAGACAAAGGCCTGCCCAACACCAAAGAGATAAAAATATTGAAGTCTTGATTTGAACAGAGGGCTGTTTGACTCAGTTTGCCTTTTATGTCTTTTAACTAGCTGGTCCCCATCACCACAAACTTTCTTTGGCCTGCTGGGATCCAATTTTGTACAATTTGTACAATTCACTTCAGGCATAGGAACCCCTGGGGGATACAAACAGCTCTGCATGCTTGGCTGATAACTGAAAGGCTGGAAGCTCAAGTTCATCCAGATGTAACTCAGAAGAGAGGCGTGGTAATCTGGTTGCACAGAGTCAGTCACTGTAAGCTCTACTGTCAAACATGGGATTGCTATGTGTCACAACTAACTTAAACTGGTTTTAAACTGGAATGAGAAAACTAGGGTTAGGATAAGTTAACTTTTAAATGAAAAAGTAATGTAATTCCATAGTTTTTTTTTTTTCCTTCAGTTCTGTTCTAAATTAATGGTGCTACTTTGAGATATAAGGAATGATAACTGAAGCTGCACCACATAATTATAGGGCTCTATTCAGTATAATAGGAACACACACAACATTCTGTTCAATTACATGGACTTAGATTACTTTAAAACAAAATCTGCTTTATAACCTATTGATTTCAAGTTTTGCAGTGAACATTAAAAATACTTTTAAGTTCTTGTAAATCCTTTCCAAAAGAGATAAAGTTCTAAAGATAACTTTTTAAAAAAGAGTAAGTTCTTAAAAGTCAAGGTCTGTGTTTTCAGAGACAGGAAGAGGACTTGGCTCACTGAAGGTCTGTCCAGGCTGAAGAGGTGGGTGACAAGAGTCAACTGCAAGGAGTAGATCCTACCCTCAACCTTTCAGCTTCTGTTCATATCAATCAGGCCAACTAGGTTACTAGAGAGAATCAGTTTTGTCCATCTTTATTTCTTAAGTTTACTCAGATCACCTGGATAAAATCTTTACAAAGTCCTATTATTTTATAGAACATAAAAGTGAAAGCAAAGAAAACAAAGCCTTCTTTGGTAGGATGACGAAGGTGGTAAGAGAAGAAAGTAAGTGCTAAGAGGGTTGTGGACTGTAATCATGAAGACAGCTGCCCTCACCAGCTGTTCTCTAGAGAAAGAGCTGATGAGAGTTAGGGGAGCACTAGAGTCCTCCTCCCACAGAGGGAGTTGGGGTGTTCTCCTACTCAGATTGCCAAAAGGGGCACAGCTGTTTAGCTTGCCAGCTAATCTGAAACCTTAGCTTTCAGATCTGACATTGTGTCAAAATTTTTTTGGGGGGATGTTAATATTCAGAGATGGCATAATTGTAAATGTTAGAGATGTGCAAATGGGTCATGGGTATCATCCATCCATGGTCATGGCAGTGGCAAGTACAGGCATAGGAGGAAATACTGGGTACATGGTCTAGTTCATTGCACAGTAACCTTTTAAAGCCCCAGGCAACATCCTCAGGGCAACTTCTGGTATATTCTGCAACCACCCTGACACCACATTAAGCTTTTACTGCTCAGTGGAACATTCTGGTGCTAGGTTCTCTCCACCCCAAAATGTGTTCGATTTCAAAGGAACACCATAACCCAACTGTATTTTATTTCAAATTAGAATTTATGCATTTGCCCCTGAGTCAGACATTGCCATAAAACTGGAACGAAAAGGGAATTTTCCAAACTTTATTTTCAAGCCCATAAAGAAACTAGCATTCTTTTTTCCTTCTTTAGTTTCCTATTAAAATAACTTAGCATTTTAAATTCCCTCTTTCCTCTGGTGTCTCACTAACCACATCCGTGATATTTAGGGGTATGGACTAAATTTTTCCTTAATCAGAACAAACCTCTGGACTCTTGCCTCCTACCATCTACTTTGGGCACATATTCTACTGGCAGAGTTTAAACCTTTTTTTCCCCCTTTCCATACATACACAGGAAGTATGTATGGTGGTTGATGGCAGCCCCTGGAGCTGTCTACCTCTACCGTTAGCCCAGCCAGGGGCCAGTACTAAGGACCTAATGCATTCCGATGTGATGGGGTTTCCTCAAATGCAACCCGACACAATACCATTTTGCAGAGACACCCCTAGGCACTAACACAGTTCTGCCAATTAACAAAGAACACCTGTAGTCACAGCTGTGAATGTGTCCCCTTTTCTGGAAAGCAGGACTACATCTTGTCATATCACTTTTGGTTCCACGCTGCGCCCATGCCCAGCACCACCAGCTCAGGAACCACTCTTGCTACACTGGAATTGTTTGTTCCTATCCAGAACAACTCAGGCTATGGCCTGCAACAGAAGCCCAGGCGTCTTCCACTCTGTAGTCTCAATGATATGATGGCAGTTGTTCAAACATACCCTTCAGCCCTACCAAGATGCCCCACTATAATGGTTTCCAGGATATGACATTCCAGGCCAGGGCTGTTCAGAAGTACTCAGGCCTTACGAAGGCTATTTGGAGAGTGCATTCTGCCCTGACCCAGGAGTAGGAGAGACACATTCATTAGAGCAGTGAAGGGCAGTACATCTAGAAGATTAAAGAAACATGACTTGACTCTGGGCAGAGCTCACCTGAGGGTTTTCATGATTTCCTGTGTGCGAGGAGGATGTTGGTGGTTGAATAACCTGGCCAGTTACTCCCCTGCAGCTGGGTAAAACGGGGAGGGGCAAGACCACATGTCTGCACACATGTGTGCAAATCCATTAAAATACGCACATAACTAGAGAGTCAGGAAAGTATCTGGCCTGACACTCATCCAACATCCCTTTAGCAGTCAGCTGGTCTGAAGGAACCATTCCAGCACAGGCATTGGTGATGGTTAGCTTTCAGAGGCCAGAAAGTTCTACGCTGAGCTACCAGCACATGTCCACAGATTCATGCTGATGGGACCAGCGCAGGGGGGCTCAGGTAGCAACTGGAATGCCTGAGGCAGTCTGTATCAACTTGCAGTCACAATTGTGTGAGAAGTGGGGCAGTGGCTGGGCCACAAGCCCCTGAGAGAGTGGGGAGGAGCTCTGTCGAGGGGCTGAAGTACATCTTTGATACAGCATGCTGCTTGCCCTACAATCTCACTCCTAGCTGGTCGGAGTCATACTGGGTTTCCACCAACTGAACCTCACCTCTGTCCAGCCCTGCCTCTTAACATCAGAAGACAAAAGCATGAGGTAAAGACAGGAGGGGCTGCGGAGGATAGATGCAAGAAAGGCAGGAAAAAGGGCCGTGCAATTCAGAACCAGGAATCTAGAGCTTCTAACTAAAGACTGTTGTTGTAGTTGTTGTTAAGAGCCATGGAGTCGGTTCTGACTCCCAGTGACCCCATACAGGGTTTCCAAGGAGCAGCTGGTGAACCTGAATCACCGACCATGCAGTCCAGTGCATTAACCCACAGTGCCACACCAGGACTCCAAAACCTTACAGCACCTAGTATTCCCAGGTGGTCTCTCATTTTAGTGCTACCCAGGCCCAATCCTGCTTAGCTTCTGAGATCAGACCAGATTGGGTGCATTCACGGTGGTATGGACATAGAACATGGTCATAGAATGTATATAAGGTAATATACTTCACACACTACCCCCACAAAAAAAATGAAAAGAAAAAACTCTCACCCCCTTGCCCTTGAATCAATTCCATCAAATGGCAACTCTATGAATTAAAAGGAGCTCTGGTAGCGTAGTGGTTACGAATCGGGCTGCAAACCGCAAGGTCAGCAGTTCGAAACTACCAGCCATTCCACGGGAGAAAGATTTACAGCCTCGGAAACCCTGTACAGGGTCGCTATGGGTCAGAACCGACTCGACGGCACTTAACAACAACAACTTGCATTAAAAGGTTTACAATCTTTACAGAAGTAGAAGACTCTTTCTTCCATGGTACCACTGTTTGTTTTTGCTGTTGAGTTTCGCCGGTGGGTTCTAACTCATAGAGACCTTGTGTAGGGTTTCTGAGGAGCAGCTAGTGAGTCTGTACCACTGAGCCTGTAACTCAAACTGACCCTGTGGTTATTATCCTAGGTTAATAACTGAGCACAAACCATTTGTGCCACCCAGGGACCCGCCTGGTGACAGAAGATGCAGCCTTTACTGGACAGGCTCTCTGTAGGACATACAACGTAGTGAAGCCTGCAGAGCAGCCTAGCTGAAGTCTAGCCCTTAATATCAGGGGCCTTCAAGTGTGGGAGAGAACACATGAGTCAAAGCTTGCCTCCAAGCTACAAAGGTTCTCAGCAGAACTCATGCTACTAGGAATACAAAGTGCATTTTAACAATTCCTATTTGAATACTGACTCTGAACACTAAAAAATAATTAAAGCCCAAACTTGTAGCTAATACCCATTTGACCTAGCTTCGATGACTTGATGATCACAACTCAACTAGAGAAAGATAAAAAAATAATAACTTTTTGATAAAGGAAACAAGTATAAACTGCTACAATTTGATGAACTTGACCTATACTTATGGATGTAGTAGCTCAAAATACCAGCTGAGAGGGAAGGAGTCTTCACATCAAGTACTAATGCTATCCCCTCTATATACAGGGTTGATAGGGACAGGCAACTTAGATATTGGCTACCTAAAATGGGGGCCTTCCTCTTTTCCACTGACTGTCCAGTTTCCCAAGCTTGAGGTCTTTTCCAGAGATTGGTCTCTCCTGGTAACATGTCTAAAGTATGTGAGATGAAGTCTTGTCATTGTTGCGTCTAAGAAGTAGCCTAGTTGTAATTCTTCCAAAACAGACTTGTTAGTTCTCTGGCAGTCCATAATTTATTCAATATTCTTTGCTAACACCATAATTCACGTGTACTGATTCTTTTCCGGTCCAGTTTTCTCATGCAATTGAAAATACTATGGGGCTTGGATCAGATGTACCTTAGTCCTCAAAGTGACATCTTTGCTTTTTAACACTTTAAAGAAATCTTTTGCAGTAGGAATTGCCCAATGCAACATGTCTTTAGTGGCAGATACTGTTGTTAAGTACCACTGAGTCAGTTCTGACTCACAGCAACCTCATATAGGATTTCTGATGAGTGGCCGGTGGGTTTGAACCACTGACCTTGCAGTTAGCCGTCAAGTGCTTATTTTACATCACAGCTGGACTCCTAGTGGCAAATCATGAGAACATAAATGATAGCACAGTTGTTCCATACGGTAAGCAACGGACTGCGAACCTTGGGACAAAGACGAGGCTTTCTGCTCCTGAAAGGATTTCAAATGCCTCAGAAACCCGATACAAGATTGCTATGAGTTGGAATCGACTACATGGCACTTAACAAGTTAAATGCTGTTGTCATTAAGTACTATCGAGTACATTCTAACTATCAGGGACTCTACATACGGTTTCTACGTTGTGTTGGTGCGTTTGAATGGTCAACCTTGTGGTTAGCAGTCTAGTGCTTATCCTACAGCACCACAGGAAGCCTCTAATAACTTGATGCCCTCTTCTGTACTGAAACCCAGTGAAAACCTCCTTTCACTGGATTGCTTAGTCCATTCATGCAATGTTTTCCCCTATCTGAATCATTTTTATACCTTCAATAAAATTCTTGTTTAATTTTAACAGACTCCAGTTTGCCCTTTGACAAGAGAAACTTGACAGTGGAGAAACTCAGGAGACACCTATTAACCAACTAATAAAAACTAGCATCTGCAAAAAATGGACACAAACCACCATGGTGAGCTTCCTGACAAGAAGCGGTAGGAGAGACCTGGCGTTTCTGATGAGGCCTTCCTATCACACACACCCTGGACGAATCTCAAGGAAATGGCACCCAGATCTAATGAGGCTCATTCAATAACTGTCAGGAAAGACAAGACAAGAAAACATGGGGAAACAGATAAAATTAATAAAATGTATGAGTGAGTATGTTATGGGTTGAACTATAACCCCGCTCCCCCAAAACACACATTTATAAAGATATTCAGAGCACAAGTGCAGCCATTTTGACAGCACAAGTATTTCTTATTTTTTAACAGTAAATGATTGTTTCTGTCCCTGTTTTCTAGATACATGGTTTAACCTTTGCTAGAACATTAATGGCTACCTAGTTGGCTGTGGGATAAGCAGTGGACTGGTAACCACAAGGTCAGTGGTTCAAATCCAGCAGTTACTCCTCAGAAACCCTATTCAGGGTCACTAATAGTGTAGTGGTTACGAATCAGGCTGTGAACTGCAAGGTTAGCAGAGTTCGAAGCTACCAGCGGTTCCGCAGGAGAAAGATGAGGCATTCTGCTTCCGTAAAGATTTACAGTCTCGGAAACCCTGTGCAGGGTCGCTATGAGTCGGAACTGACTCCACGGCACTTAACAACAACAACAACAACAACAGTTGTAAAAAGACCAAAAGGCACATACCAACACCACCAGTTCTGCTTAAATCCTGGTCCCAGTCTGTGTAACTTCTAACAAGGAGTAGCCGACTAGACAAGCAGGGACTAGGAGAGTTCATCATAGATGCTGCCATGATCATTGCATAACTTAGTGTGAATGTTACAATGATAACATGTTATACTAATTAGCATTACTAAAAACCAGTATAAATATTGCTTGTCACACACAAAGTCAGCAGAATATCATTTTAATAAGTTGACTTCCTAGACTCTTTGTGTATTTGGAGAGTTTGTTAAACTCAAAAGCTTAGGACCTAAGTGTTCCCATAACAGCATGTTGGAGTCCTAAACTTGGTATTTGCGAATGAAAAATTACGGTCTTTGAAGACATTACTGGTTAAGCTAGCGTGAGATGATACTGGAGTAGAACTCACCCATCAGACTCATAGCCACCCGGATAGGACAGAGTAGAACTGATCTTTAAGGTGGCTTTGATGACCAATTTTTACGGGAGCATACGAGCCTTGTATTCCAACAGAGTGGCTGTTGGTTTCAACTTGTGGTTAGTATACCAATGCTCAAACTATTAAACTATGGGGTTCTTCACACTGGAGGAGGTCGAGCCCTAATCCAATCTAAGTGGTGTCCTTATATAAACTGAAAAAATAAAAAAATACACAGCTAAATGATAGCTATATGAAGATGAACCTATAAGCCAAGGAATACTTGGGGATATAAGAAGTAGGAGAACTGAGACCTTTCCTAAGAGTATCTGGACAGAATACAGACCTGATGGCACTTGGAATTCAGATTCCTGGTCTATTAAGCGGTGATGCCACAAATTTGTGTTCTTATAAGTCACCAGGTTTGTGATATTTTGTTACTGCAGTCCCAGAAACAGAGAGTAAAATGGATGTCGTGAGTGATTCTGTGTTGGTTAATCAAAAAGGAGTGGAGTGGGAACGGGCATAAAAGACATTAGAGGGGCAATCAGAAAAACTGGGATATAATCTCTAGATTGGGTTGTTGTTGTTGTTAAGTGACTTCGAGTTGGTTCCGACCCATAGTGAACCTGTATAAGGTTTCCAAGGAGCAGCTGGTGAGTTTGAACCAATGACCTTGCAGTTCAAACAGACTTTGCAGTCTAGCACATTAACCCACAGCAACACAACAGGACTCTCTAGATTGGGTAACTGCACTTTGATAATCCTAAATATCATGGTTATGAGTTGGGCTGCAAACCACAAGGTCAATAGTTTGAAACTACCAGCTGTTCTGCGGGAGAAAGATGAAGTTTCCCCTCCCATAATTTTTTTTTTTTTAATGTTTTATTGTGGATTATGTGATAATTTACATGGGAGAACATTAACTTTACATTCATCCTATTGTATATCATTTCCTTGCCACAGTTACAATCCCCTCCATGCATCATCAACCAACGAAAGTGTATACCCTACAAGCCTGTGCCCTGGTCATCAGCACATAGCCCCTCACCCTCTCTGGGTCTAATGTCCCCAGCTGCTCCATCTCTCCACGTCATCATCTCTGCCTCCATCTCCAGTGTCACTGCTTCTCTGGGTAGGGTCCCGCTCTCTGTTCTTCTCCCTTGGTGGTCCCATAGACCTCCGCTCCTAGACTGCAAAGTCAATCACTCCCCTCCTTTTGCTACAAAATGCCCACCTTTATATTTCCAACCCTCACAATCAGTCTTGATAACAATTATTCACTATTGTACCACAAGGGAATTATCCCCATCTCCTTTCATCAGCCCTGCCCAGATAGATTGGCTACTACTCAGTCTACCTTCCTCCATGCCCTCTGGATCTACGTTCCCTATTGAAAGCTTGTAAGCCAGTCACTTCTAGCCTTTGTAACCCTCCCTTTTTGGGTAGCCAATGTCCAAGATTCCCATCCCTGTCTACTCTGTGTATGGAGGGGGTGAGAATGATCTTCACTGTAAAGATCTGTTCCCTCTCTTGAGCTACTGCATCCACAGGTGTAGGTCAAGTTCATCAAATTGTATCAGATTACTCGTTTTTTTCCTTTTCTTTCTTCTAGTTGAGCTCTGATCATCCAGGTCTAGAGGGTATAATCGGCAAGTGTAGATGTAGTAGGGCTTAGGTTGAAGCTTCATTGCTGTTTTTCCCTCAGTGGTGACAAATGTGGTCACCAATCAGAGCGTGCATTCCTATTGAGTCTTAGTCTTAGAAGGAGGTTTGACCTGAGAGGACCCGACCACTTGCCTTGATGTCTCCTGGACAAGCAATATGCTTGTTCTTGTAGTAATCAGTCGGACTGCCTATATTGTTTTGTATTTTTCCTGCTGGTCTTTCTTTCAAGAAGTATCTTCTGTTCTTCTCGTCACTCCAGGCTGGTCTGCCTGTCCTTTCAAGTGGAAATTTCCCACCTCAGAAGATTCTGGATGCTGTTGAGAATTCCACCTATGGTCTTATGTAATGGCAGAGGCTCTGCAGGAAGCCTCCTTCACTGGGCACACTATAGCCCCATTTTAGATATTCTAATCAGTTATAGGCAGAAGATGGACTTACAAGCTTTCTATGGTGATATTTCTGGCTATTCCTTTCTCTCACCCTCAAGTGTCTATTTTATAATGGTATGCAAGGGAAACAAAGATTCAAAAGACAGACAAGAATCTTAACATTATTTCCCCATTCCGACTATGTCTCAATCCCTGTATCCCAGAGCCCTGTTGTTCCAAGGTTGTGCATACATCATTATTTATCTCTATCCCACTTCAGCTTCACATTCATCCTATCGTATTTCGTTTCACTGCAATGATTATAATCCCCTACATGCATCATCAAATAACCAAAGGATACACCCCCCACAGGCCCAACCCCCTGGCTGTCACAGCAAACAGTTCCTCTCCTGCCTCTCTGGGTAGGGTCATGCTCTCTGCTCCTCTCACTTGATGGTCCCAGGGACCTCCACTCCTGGGCTGCAAAATCAATCACTCCCCTTCTTTTGTCAAAAAAAAAACCTACCTCCACATTTCCGACCCTCACAGTCAGTTCTGATGGCAATTATTCACTATTGTACCACAAGAGTCTTATCCCCATTTCCTTTTGCCAGCCTGGTCCCAACAGATTGGAAATCATTCAGTGGAGGTGCTACCTATCCCTTCCCCATCTGGAACTAGGCTCCCTCTTGAAAGCTTGTAAGCCAGCCACTTCTTACCTTTATAAGGCACCCCCCACATCCGCATTTTGGGTATGTGTGATTTCTAGCCCCCTTTGTTGTTTTTCTGCTATTCATAAGGTTTTCAGTGACTAAAGTTTCGGAAGTAGTTCAGTTCATCACTCTTTCTTCCTAGTCTGTCTTTGTCTGGAAGCTCATCTGAAACCTGTCCACTATGGGTGACCCTGCTGGTTATTTAAAATACCGGTAGCATAGCTTTCAGAATCATAGCAATTCACAAGCCACCACAGTACGAAAAACTGATCAGAGAAGACATGGCTATTTGGTTTTAAGTGGAAACTGTCACTTTAAATTTTGAGGAGATCTGTGCACATGCGTAATAGAACCCTCTAGGGGTGCGTGGGGGGGGGTATCCATTTGCTCAGATATCCCCTCTAGTCACAAGTATGGAGGTGTGTAGACAGCGAGAGACCAATGAACAGATACCAAAATATGAATGTCCACATCTGTATCTCCACAGTTCCGTCAGGCATTCGTGGCTGTTCTGATCTTTCTTCCACTTGGTATTCCAATCAGTCAATAGGCTGAAGATGGGCTTACAAGCTTTTTATTGTCACATTTCTGGCTATTCCCCTTCCCCTCTACCCCACCCCCCAGTGTCTATTTCACAATGGTAGGCAAGGGAAGCCAAGATTCAAAAGACAGCCAAGCATCCTAACAATAGTCCCCTCTTTTACCCTTGCAAACCATGCTTCAATCCCTGTAACCTGAAGCCCTGTTATTCAAAGGTTGTGCATACATCATCATTTAACTCTGTCCGACTTAGCCCATGCAAAGCAACCTAAAAGTTCTCCTATCTGCCTGGTTCTTCTATTCCCCTCCCTCTTCTTGTGCATTGCCAGCCGCCCCGCCCCCCAGCACCTGGGTCTCTTTCATTTCCATATAAAGTTTGTAATTATTTTTTCCATCTCTTTGAAGAATGTCACTGGAATCTTAATTTGGATTGCATTATATGTGTAAATTGCTTTGGGCAGTATTGACATTTTCACAACGTTAAGTCTTCCTATCCAGGAACATGGTATGTTCTTCCACTTCTGTTAAGTCTCTTTTGGTTTCTGGTAGTAGTGTTTTGTAATTTTCTTTGTATAAGTTCTTTGTTTCTCTGGTTACATTTATTCCTACATATTTCATCCTTTGGACAGCTATTGTAAATGGTACTGCTTTCCTAATGTCTTTTTCAGTGCTGTCGTTGTTACTATAGAGGAATTCAACTGATTTTTTTATGTTGATCTTATACCCTGCCACTTTGCTGAATTTTCCAATGAGGCCTAGTAGTTTTTCTACTGAGTCTTTGGGATTTTCTGCGTATAGGATCATATCATCTGCAAATAGTGAGAATTTTACTTCCTCTTTGCCAATCTGAATGCCTTTAATTTCTCTATCATGCCATACAGCTCTGGCTAAAACTTCCAAAACAATATTGAATAGAAGTGTTGATAAAGGGCATCCATGGTTGTTTCCTGTTCGCAGTGGAGAAGGCTTTCCGTTTCTCTCTATTGAGAGTGCTGTAGGCTGTTGGTTTTGTATATATGCTGTTTATTATGTTGAGGAATT
>NW_006408835.1:2622623-2625817 GCF_000296735.1 Chrysochloris asiatica
CAGTGAAGCCATCTGGGCCTGGACTTTCTTTGATCAATTTCTTCTTTCATTATGGGTCTGTTAAGGTTTTCTACTTCACTCTGTGTAAGTTTAGGTAGGTCGTGTTTTTCTAGAAATATATCCATCTCTACTACGTTTTTGAATTTGTTGGAGTACAACTCTTCACAGTATTCTTATTATCCTTTTGATTTCCTTTGGTTCCATTGTGACATCGCCCATGTGGTTTGTAATGTGAGTTATTTGTGTCTTCTCCCTCTTTTCTTGTTAGTTTTGCCAATGGTTTGTCAATTTTATGAATCCTTTTGAAAAACCAGTTTTTTGTCCTGTTGATTCTTTCTATAGTTTTTGTTTTACTTCTCATTTATTTCTGCTCTAATCTTTATTATTTCTTTTCATTTCATGACTGTAGGTTCCCTCTGCTGGACTGTTTCTAATTGTTGTAGATGCTGTGTTAATGGGTTAATTTTGGTTCGATCCTCTTTTAGGATGTGCACATTTATCTTAATAAATTGTCCACTCAGCACTGCTTTTGCCATGTCCCAAATAATTTCGTATATTGTGTTTTCATTCTTATTTGTTTCTAGGAACTTTGTGAATACACGTATTATTTCTTCTTTTACCCAGTTGCTTTTCAGCAGGGTGTTATTCAGACTCCATATATTAAACTTTATTTCCTTGGTCTTCTCATTGTTGATTTCTAGTTTTATAACACTGTGGTCTGAAAAGATGCTTTGTAGTATTCTGATGTTTGTAAATTTATGGAGGCTTGCTTTGTGACCTAACACATGGTTATTCCGGAAAATGTTCCATGCGCACTGGAGAAGAATGTATATTGTGCTGTTGTTGAGTTGAATACTATGTACACACATCTATGAGGTCAAGTTGGTTGATTGTGTTGTTTAGTTCCTCTGTAGCTTTGTAGAGTTCCTTTCTGGTTGTTCTGTCCCTTTTCTAAAGTGGTGTATTAAATCGCCCAGTATAATTGTAGATTTATCTATTTTTTTCTTCAATTCTAGTAAGGTTTACTTCATATATCTTGGTGCTTTTTCATTGGGAGCATAGATATTTATTATGGCTAAGTCATCTTGCTCAATTGACCTTTTGATCATGAGATAGTGTCCTTCTTTGTCTCTTATGCTGGTTTTTGTCTTAAAGTTTACTTTATCAGAGATTAGTATTCCTACTCCTGCTTGTTTATTGTTGCAGTTAGCTTGGTATATTTTTTTCCATCCTTTAACTTTTAGTCTGTTTTCGTCTTTGTGTGTAAGGTGTGTCTCTTGCAGGCAGCATATTGAAGGGTCTTATTTTCTTATCCATTCTGCCACTCTCTGTCTCTTCACTGGTGCATTTAATCCATTGACATTTAATGTAATTATCGATGTTGTAATGTGCTATGGAGTCTATTCTGATTCATAGAGACCCTGCGCAGTGTTTCCGAGGCTGTAAATCTTTACAGAACCAGTAAGCCTCATCTTTCTCCTGCGGAACTGCTGGTAGTTTCAAACTGCTTACCCTGAGGTTCGCAGTCTGATTTGTAACCACTAAGCTACCAGAGCTCCTTATATAGGTATGAATTAATTGCTGCCATTATGTTAATTTTTTGGTAGCGTTGTTCGTTCCTTTGTTCTGCATGTCTTTTTGTGCTGAGTTTGTGTTTTTTTGTGCTATTTCTTCTCAGTTTTCAAGTTTCCTTGTTCTGCCTGGATATTGATTTTCATGGTAAGTTGTGAAGTATGAATTTTCTTTGGGGTTACCTTATAGTCTATTAACTTTTCTATCTATTTAAGAGAATTGTATCCTGTAAAGAGCTCTGGTAGTGTAGTGGTTACACATCGGGCTGCGAACTGCAAGGTCAGCAGTTCAAAACTACCAGCTGCTCCGCGGAAGAAAGATGAGGCGTTCTGCGCCTGCAAAGATTTCCAGCCTCAGAAACCCTGTACAGGGTCGCTATGGGTCGGAACCGACTCGATGGCACTTAACAACAACAACAACAACAACTGTATCCTGTAAAGAGCTCTGGTAGTGTAGTGGTTACACATCGGGCTGCGAACTGCAAGGTCAGCAGTTTGAAACTACCAGCTGCTCCACGGGAGAAAGATGAGGCGTTCTACTCCTGTAAAGATTAACAGCCTTGGAAACCCTGTGCAGGGTCGCTATGAGTCAGAACCGACTCCATGGCACATAACAACAACAACATTATATCCTGTAATCTACCTGACACCCTCACCACCTGGATCTCTGTTGCTATGTTTATCCCTTCTATGACACCGATATAATTTTGAACTTCGATTGACCTCCCAGCTCCTTTGAATTTGTTGTTGTAGTTTTGTTCTGTTCTGGACTCTGCTGTCAACTGAGTTCCATGTGGTGTTGCCACGCTTGTCAATCTCTGGTTGTTGTCTGTTCTTGTTGGTTCTCAGTTCACAGAACTCCTTTTAGGATGGACTTTTTTGGGGGTGTGCACCCTCCCACCCACCTGAAGGCATCCGGGCTGGACAAAGAAGGCACGGCAGGGAACAGGAGGGAAAAAAAGGTGTAGAATCACTCCATGCCTCCTTTTGCAAATGTTGCTTCACTGCTTTTAGCTTAGGTTCCCTGTGCTAGTCTGTCTGTAGTCCCACCCTCTGACTTCTGCCCTGGTGGGATGGCCGCAGAGGGAGTCCTGTGTAGATTTCTAAAACTCAATATTTTCCTTTATACCATGATTTTTCCACTTGTAGTTGCGGGAAACTGACGCACAGACCCTTATGTTAGATCCAGAGTTCTGAAGCAGTTTCGTGAGAGCTGTCTCTGGATTTTCAGCCCTAACCCCACAGAGCAGAGTCCTGCTCTGCCGCTGCCAAATGGAAGTCTGTGTCTCCCATAAAGATTTGCAGCCTTGGAAACCCTATTTAAGGGAAACCCTATTCAGGGTCACTATGAGTCAGAACCAACTCCACGGCACACAGCCACCACCAACAAACTATGCTAGTGAATATTTCAGTTGTTAGGAAATACAAGTACACACTGAAGTATTTTAGGAGTAAAGGACATGATGTCTGCAAATTACTATCAGATGTTTCAGAAAAGAGAATGTTTTTGCATGCATTGTTGTTGTTGTTAGGTGCCATCAAGTCAGTATTGACTCATAATGACCATATGCACAGCAGAACGAAACACAGCCCTGCCTGATCCTGGGCCAACCTCACTACTGC
>NW_006408835.1:2626321-2629924 GCF_000296735.1 Chrysochloris asiatica
GGTTAACTTGAACCGCCAAGTTTGCAGTTGAAACAACTGCACAGTCCAGTGCATTAACCCACAGTGCCACACCAGGACTCCATGCATTATAATGTTGCTTGCAGTTGTTAATAGCCATCGAGTTGGTTCTGACCCATAGCAACCCTGTACAGGGTTTTTGTGCAGCAGCTGATGAGCTTGAACTTGAGACCTTTTGGTTCAAACCGACTTTGCTGTCCAGCGCATTAACCCAGAGAGCCACACCAGGACAATTTGTGGAAAAATTGAATGAAAAGATAGTGAAAATTTTCAACAAATTTTTTGAAACCTGTCTGTACTTTGTCCCTAGGTGGCACAAATAGTTTGTATTTAACTATGATTCATATATATTCATATCCACATACAGTACGAGAAAAGGCCAGGCGATCGGTTTCTGTTTAAAAATACAGCCAGGGCATTAATTACGGGCAATGGGTACACAATTATTAACGTATTTGATATCACTAAGACTGTATGTACATCAAAAAATGCTGAGTTGCCAAATGCTGAGAAACTTATTTTTACAAACAAAAACAAACACACACACACACACACACACACATAAAAAACAGTCTTTGAGGTTGCTTATATACAATTAAACACTTCATGGGATTTGTTTTCTTGGTTTGAAGGTTTAAGGTCATGCTTTTGAGAGACACTGCAATCAATCAGCCTAATATTGTTTCTCAGTACTTCTGTTCTAAGTCTTAGCTTGCTGTGTATTCACCAGAGTATTAAAAGCTACCAAGTGGCCATCCAATGTATAACAAATGGTCTCCCCATGCATCTGAAGCAAGAGAGGAATTAGAGAAGGAAATTGATCACTTATTGACCCAGTTGTCAGGATTTCTATTTATTTTAACTTTTTAGTGAGAATTGGGTGAAGGTCTATGAAGCAAATCACTCAATGCTTCATATACATTTTCGTTCGTGTCTCTGATTGTAATCGTACAGTGTAACATCATTTATCTCACTTCCTTCCTGTTTCTTGTTTTCATTCCTTCTTCTTTCCTAAGCCTTTTGAACTATATCCTTGGGACAATGATGGACTATTTTATCTCAAACGGTTAGCTAATACTTAGGTGTGCGTGCATACCTCACTTCTGTTATTTTTCATGCTAGAGCTATAGATCTGTCTATTCTTTGGCTGAAAATTGAGCTATCTGAGTGAGTTCATTTACAGACCAAAAGGGTGACTCTATGGGTGGTCACAGTTTCAGGGTTTCACTAGTCTCCATGTGACCCGTGAGTCTGGTCTTCTTTTCTTTTTGACTTTAAGTTTTGTTTTACATTTTTCTCCCACTGCACTCAGGACCTTTTAATGTGATCCATTTCAAAGCAGTTGGTAATGGAAACCTGGCATCATCCAATTCTCCTAGGCTCAGGGTCATGGACACTGATGTCTGCATGGTCCATTAGTCCACTGTTAGACACATGGACTAATTGTTTACATGTGTCTTCGATTTTCTTTATTTTTCTTTCCAGGGAGAGATCAATAGATAGCTACTCATGAGCTTTTAAGAACCTAGTTTTTAAGAGGCTCAACAAAGCAGGATTTGCATTGTTGTCTTTATGGGCTATACCAATTGATTTTAGCGTCCCCAGAGACCATGGACCTGAGCCCCCCAGACCCAGTGACTCATTTCCTGAAGATGTCTGATAATGGTTAAGGAATTTTCTTAAACACTATATATGCTCCACCACACTCATGGATATATTTGTAGCGCAGGTAAATACACTTGTAGAAACCTCCTCTGTGAACCCTAAACATATTTGTGGTACAGTCCCACTCCTCCCACACACCCATTCCGCCTGAGTGTCTACCCACGCAGAGATGGCTGTTACTGTAACAGTATTTACACCTGTTAACCTTGAACTCTTGTGCTCCTCCGTGTGTCTTCCACTGCTTCCAACGTGTTTACTGACCACCAAACTTGTTATCAGAAATCCTGGTGTGGCGCTGTGGGTTAATGCAAGGTCGGCGGTTCAAGCTCACCAGCTCCTCCTTGGAAACCCTATGCAGGGTTGCTAATCGGTTGGAACCAATCCAAAGGCACTTAACAACAACAATCTTACTGTCTGATGGGGCAAGATCAGGGCAGTAGGGCAGGTGGGATAAAGTTTCCCGATGAAATTATCCTGGGAAATTCCTTGCTGCTCTTGTCATGATGGGGAAAAAAAATTGTTCCTGGACACTTATTTTCTTACCAACACAGCTTTCCGTTTTCTCAAAACTTCTTCCTAATAAGCCTGTGATCATCCTATGACCATGGAGAAAATCTATCAAGATGACCCCTTTGGAATCTCAAAAAAGAAATGTCATAACCTTGTGATCTGACCTCTCTGCCTTGAATTTAACTGGCCCAGCAGACCACCTGGGAGACACTGCTTTGATTGTGCTTTTTTAAAAATGAAGGCACCCTAACAAGAGAGTTCATTAAGACAAGCAAGCGTATTACTGAAAGACCTTATCTGTAGCCATTCACGGATCGCAGAGTCATACCCAAACACATTTGTTTTAAGAAAATCATGCATGTAATTACCTGGAACTGTAGTAGCAAATTTTTTTTTACCATCCTTCATATGTACAAGGGTGTTTCAAAAACTCCATGGAAACACAAAATGGAATTTTTCCATGACGTTTATGAAGCCCCCTGGCATTCACCACAACTGACTGTCAGTTTGTCTTACTGTGGTGGCTTGCGTGCTGTTCCGAAACTGAAAGCTCCAGTATTACAAATATCAGCAGGGTCACTCATGGTGGACACATTTCAGCAGAACTTCTAGACTAAGACAGACTAAGAAGGGGCTGAGGATCTACGTCTGGAAATTGCTGTTGTTGCTAAGTGCCATTGAGTCACTTCTGACTCACAGCGACCCTGTTTAGGGTTTCTGAGGAGCAGCTGGTGAATCTGGACAGCTGACCTATGGTTCAAACCAACCTTGCTTATGTTCAGAGCACAACAGTACTCTGAGAATTAGTCAAGGAAAACCATATGGATCACAATAGAATATTGCCTGAGACAGCGCTAGGAGATGAGTCCTTCAGTTGGAAGGCACACAAAATACAAAATAACCACAGCATTAGACAAGAGATGCCAACAATTAAGAAGATGATGAGGACTGGGAAACATTTCACTCAATTGTGCATGATGCTCCCATGCACTTGCAATTAACAATGAGTATTTATGTACATATAAAGGAGTCAGGGTAGCATAGTGGGTTATGAGTTCATCTGCTAACCTCAAGGTCAGCAGTTCGAACCCACCAGCTGCTGTGCCAGAGAAATATGAGGCTTTCTAGTTCCCATAAAGATCTATAGCCTTGGGAACCCCACACAGGATTGCTATGAGTCAGACCGACTCAAGGAAACAAAATCCCTATCACCAAACCAGCTTGGAGCTGGCTAGAACAGAAGATACTTCTTGAAAGAAAGACCTACAGGAAAAATACAAAACAATAGAGGCAGATGGACTGTTACTACAAGAACAAACAAATTGCTTGCCCAAGAAACATCAAGGCATGTGGTCGGTTCCCCTTAATGCAAAACCCTTTCCAAGACTAAGACTCAATGGAAATACGTGC
>NW_006408835.1:2630899-2637929 GCF_000296735.1 Chrysochloris asiatica
GGTTGATGATGCATGGAGGGGATTGTAACCATGGCAATGAAACGATGTATGGTGGAATGAATGTAAAACTAAAGTTCTGCCATGTAAAATATCATATAATTCACAATAAAACATGGAAAAAAAAATCCCTATCACCATCACCATGTAAATACAAGGAGGCTTCAAAGAGTTTGTGGAAAAATGCCCCTCATATCTGCATTTACGTAGAAATCTGCAGATGTATAGTGAAAATTATTTAAAATGTGGCAAAATGTTAACAACTGGGAAATCTGGGTAAAGGCTACATGAGAGTTATTTCTACCTTTACTCCATGTCCTCTATAGGTTTGAAGTATTTCAAAATAAAATCAACACTGTGAAAAACTAATGACACATGAGTCTTTCCTTTTAAGTCAGCATCTCAGGGCAGTGCTGTCACACTGTTAAAAATTACACAGAGAACGTGGCTCTTATTGTAAGATGGTGGTCAGTGGTCCTTGTTTTGTGGCTGTCTTCACTGGAATGTCTCAGTGTATGCATATTTCCATTAGTATGCACAATACAGCAGTACTGGGTGACTGGATCACGTCTGAGGTGTCTCTCTCTGAAGCGGGCTGTGGTGGTGTACTTATGACCCACACATGCTCAAACACCTAGCATGGCAGGGCCACCTACTCCATAGGCGGACTCTGTATTCTTAGAAGCTATACAAAGTCCACACATTTATTAAGAAAGTAACTTGAAAACTCCAGCTCATGCAAGCCCTTGTATGTCTATGGGTCGCATCAAAATCAGTTCCCACAATTATCCTGTACTCATCGAGTATAAGGAGGCTGCCTATAAGCCAACATGTTATCTTTATCACAACAATTGATACTTCACATCATATTTCAAATGATGTTATTTATACTTATTTTTAAATTCCTTATTTGCAGAAAAATTTTCACTTGAGTCTACCAATAAGCAGGGAGGTCTTTTTTTGTATTGTGTTTGTCTTAGTGGGGACCTTCTAAGTGTGGCACTGTAGGGTAAGTAACAGACTGCTAACAACAAGGTAGGTAGTTCAAACCCATCAGCTACTCCTCAGAAACCCGGGCTGCTATGTGTTGGAACCGACTCCATGGCACTCAATAACAGTGACCGTCGTCTATGAGAATCTTTAAGGCCAGCTGTCTTGCAGTACTTTGAGCAGCAGCATTGTGTAATTAGCATGAGCAGAAGAGTATCACTGTCTCCTCAGATCTCCAGGCAACTGCCCAGCATGTACTACAAAGTTGTCTTCAAGTCATGCAACCCGACACTTAGTGGGATCAAACCATTGTGACCTCACAGACTTTTAATTGGCTGATTTTCAGAAGTAGAACATCAGAACATCGTTTGCTAGTCCAATTTTGTCTACAGCTCCACAGAAACTTGTTCAATACCACAGCAACCTTTAAGTCTCCACTGAGAGATGGATGGTGGTGGCAAGGGTCGAGTCTGGGTCTTCTACTGAACCACCACTGCCCAAAACCTGTCTGCTAATCCCCACTGTTACCCTGATGCCCAGAGAAAGGGATGGATAAGAGAACAAACCAAACTGTGAGACTGACAGATGGGTCGATGGATGGAGCTGTGAGCTGAAACAGACACAGGTTGGTGAAGGAAGACAGGCAGATTAACTGGAAGTTGAAAAAATTAAAATTTGAGGAGCAGACAAAAATTTGAGTAGAGCCCAGAGTAATGAGGAGAACAGAAAAGGGCAATATTCAGGTTCTTCTCCAGATCTGGATAAAGCAGGTACAAAGTGAGCACCACCAGCAAAATTTCAGATGGAGATGTTGTCTGTGGCTATATTTTTACAAATTACAGTATTCACGAAAAAGCATTTGAAATTTTATACAATTTCACCCTGAAAACCCTAATTCATCTCTAAAATATATTTGCTATGAGTAGAGTTTATAATCATAATCTCTACACCACGCATGACACATTATTTTGGGGAAAGTAGCTTATATACCAATAAAATATACAGATCATGTATTTATGAAAATATTAAATGATTAGTTAAGAGTTAGTAATAGCAATTAACTGCAATTTCTTTTAAAAGTCAAAACCTATTCTCTTGCGTCACTTCCCTTCCCAGCTGGCTACATTTCAATATTAAAAAAGCAGACAACGTGAGCAGAAATGACTAGCTAACAGGAAGAGTAAGCAACTCCACGCTTCAGTTATAGCTGTCAAACAAACAGGGTTAGTTCAGCTCATATTAGACAGTTGATCTGCAAGGAAGAAATTACATTTCAACTGCTATTTTGGCATTAATTCCTTAGAACCAAGAAAAAAAACCATACAAGCTTACAAGGTCTAACACCAAAAAGAATCAGTACCTGAAACTGACTGTGTACATCTTACCCCCATCCTCCAATTGCCTGGGAGGTCTCAAGATTCAGAGAGGTTTCCAGAGCAGATTTGAAAGTAAATGCCCCTGCGTCAAACCTCCCTGTGGGTTTGTTCCTTTGCTCCCACACAGGCTCAGTAAACATCTTCTAAGGTTTCTTGGAACTACAGAAACAACCAATCACAGTGGCAGACTGCCTGGGAACCTGCCTGCATCACTGCCCAGGACGTGGCCCCAGCAAACCCCAGACAGGCACCAGCTCAGAATTATTTTGCACCTGAACAAGTCTGCTAGGTCCAAAACACTCGTCCAGGGCTACACTGCTAAGTAACAATGAAGACTAGTAGCCAGGGTCTCATCAAATCATACATAAAGCCTTCCCATCTTGTTGTAAGAAATACACAGCGTTTTGACAATGCTTGTAAAAAGAAACTATATACATATACACATCTACTCATGGACGTCTGGTGTGGCGCTGCAGGATCAGCACTGGACTGCGAACTATAAAGTTGGCAGTTCAAACCCATCAGGTGCTCCTCAGAAACCCTAGACAGGGTCGCAATGAGTCAGAATTGGCTCAACAGCACTTCAACATACTCATAAACAAACACACACACACACACCACTTGATCCAGCATAGCACTGCTGAGAATCTTGTTCTGTCTCTCCATCCATCTATCCATTCACTCACACATCTATCCTCTCATCTACCTACCATACACCAATAAGTGACTAAAATCTATGCTCAGTCAACTCGAATTGTGAGAGGAAAATGCTGCAATAATGGCTCTTTCTAGATAAAGGGAATTAGGCGAAATAAATTATGGAACCACCACACAATAGAATAACAAGCAGATTTGGATGAAAATGAAATAACTGCACATCAATTCTGAGAAAAGATACACTCAACATTGTCCACAATGTTCGCTTCTAGAGAATCAGACTAGAATTTGCAACCAAGGAGAAAGGAAATCTTACTATTTATTGTACAACTTCTTAGACTATTGAAGTTTCACTTTTTTCTTTACTGTCAGCACTGATAATTTTTATAATTAAAAAATTAATTTTATTACTTTTCTGGATAAGCACAGATAACTTGATAATCAATTGTTGTTGTTGCTGTTAAGTGCAGTCAAATCAATTCCAACCCATAGCGACCCTGTATAGGGTTTCCAAGGAGCACCTGATGAGCTTGAATCGCCAATCTCACAGTTCAAATGGCTTTACAGTCTGGTGAATTAACCCACAGAGCCACACCAGGACTTCCCATGTGCCACAGAGGTTGGAAATGATCAGACATGTTTTCGGGCAATACAGTTCATTCATAGAAGCACCGAATACACCTGAGAACTGCCTCTGATTGGCTGCCCACTTGGTACTCCTTAGCCACAGTCCCCTCATGGACCTCTTGACGTGTGGATGTGTGGATGTGTGGATGAAGGAAGTGTGTAAGGGACACAGAAACTCCAGCAGGAAGATGGCAACCAGGTGCCCACTGGAAACAGACTCCATCACTGACCTTTCACTGGAAACAGTATGTAATGATAGGAGAAGCAGCAGTAACTCCATAGAGTATAAGGGTTTCAAAAGTTCACGGAAAAACGGAACTGAAAGGCAACAGAATATTTCTATGCACTTTCAAAACCCACTCATGTAATATTCCATTTTTAAATTGCCCGTTGCAGCCAATCTCATCAGCTGCAGCTGGAACAGATGAGAAAGCAATGCCATCTCAGATCTTTCAGATTTGATATTTTCTTCTTGTAACTTTTTATTGTGAATTGAGTGAAGGTTTACAAAGCAAATACTAAGTTTTATACCCAACAAATTTATGATTTGCAATTCCTTCCATGTTACAACAGCTATCCCAATTCCTCCCTGTGGTTCCTTTTTCCATTCCACCCTCCCTCCCAAACCCTTTGAATCTTGTCCCCAAGTAAACAATGTCCTTTTGTTCTTCAACGGTTGACCAGTCCATGGCCAGCATAACTTTACTAGAGTTGCTGCCGCCTCACCCCGGCCACCCCTATATACCTAATCCACCCTTTGGTCAAAACTTGGCCCAGGATGGTAAGTCCCATTCCAGATATAAAGTACTAGTCACGGGTTCCTGCAGTTTCTTTCTGACTAGCAAGCCCGGTCTTTTTTATAATTTTGAGGTGTGTTTCACAGTTTCCCACTTTATCCAGAACCTTCTAACATTACCCCATTTAGAGCAGTTTGGCAGTGATAGCCGGGCACCACCTAGTTTTCCTGGTCTCAGTCGTGAAGAATGATTTTCACGTGTCCCACTAGGCTATTGGACTGACTGACTCCAAGTTTAACTTTTCATCACTCCTCTTTCTTCTGCACGCAGAGAAACCAGAAGTTGCACCTTAGATGGCTGCTCATGCCCTTTGAAGATCCCAGTCACTATTTAACAAATTCAGATGTAGAAAATTGTCTTTGTGGACATTATACCAGTTGACCATGGTGTCCCCAGAGTAGATATTTTCCTTTTTCAGGAAAAGACACATAGATCCAGCAAACACAGAGACACACAGAATGCGCTCACGTCACATATGCACAATTGTTGTTGTAAAGTGCTCTTGAGTCAGTTCCGACCCATAGCAATCCTGTTTAGGGTTCCCAAGGAGAAGCTGGTGAGCCCGAACCACTGACTTTGTGGTTTAAACCGACTTTGCAGTATGACGTATTAGCCCTTAGTGCCACACCAGGATGCCATATGCACAGCACACACGCACAAAGGCATATATACATGAATACACACACATATGCACACAGAGCACACGCACCATGCAAACACATCATGAACACACACATATGCAGACACACACAACACAGTGCACGCACGCAGCACACACACACACACATGCACAAACAAGCATACATGCAAACATGCACAGAGGTCACTAAGTACACACATACATAGAGAATAGGTTTGTAGAACTGCCAGTGTATTCTGAGTCACAAGTCGCCACAAAAAGAAAAATAATCACCAGCTCTCTGAGGTATGACACTTGTCCCCTGGGGATCGATCTCTGGAGACCGCACAAGTCATTGTCTTACCCAGTCTTGTGCAGCAACACATCAGGGAAGTATGAAGCTCTTCTGCACACTTTACCAATATTTACAGAGCCCGTTTTTAGAGCCCCACTGCACTACAGATCTACCCAAACAAATGAAGCAGATCCAAAAGGGAATCTAATTTTCAGGCTTGTTGTTGGTAAGTGCCAGGCTTAGAAGAGTACAAATTTAATTAAAATAAGATCTTCGTTCTGTGGATTCTTGAACTATTAAGTGGGCACAGAGTTTAATACAAATCTAGTCAAAAGCATAATCAAGGGGTTGGCACAGCCTTTGGGAAAATGAGGTTTTTATTCCTTCATATTTTATCTACTTGGGAACTTTTCATAGTCTGCTGAGGCTCAAAGACCTAAGCCTCAGGAGTTCCTTTCCTCTGCATGAAGCTTATATGCATCCAAGCCGAGCACTGCAGAGACAAAGCCACTTAGTGCATGCTGTTATGCCAAGATAATCATAGATATTCCGTTTCTTTGGAAAAGAAGAAGAGAGGAGGAGTAAATTCTCTACTTCTCAGAGAAGTGTGGCAATGCTTGGGGGAGCCACAGTTTCCCTCAAATGGCAGTGTGTATGCATGTTCACTTGGCATCCTCCACCCATCAAGGAGTCTTATAAACCAGTAACTGGAGAATTGATGGCACCACACGTACTGCTCTGTGATGGCCAGTCAACACTCTTGAACCACATGGTCCAGGCCTGGTACCCTGCCGCTTTCTCTCAGTATGGTATGCTCAAAGATGATAGCTTGTTAAAAATAGGTGTGCTCTGGTAGCGTAGTGGTTACTCATCGGGCTGCTAACCTCAAGGTTGGCAGTTGAAACTACCAGCTGTTCCACGGGAGAAAATGAGGCTTTCTGCTCCGCAAAGATTTACAGCCTCGGAAACCCTGTGCAGGGACAGACACCACGGTACTTAACAACAACAACAAGTGTCACTTAAGAGTCCTGGTGTGGCACTGCAGGATAAGCACTGGACTGCAAATCAAAGGGTCAACAGTTCATACCCATCAGCTGCTTCTTGGAAATAGGGTCACTATGAGTTGGAACCGATTTAATGGTATTTATTAGCAACAACATACTTCGGTTTTCTGGAGATTTCTCCCTTGAAAAACAACAACAAGAAAACCACATTGAAAACTGTGTGTAGAAGGTGCACTTCGGGTTTGAAAGAGGGTATTTCTATTTTCAGTTTCTGGGTGGAACAATTACCACACTTGACTGCTCTGTTAAACAAAAGGTTAGAGGTTCAAGTATACACAGCAGTATCTCAGAAGCCACTAAAAACTCTATATAATACAGAAATAATACAAGGAGTTACAGTGAAGGACAACTGGGCTTTACTTCCCATCTTTATTTAGCATTTTATTCTGAAATAAACACAAACTTTCAGAGAATTTGCAAAAGGACATTAGGAAATGGGTAAGGATCACGTGGAACCTCGGCTACTTAAGACAGAGACATTGCCATGCTGCAATGAGTCTCAATGACTGGTAAGACTGAGGAATTCGCACTGACCACCTAAGACAGGCAGCGTCCCTTAAACAATCAATAAATAAGGAGGACTCAGATGCAGACAGTACAGACCCGGT
>NW_006408835.1:2641059-2641576 GCF_000296735.1 Chrysochloris asiatica
GTGGAATCCAGAACCCCATCTAGAATCCTCTGAGGTAGGAAATTTCCACTGGAAAAGGACAAGTAGACCAGCCTGGAGTGGCTTGAGCAGCAGAAGATACTTCGTGAAAGAAAGACTGGTAGGAAAAATAAAAAAAAAACAATAACGGCAGTCTAACTGACTACTACAAGAACAAGCAAGCTGTTTGCCCATGAGCCAGTAGGAGGGCCGTTAACTGTCAGTTTTCACACAGTGAGTCTTGTTGCTGTGTGGTTAAGTGCCCTCAAGTTAGTTCTTACTCACAGCAACCCTGTAAAGAAAGAGTTTTCAAGGAGCAGTTGGTGGGTTTGAACCACTGACCTTGTTGTTAGCAGTCCAGCACTTATCCTACAGTGCCATAGTGAATCTTGTTAAGTGCTGTCGAGTCAGTTTCAACATACTGCGACTCTGAATAGGGTTTCCGAGGAGTGGCTAATGAGTTTGAACTGCTGACTCTTCAGTTAACAGTCCAGTGCTTATCCTACAGGCTACACTAGGA
>NW_006408835.1:2641676-2642504 GCF_000296735.1 Chrysochloris asiatica
TAGGAGGGCCGTTAACTGTCAGTTTTCACACAGTGAGTCTTGTTGCTGTGTGGTTAAGTGCCCTCAAGTTAGTTCTTACTCATAGCAACCCTGTAAAGAAAGAGTTTTCAAGGAGCAGTTGGTGGGTTTGAACCACTGACCTTGTTGTTAGCAGTCCAGCGCTTATCCTACAGTGCCATAGTGAATCTTGTTAAGTGCTGTCGAGTCAGTTTCAACACACTGCGACTCTGAATAGGGTTTCCGAGGAGCGGCTAATGAGTTTGAACTGCTGACTCTTCAGTTAACAGTCCAGTGCTTATCCTACAGGCTACACTAGGACTCCTGGGACTCTAGAATTCTATAAATAGAGTAATATACAAGAGACTCTCTGTTGTGAAATTACAGTGGTCTACGTCTGTTTCCTACAAATGCAGACTGGACATCAGGGGGTGTGGGCAGAGGAAGGGTAAGAGGATATTTACCAAACCCTCCTTCGCCAATTCAAAACTCCTTGCTTCATTTTGCCCAGTGGATCATTCTTTTTTTGCCTTTTTTGGTAAACTTATTTATTGTCTAAATTGCTTTTCCTTCATGCTAATTTAGAAAGTGAGATGAAAATGCAACAAAAGAAAAATGAGTTAAGGGAAACAGAAGGCCAGAGTCCATACAGCAAGTGCTGGCACCACTACAGGGGTGGGATCATGTCACTGAGGTAGGCCAGGTGGGAAGACCAGCGGAAAGACACCACCTCGCCCAAGGGACACCTCCTTTCAAGATTCTAATTGAACGCGGTTCCACAGAATTGACTGTAACTCATGTTGACCCCTATGTGTGTTAAAACAGTGCTGT
>NW_006408835.1:2642864-2750357 GCF_000296735.1 Chrysochloris asiatica
AATAAAATAATGGTGTAAAGCTAATGTTTTCCCATGTAAACTATGACTCAGTTCACAATTTAGAAAAATAATAATAGTAGTACTGTGCCCATAGGGTTTCCAATGGCTAATTCTTCAAAAGTTAATCATCGGATCTTTCATTTGAGGTCACTAGGGGAACTCTAATCGCCAATCTTTCATTAGCAGCTAGGCACATAAATCATTTGGACCACCCAAGCACCCCGGCTCCTGACTATTATTGTTTTGTGTAATTTATTTGGTTCTGATTGCTAGCAACCCTATATCGGGTTTCCAAGAGCCACTGGTAGGCTCAAACAGTGGACTTTGTGGTTAGCAGTTCGGTGCTTATCCTACAGTGTCACATCAGGGCTCAAGTTCTGATTGTTGTTGCTAAGTGTAAGAGAATTGGTTCTGAATCACAGCGACCCTGCATAGCGTTTAAGATGAGCAGGAGTGAGGGTTTGAACCACTGATCTTGTGGTTAGCAGTCCTCTGTTCTACAGAACCAAAAAAGGACAAGTTCTAATTAATGTTGCCAAGTATATTAAAAGGGCTTTGTGGTTAACACTCAAGATGAAAAGCAGAAATGGTCAAAGCCTGAAACATCCTCAACCAAGACTCAAAAAGCCTCTACACAAGCACTTTGCAAACTTGCGATTTCAAACCTTTTAACCATGAGGACTTGATACATTTGTTGTTGTTAGATGCCTCTGAGTAGGTTCTGACTTCAGTAATTCTATGCACAACAGAATGAAACACTGTCTTGTCCTTTGCCATTATCACAATTGCTATGCTTATTGCTCAATGTCGCTGTCATGTAATAATCCATCTTGTTGGAGGTCTGCCTAGTTCATACCAACCACCAGACTGTTTATCACGGTACTTTCAATATTCCTCCCCAACACCAGAACTCAAATGCACTTATTCTTTTATGGTCTGCTTTATTCACTGTCCAACGTTCAAATGCATGCAAGGCTCACCACAGTCTTCAAACTGACATGTTTGCCCTTTAACACTTTAAAGAGGTTTTCAGCAGAGCTTTGCCTAATGCAATATGTTGCCTAATTTCTTGAAGGCCATTCCCATTAGCATTGATTTGTGGATCTACACAAAATGAAGTCTTCGACAATTTCAATCTTCTTTTCATTTATCACGATGTTATCTATTGGTCCAGTTATGAGGAACTTTGTTTTCTTTATAACTAAGGTGCAATCCATACTGAAGGCTATAGTCTTTAATCTTCATCAGTAACTAAATTAAATCCTTCTTGCTTTTAGCAAGCAAGGTTGTATCATCAGCATATCACAGGTTGTTAATGAGTCTTCCTCCAATCCTGATACCACACTCTTCTTCATATAATCTAGCTTCTTGGATTATATGCTCACCATACAAATTAAATTAAGTACTGTGACGGGATGCAACTGTGGCACACATCTTTCCTGATTTGTAATTGTCTAGTATTCCCTCATTCTGTTTGAACCACTGCTTCTTGGTACATATACAGATTTCTCATGAGCATAATTAAGTGTTCTGGAATATCCATTATTCACAATGTTACCCATAGTTTATTGTTATCTACACAGTTGAATGCCTTTGCATACACAATAAAGCACAAGTAAATGTCTTTCTGGCATTCTATGCTATCAATCAAGATCCACCTAACATCAGGATGACATCCCTCTTTCCAAATTCTAAATGCAGCTGGAATTTCTGGCAGTTCCCTGTCAGTGTACTACTGTAACCACTTTTGAATTATCATCAGCAAAATTTTACTTGCATGTATATTAATACTGTTCAAAGATCTGTGTATTCTATTGAGTCACCTCTCTTTGGAATGAGTACAAATATGGATCTCTTCCCATCTGTTGGCTAGGTAACTGTCTTCCAAACTATCTGGCATAGATTGGTGAGTGCCTCCGGAGCTACATCAGTTTGTTCAAATACTTCAATCTGCATTCCATCAATCCCTGGAGCCTTTTGGCCAATACCTTCAGTGCTGCTTGGACTTCTGCCATCAGTACCATTGGTTCTTGATCATATGCTTCCTCTTGACATAGTTGAGCACTGCCCAATCCTTTTAGTACAATGAATGTGTAGATTCACTTCATCTTCTTTTTATGCTGTCTGCATCATTCAATATTTTGTAACCAGAACCCTTCAATATTGCAACCAGAGGCTTTAATTTTTATTTGTTCTTTCAGCTTGAGAAATGTTGAGCATAGTCTTCCAATTTGGTTTTCTGACTCTAGGCCTTTGTACATTTCATTATAATACTTTGTCTTCTTGAGCTGCCCTTTGGAATCTTCTATTCAGCTCTTCCTCATTTCTTCCAGTTGCTTTACTTTCCCTACACTCAAGAACAAGTTCCAGAGTCTCTTCTGATGTCAGTTTCGGTCTTTTATTCTTTCCTGTGTTCTTAAATAATCTTTTGCTTTCTTCATGAATGATGTTCTTGATGTCATCACACAATTCTTCTGGTCTTCAAGTGTTAGTATCTTATGCATCAAATCTATTCCTCAGGTGGTTTCTAAATTCAAGTGGGAAATATACCCAAGGTCATATTTTGGCTGTCATGAACTTGTTTTAATTTTCTTCAGTCTCATCTTGATCTTGGATATGAGCAACTGATGGTCTGTTCCACTCTTTGCCCTTGGCCTTGTTTGGCTGATACTGAGCAACTCTATCATCTCTTCCTGCAAATGTAGTCAATTTTATTCCTGTGTACTTCTGGTGAAGTCCATGTATATAATAGCCTTTCATTGAGACCATACATGTGGGCCCATCTGATGGAATACAGCTGTTGAAAAAAGGTATTTGCAATGAATAATTCATTGGTCTTGCAAAATTCTATCTTGTGATCTCTAACATCGCTTCTGTAACCAAGGCCGTATTTTCCAACTACTGATCTCTCCTTTTTGTTTTCAACTTTATCGCATTTCAATCATCCGTAATGAACAATACATCTTGATTGCATGTCTGATTAATTTCAAACTGAAGAAATTGGTACAATTCTACAATTTCATCATCACTGACTTTAGCATTGGTGTGTAAATTTGAATAGTAATGGTATTGACTACAATTCCTAGTAGGTGTACGGATATTACGCTATCACAGTTAGCACTGTACTTCAAGACTGATGTTGAAATGGCTCTTGTTGATGACAAATTTGACGTCATTCCCATAATAAACCATATGACTGTCCAACTCAAAATGGTCAGTATCAGTCCATCTCAGCTCACTAATGCCTTACATATCAATCTTTATGTGTTCCATTTCATTTTTTGACAACTTCTAATTTTCCTAGATTCATTCTTCGTATGCACCATGTTCCGGTTATTAATGAACGTTTGCACTTGTTTGTTTGGTTTTTCCCCCCTTTTTGAGCTGTGCCCCATTAGTTCTGAAGGTCCTGAAGGCTTTACTCCATTCACATCATTACGGTCAACTTTATTTTGAGCAGGTAGGCCTTCACCAGTTGTATTCTAAGTGCCTTCCAGCGTGAGGCGCTCACTTTCTGGCACTATTCCAGACAATATTGTGCTAGATTCAGAAAGCTGTCAAAGGCTATCGGTTCAGATGTGGCCCCATGCTCTTTCTTCCTCATCTTAGTCTGAAAGCTCTACTGAAACGTGTTCACCGTGGAAGACACTGCTGACAGTTGAAATACTGGTGGCACAGCTTCCAGCATCACAGCAACACACAACTTGCTACATTATGACGAACTCACAGATGAGTGAGTGGCTCATGAAGGAGCTCTGATAGTGTAGTGCTTACGAGTCAGGCTACTAATCTCAAGGTCAGCAGTCTAAAACTATCAGTGGTTCTGTGGGAGAGAAAATGAGGCTTTCGGCTCCCATAAGATTTTCAGCCTTAGAAAACCTAAACAGTGTCGCTATGGATCAGAACCAACTGTGCGGCACACAAACCACCACCACCATAATAGAACAAAAGCTCCTCCATGACTGGTAAGTGGTGTAAAGGCAATGATTCTATCTTCAATGGATGCACACGTTTCTTCTACAAGCATAGATGGTAACTAGTGGTTTCAAAAACAAGTACAAAAGACAACAAGAAGAACAAGAAAATGAGTATCTAATCAAACTCATTTATCACAGGAAGCTGTTATGTAGATAAATGAGGAAAGTTTATCTTCTAGTTACTTACCTTTTCCCTCATGAAATTTAAAGTTAAATTGGCAAAAAGAGTTAGCATATTAATTTGCCAAGGAAAATGATTTCTTGTTTCTAGCAAAATATGTAACCCTATCTGAGCCACCTTGCATGGATCCCTAAAAGCTGTTCGCAGGACCCAGCACATATGCACTGGCACACGAGTGAGGCACGACAGAAATATGGCTGATTCCTACTGTTGAAGACAGAGGCAGCTTAAGATCTCACTTTTCCAACGCTCCTGGCAGGTACAAATATCCAAAAACATTCAGTGCTGCAATGCAAGATTGGTTTTAGCCCTCTCAAGATTAGAGAATTTATATTTAAAAAGATATTTATATTCCAGAGAAACAAGAATGTTTGGAGTTTCACACAAGATGCCTGAGACAATTCACTGTCTCACATTTGGCTGAACAAGTGAATGTTCCAGGCCACAGCTTCCTGTTTCAATTACGTCACTGGTTCATGTGCAAACACAGAACACGGTGATGTGTCACCTTGGGGCTTTGAAGGAAGATTCTCAGAGGGTTCTAGGAGATCTTGGCATTAGCAATATTGCCAGAAAAGTCTGAAAAATGAAGGGCGAGTAGTATTTAGTGTTTTTAAAAGATCATGAAAAATTTAGAAGCCTTTTCCAAAGTGAATTCCATGATCAAAAACTTCTGAGGAAACTAAGGCTAACTTAACTATAGGGCGGTTTTTCTTCCTGAAGGATTTTTCACATCCTCTGAAACCATCATGAAATGTGAATTTCTAAGTAGACAATGGAGTATACAAACGTCTCTTAACTTATCAACCCAGGCCCACAGATTTCTCTGTCACAGTTCAAGTAACTTGGAGTCTACCAAGCACACTGAGACGCCAAGAAACAGAGCTGCAGCGTGCTCAGCCAAGTCAACAATGAGAAAGAAAGATTGAAAACTGACAGAGCCACACACCACTCCATTAGAAATAACTCGAGTCTAGGAGGGTGGAGAGAGGGGCCCAGCCAAGCAGCTCTCAGAGAGGAACACACTGCAGCAGCATTTAGACCCAAACAGCTAAAGCACACCCAAAACTTCTTGACACGCAACCCAGGGTTCCTTACAGTCTCTCTGGGCTTCTCTGGTTCCTGCACACATTTCTAAGGCTGAACTCATCAGCTGTGCGATACTTGATTTGTTAGCCTGCCTCTCTCCCTTCCCAGACTATGGTTGAAGGCAGACTCCATCCACCATGTCCACATCCTCTCTCCAGAGCCTACCAGACACAGGATTGTACCCAGAGGAGCGTCAGGAGATCAGGTGCTGAACAGAGTGTTCCCAGAGTACAGGATCACAGCTTGAAAGAATGTTTGTCCTTTAACAGTGGCTAAGCCCCATAACAAAATCCCCTCATAAATCATAAATTGTTATATGAAAGCTTGCTTCTGTTTAGTGAGACACATCTGTTTATTTAGTGTTACTGAGGTATACTGGGAAGACAATAGACTTGATGTTTCAGCCCCTCATGACCTGCATGTAAACATTTAGTTTTTGATGGGCTCATTGTTATCTGACCCTAGGGAAGCTACCATCAGAAAGATTATAATTCAACGTGCCCTTGCAAAATGGTGGTGGTTGCGTGTTGTGGAGTCGGTTCTGACTCATACGATCCTGTATAGTGTTTCTGAGGCTATTCATCTTTGTGGAAGCAGAAAGCCTCATCTTTCTCCCATGGAACGATTGGTAGTTTCGAATTGCTGACATTGAGGTTAGCTGCCGGACTCCCAACCACTACGCATAATAGTACAACTAAAAGAAAAAAAACAACAACCAAGCAAGCAAGGATGTCTTGAAGGCTTTCTCTAGAAAGTTTTCCAGGGAAACAATTTGACTAGCTGGTTGCAGGTGGTCAAATACAGGAAGGCAGACATTAAGGCTGATCCCCTTTGCCAAATTCCAGAAGAGGAGGAACCAAGATGAGGGCAGGAAGGCTGAAGCAAGAGGGCTGAGAGTGGGGTTTGGTGTGCATCAATGGGCCAGCCATGTGGAAATGGCAGCCGACAGATCCTGGAGCAGGAACAGCTGAGAGACCACCACAGGCATAGGAGAACCAGCTCCTTCCAGGGCGGAGGGCAGCACGAAGAAACACTGAGTGTGCTACACTGAGGGTGGCTGGTGAATAGGGCACAGTACACAGAACACAGCTAACAGGCCATGAGAAAAGCAGCAGGAAGCTGAGAAGAGGCTCTTTAAGGAGAGAGGCCACAGCTCCCATCATGAGAATGGGCCGTTCCAGGCCCAGCCAGAGGACTTGGGATTATTTATATGGATGGTGGGAGCAGAATGCAGCCTGTTGTGGGTGTGAGAAGGCAGCAGCTCACACTTTTGTCTTACAACAGAAAAGAGGCAGTGAGAAGGACAGACGGAGTAATAGTTTAAGCGATGCTGTTATCTCATGTTATCTCATGTGCCTTGCCTGGGCTCTGAGCTCTGCTCTTTCTGGCCCCTTTGCCCTGTTCTAGACCCGTGACTACTCTATACTCTGCATCTTGTCAACGCCTCTTCAAAGTGTCCTACACTTGGATGAAATAGGCATTAGGCCCAGATTCTACTGTTATGACCTATAAAGAAAACAGAAAATGTAGCATTTACAAATATGGTGCGGTAGGATAAGATAACAGGATTGCTAATCATAAGGTTGGCGGTTCAAACCCACCAGGTGCTCCTAGGAAACCCTAAACAGGGTTGGTTACTATGAGTCAGAACTGACTCGATGGCACTTTGAAACAAAATGCAGGAGACCAGGCCACCACCATCAGTGGAGGTTTGTGCGTGGTTACAACACTGAAATGATTTTAGAACAGCTTTCAAAATAAGACAGATTAGGAAAAAAGGCTTGCCGACTGACTTCTGAAAATCAGCTAAAGAAAATACTACAGATTACAGTGGCAGTCCCCTCAAACAATCATAAAGATGGAACACGACTAGGCTTATTCCTTACCAGCGCTCCACTCCTGGGCCACAGCCACCTCCGCCTCTCGGCATTTCTGCACACCTGCTTTACAAGCCAGCCTTCTCAAACTACGGTTTGTTCTTGGCTTCATAGGCTACCAGGTGAGTGTACACACGAGAGCTCAGTTTTTCTATTTCCCATTCGACATTTCAGCTGGTCTCTTTGTTTTCCACCAAGCCTTTCCAAGCACTCAAGGTGGGATTGAGGCCTTAACAGCTGCAGCTGGCAGACAGGACAGAAATTCTGTGAGATAGAACACATTTACCTATGACTGGGGCCTCCCAATCTCTTGATTCTATGTTCACTCTCTGAGTCATTAACTTTCCAATCCTTCATTCACAAAGCACTTTTCCTTTACGGGGCTCCTCTGAGGGTGAGACGACACAAAGGAGAGGATCCAGGCCATGTTCTGAAGGCACTGAGAAGAGGAGACAGAGAAGAGCTGGGGAGGTGGCAAGAGCAATTCTCAGACTGAAGTTCAAAACTCCACTGGAAAAGCCCAGGGATAGAACCTGAGGTATCTGGAGGCAGCCTGTTTCCCCTGTATTTACCAAAATGCATCTTCCTGCAACTCTCTCAGGCTCTTGTTTTATCCTCTGGATCTGAACAGAACAGGAGAATCCCCTCATCCATGTGTGTGGTTAAGAAACTGTACCACGTGTCTCAAACCATCTTTAACCATTTTCTCGTTTCTTCTTGTCTAGGCCTCGGAACAGCTGTTCCCTACACTGGGATGAGCTCTGGGTCCAAGGACAGCAGCATTCAAGAAGAAAACCACTTTTGTTGGTGTAGAGAGGTTAAACTAGCTTTTCTGGAAAGACATTTTGAACATTAGACACAAAGGGAATTTTTAATCAATATAACCTTTCTGTCTCACAAACGGCAATGCATCCATACCTCATCTTTTACTTGAGACCTGTCTATATGTCTGTTCAAAACTACATTTCTAAATCCTATAAAATGAAATCCCTCTAAGACTTGGGCCATCATTCTTGAAAAGGTTGAGTTCCTTTGAATACTAGATCCTACAAGCCATCTATGAACACCAGTGGGCCAGGAACTTGTGCTAAACCTATGCTATGGCAAAGCACACATTATGTTGCTATACATAGGCCAGCCACAGTCTTCCTGAATCAATGTAAACCAAGGTGATATACATGTAGGTCACTATCTACCTGGCAAGGGTGTTGGCCTACAAGTTCAAAGTGTACCGAGTTCAGCCAGGTGTCAAGGGACAGGTGGGTCATCACGTGCCTCCACCAAAGAGCATAATCTGTTCCTTTTCACATGTTTAAATCTTCCCCAGCCTGGTGGCTGGATAAAATACAGCAGTCCCCCTTACCACGAAGACTGCACCAACTCAGGCAAGCCCCATGCATATCCTTAACTGAGGCGACAGCAATTGGTAGTACAGCAAGGATGTGAGGGGCTGGGGGCTGGTCAGTGTAAGAGAACTTGGAGCCTGCCAGGTAGCATCACTTCCTCCTGGACCTCTCGTACAGAAGATATTGGGCAACGATGGAAGATTTGATGATGATTTTTGCTGGAATTAACTACCTTTAACTTTACTGTTGAAGTCCTGATGTGGCTCTGTGGGCTAAGGTGTCAGACTGCGAAGTCATTTGAACTGCAAGGTCGGTGGTTCAAGCTCACCAACTGCTCCTTGGAAACCCTACACAGGGTCGCTATGGGCCAGAATCGACTTAAAGGCACTTAACAACAACAACAACCTCACTGTTAACCTCAAAACACTTCACTCTGGCTTCAGCTTAGATAGCTGAAGTTTCTGTTTCTTGAAAGTAGGGTGTTGGACGAGAATGCTTTTTCCTTTGACATGGATGTGAATTCCTCTGTCATCACAACCCCTCTTACTAATGAACATCACAAAGTGACTGAAGAGGCTCTGAGACCCTCCACTGTCCCCAGTGCCTCCCAAGGACATGCCACACTTCCTTTTTATTATGGGCTGAGTTTTTCCTGGTCCAAGAGTTACCTTTATGCAGGCACAACACATGGAACATACTTCAGCTCTTTTTACACTACTTCTGAACTCCCGATAGAAGTTTTAAATGCTATTTCCTCTTTGAATACAAGGAAAAATAATGATCAGACTTCTAGTTCCTCAGGCAAGAAGTCGAGCCCAAACTATTTAGCACACCAAAACTATAAGTTTTACCTCGATTCCAACCAACAGAGATCTTGCAGGACAGAATAGAACTGCCTCATAGGGTTTCCATGGATGTAATCTTCATGGCACAACGCACCATCTTTCTCCGCCAATCAGGGAACCATTGTGCCACCAGGCTGGCTTTTTGCACACCATGTTGTTATGAGGTGCCATCAAACTGGTTCTGACTCAGAGCAATCCCATATACATCAGAACACATTACCTAGTCCTGCGCCATCCTCACAATTGCTACACATAAGCCCACTGCTGCTGCCACTGTGCCAATCTAGCTTATTGGGGTCGTCCTCTTTTTCACTGATACTCTACTTTACCAAGCATGATGTCTTTCTCCAAGATCTGATCCTTCCTGAAAACATGTCTGAAGTATGAGAAACAAAATCTCATCGTCCTAGCTTCTAAGGAGCACTCTGGCTGTACTTTTTCCAACAAAGACCCATTTGTTCTTCTGCCAGTCAATGATACCTTCAATATTCTCCATCACCACAACTCAAAATGCTTCAATTCTTCTGTGGTCTTCCTTAGTCACTGTACAGCTTTCACATGCATATGAATCAATACCAATGCCAAAGCTGGGTCAGGTGCACTTTAGTCCTGAGGTTGACAGCTTTGCTCTTAAATGCTTTAAAGAGGTCTTGTGTAGCAGGTATGCCTAATGCAATATGTTGTTTGATTTCTTGATTGCTGCTTCCATGAATGTTGATTGTGCACCTAAGCAAAATGAAGTCTTTGACAACGTCAATCTTTTCTCCATTTATCATGATGTTTTATTGGTCCAGCTATGAGGACTTTCATTTTATTTACACTGACATGCAATCCACACTAAAGGCTGTGGCCTTGGATCTTCATCAGTAAATATTTTTAAGTCCTCTTCACTTTTAGCAAGCAAGGTTGTATCATCTGTATACGGCAGGTTGTTAATGAGTCTTCCTTTAATCCTGATGCCATATTTTTCTTCATATAATCCAGCTTCTTGGATTATATACTGAGTTGTTGTTATGTGTTGTGGAGTCGGTTCTGACTCACAGCAACCCTGTACAGGGTTTCTGAGGCTCTAAATCTTTACGGGAGCAGAAAGCCTCATCTTTCTCCCATGGAGCAGCGGGCAGTTTCGAACTGCTGACCTTTAGATCCACAGCCCAATTCATAACCACTACACTACCAGAGCTCCTTATATACTGAGTAAGTATAGTGAAAGAACAAGACCAGGCAGACACCTTACTTGATTTTAAGTCATTCAGTGTTCCCTTGCTCTATTCTCTTGGTCTATGTACAGGTTCTTTTTGGGCACAATTAAATACTCTAGAACGCCTATTCTTTGCAATGTTATCCATAGCTTGTTATGATCCACACAGTTCAAAGTCTTTGCACAGTCAATAAAGCACAGGTAAAAATCTTTCTGGTATTCTCAGCTTTCAGCCATCTGACATCAGCAATGATATCCCTAGTTTCACGTCCTCTTACAGATCCAGCTTGAATTTCTGGCAGTTCTCTGTTGATGTACTGCTGCAGCCATTTTTAAGTTATCTTCTGAAGAGTTTGACTTGTATATGTTATTAATGATACTGTTAGATGATTTCTGCATTCTGTTGGGTCGCCTCTTTGGAATAGGCATACATATGGATCTCTTCCAATTGGTTGGCCAGGTAGCTGTCTTCCAAATTTCTTGGCATAGATGAGTGAGGGACGGTAGTGCTTCATCAGTTTGTTAAAGATTTTTACTTGTATTCTGTCAATTCCTGGAGTCTTGTTTTTCACCAATGCCTTCAGTGCAGCTGGGACTTCTTCCTTCAGTCCCATTTGGTCTTGATCATATATGCTCCCTCTTGAATGACTGAACTTCCCAATATTTTCCTAAATCCCCACGTCTCCACAGCTGTCTGGGGGCTGTGTCAATCATTGCCCGTAGCATGAGACTGGAGCAAGAGCCTGCTGTAGCTAAAGAACTACACCCTTCAAACAATGTCATGTCTACCACTGCTAAAGCAGAAATACCACTAATGGGTGGCTTTAGCAAACAGAATTTCATTTAGGATGCTAGATGTCCAAATTTATAGGGCCAACTCTAGGGGAAGAAGTTTCCTTTGTGTTGTTGTTGTTAAGTGTTGTCGAGTCTGTTCTGACTCACAAAACAAAACAGTGCTGGCCCTGCACCAGCCTCACAATTCTTTCTTTTTCTTTTTTAATGTGTGAACCCACTGTTGCAGCCTATGTCATGCACCTCACTGAGGGTCTTCTTCCTTTTTTATGCTGAGCCTCCACTTTGCTAAGTAGGCTGTCCTTTTCCAGGGACCTTCTTGGTAACATGTTCAAAGTACAGGTAGAGATTTATAACATAATTTGGGGGGATACAATGCAAAGCTTAGCATGCAAATACATAAATCAAAAAGAACAATGATTTTCTCTAAGTTCTTTGTGCTAATAATCCTTTTGCTCGTGCGTGTCCTTGTAGCCTTTGAGCATTCAGTCAACAGAAACTCTATAGCACAGTTGAATTATCACGAGGAATGGACTCTGATCCCAAGAAAACTACCAGCAGGCAAAACCCCAAGGTTTCTTTGGTCTGCTTACAAAGTCAGGAGTGTATGGCGCATGGGGGTAGAAGCCAATTTTTTTTTTTTTTTTGTCCGTACTGCTGAGAGGGCCAGATAATATTTTCATGGTTTTATTTTAGGGTAACTTAGTAAACAACTTCAATGACAAGTCCACAGACTGGTTGTTTAGATTCTTATTTGATGTTAAGGTCACCAGGGAGGTAGACAGCCCAAATGGGTGTAAGCATGTGACCAGTGCCTGGGCCCCACCAGTGCTGGCTTCCTCACAAAGCACGTTGACCTCACCAGCTAAGTTTTGATCGTGCCACCAAGCAGCCTGCTCTGGCTGTGAGCTCCCAACAGTGGACGCGCTAGGAAGCAGGTTCAAATTAGAAGGAATGTTTATCCCATAAGAGGGCAGAGCCTGCTGTGCACAAGGTAGACAGATCTATTGCAGAGAAAAGACTCATTGGCATAGCAACATAACATGCTGGAGAGTAACACAGGTAGGAAGAAAAAGGGAGGGTGAGGGGGTTGAAGAGAATGACTAGTGGAAAAGACAGAGAAACTTACAAAGTACTCTTATAGTACATATCAAAGGAAGCCAAGGTCTCAGGGAGCACAGTACTATAGGCACTAAGATCATGGGTCACCCCCAGCTAGGCCACTGATGACAAATCACTGTCAGTTCTACCACAGACACCTAGTGTCATAGATTGAATTGTACTCCCCCAAATTAAGGGTAAATCCTCACTCTTAAACCTGTGGATGTAATCCTATTTGAAAACAGGGATTTCTTTGATATGTTAATAAGATCACTTCAATGAGTTGTTGTTAAGTGTCATCAAGTCAATTCAGACCCATAACAACCCTGTATAGGAGCAGTTGGCAAGCCTGAACCACTGACCTTGCAGTTCAAAGGACTTTGCACTTTGCACTCTGACGCATTAGCCCACAGCGCTACACCAGTGTAGGATGTGTCTGTAAACAAATACATTTGCGATATAAAAGAGCACAGTAAGGCACAGGTTATTGTTATTGCCGTTGTTGTTGTTGAGTGCCTACAAGTTGGTTCTGAATCACAGTGACCCTGCAGAGGGTTTTCGAAGAGCCACTGCGAGGTTTGGCCGCTGACCTTTGGGATAGCAGTTCAGTGCTGCTCCTACAATGCTCCCCAGGACTCGAAGGCACAGAAGCAAGCAGAGAGAAAGGAAAGAGGGATGCTGTACCACATGAAGATGACCAAGGAACCTAGACACAGAAGGGTTAAGAGACAGTGCTGACAAAGAGAAATCCATCCTTCAGATATTGTTGCCAAGAGTCGTCAAGTCAGCTACAACTCACAGAGACCCTACACAGGGTTTCCTAAGAGCGGCTGCTGGGTTTGACTGCCAACCTTGCGTTTAGCAGTCCAGTGCTGATCCTACAGCACCATACCAGGAACCAGAGAATTTGGCCTTGTAGCCTCTTAAACTGAGAGAATTTTTTTGTGTGTGTGTTACAGCAGCACTAAGAAGTTAAAATGCTGAGGTTACTCGCAGCTCTACAATGTATACTGATTACCTGCCAGTTCAACAACTCCTGCTAGGTTACCCCCAGCTTGGATACTGCGGCAGCTCACCTCCCACTCTACTGCTGATGCTGAGGCAAGCCCTGGCTCTATTACTTACACTGGGAGATGTCACACCGCTCCAACTTACAATTGGACTCGGTTTCCTTAGTTGCAGACTGGAGAAAGTATCTGTGCCTAACTCAGGGCTTTGAGGAATAAATGAGCTACACATAGAAATACCTCCAGTGCCTGAAACCACTGTGGTTGCCAGCCCAGGAGCCTGGCGAGTTGACTCACTGGCTATTTGACTTGGTGACTTGGGACAAGTTACGTAAAATTCTCCAGAGCCTCTGTTTGCTCACATGTGGATGATGACAGTATTAATATATACCTCATAGTAGAAAAGCAAAGGCAGCTATCACGCTCTGGGTTAAGCGAAAACTCTTCCTCTGCAAGCTAGACCATATTCAAAGTCTCGACCTAGGCTGGAAACTCTTACAGTACTATGTACTGATGTTCAGGGATTCAAAGAGCCTACCACCCTCATTTATGCAGACAGTGAAGATGCTCTGGTAGTAAAATACCTTCAGAGAACTACAATGAATCTGTAAGCGTGAAACCAATCCTTACCATTTTTTGCGAATCTTTCTGAAACATAGATATGCCCGTGCCTTCATAACTGGGAGTGTGGCCAATACAAAGTCCTATGAAGCAACAATGCAAGAACTGAACAAGAACCGAACCGATAGGGGAAAAAGCCTATAATGTTGGCAGTCAGTCAGCATATCGGTCCAGACTCCTGGCCAAACAGCTGGTGCTCAGGCCATGGGTGTGCTCACCTGCTTAGCTGTGGACTGGCTCGGAGGCAAGGAGCCTGGTGAGAGCACAGGGGAGCTCCTAGCACCACAGAGCTCAGGAAAGGGGTTGGGAATGGCTGGCAGAGACGAGGTCCTAAACTGCTGGTCTTCTTCCTGAAGGCGCCTGGGAGGAAAGAAGACAAAGACTTGTAAAAAGCTACAATCCTCAGGCCCCTAGAAGGGGGACATTTCCTCCATCACTAAAGCCCACTGGAACAACAGCACAGTTTGCAGTAAGGACTGTGTGTGTACTCTCAAGTCTGAGACAACGAACATCGCATGCTGTGTAGTGGCATTTGCTCCAAGTGCCTCAGAGTTCTGTTCAATGAATACATAATGTGGGAAGAAGTTGTGGAAGGGCATTTTTAGGAGAACACTGATTTTCAATGACCTTGAAGTGAACATTTATCTAACCAAATGGAAAAGACAAAAGGCGATTTCATGTGTCCTCACCTGAGTTGTGGAGTGGATACATATTTATATAAAAAGCTTGTTGATGCTGAATTAATTGGAAAAGAAATGTTTTATGCACTTGTCTTCCCAAGAGCACCAAACATCATGCTGATACTACCTCAGGGCTGTCTGCCGTGCCCAAGTCAACAACAGAGAGGCATTTCTGAACCCTGAGTTATCTTTGCTCCATAGCCCCCAGGCTCCCTCCTCCCTAGAATGCAAAACCCACCGCCCAGACAACTAAGCAAACCATACAACAGAATGACAGACCAGACACAATTATAAAATAGCAGAAAATCAAGGTCAAAGCCAGAGCAAAAACAATACCAACTGCCCCATCCTTCCCCCTTCAAGAGGGCAGCGCTGGCCCACATCTCCAGGGTTTTCCTAAGCAGGGGCGGCTCTGCCACATACGTATCAGGCCTGCCACAGGGCGCAGCATGTAGACTCCATTTCAAGGGAATTGGAGTTGCAGTACTAGGCCCATATCATGGCTTGGTACTTCCCTTCCCCATTGAAAAACACTACATAAGCCCTTCATGCAGGCTGTATCTCTGCACCAACAGGTTTAAAACTTGACTAAACCAGGGATCCACAAATACACTGTCAGGATTCTCGCCAACTAGCCCATTGTTATGTTGAAGAGCAAAGATGTCAGCTTGAGTACTAAGGTGCACCTGACCCAAGCCATGGTATTTTCAATAACTTCATATGCATGCAAAAGTTGGACAGTGCATAAGGAAGATCGTAGAAGAATTGATGATTTTGAGTTACGGTGTTGGAGGAGAATATTGAAAGTGCCATGGGCTGCCAAAAGAACAAACAGATCTGTATTGGAAGAAGTGCAGCCAGAGTGCTCCTTGGAGGCCAGGATGGCCAACTTCTTCTCTCATACTTCGGACAGATTGCCAGGAGGGACAGTCACTGGAAAAGGCTATCATGTTTGGTAAGGTGGAGGGTCAGAGAAAAAGAGGAAGACCCCCAGCAGGATGGATTGGCAAAGTGGCAGCATCAATGGACTCAAATGTAGCAATGATTGTGAGGTTGACCCAGGACCAGGTAGTGTCTCGTTCTGTTGTGCATAGGGTCACTATGAGTTGGTACCGACTCAGTGGCACCTAACAACAACAATGCTATCAAATCAGTTCAGGGAGGCTGAGATGGTCCATCTCTGACACCAAGTGTGTATATAATAAATCCCCCTTCACACGCCAACTGTGCCCTGTGGAAATCTTTGCTTTCCTTCCTTGGTACATCCAGACCTTAACTGCTCTATGCAGTTTTCTTTCATCCCCATCCACCTGGGGCTAGGTCATCAAGAACCAGTTCCATCTCTGTTTCTTAGGTCTGACAATCTGTTGGAATGCCACACAAATAGCAAATAAAAGATTATCTTTAATCTAGAAGGGGGATGTCTAAAAGGAGTGTCAATACCACACTTCCACGTCCACATGGGACACATTTACCCTCTTGAGAGAAGATATCCAACTTCAGCACCCAGAAAGCTCCACTGAGCCGTTACCTCCCAAGGCCTTTGTCAGCCTCACCAAGTGGCCACAATTGATTACATCAGGTCTCCTGAGGCTTAGTCAGCATCAGTCTCCCAGCTGGTGGTTCCTGGTCTGCTCAGCTTCCTAGACCAAGGGGCACCTCAGGGGTAGGCTACCTCCTTCAGGGATAGGCAGGCTCTTGGGAACCAGGACCAACAGCCACATTGTTTACTGCAAGGAAGGAGTTTCATTCCTCACAATTACTTTTCTTGGGCACTATGCCAGCACATTTTGTAATCATTTCACTTTTTTCTTCTTACCAACTGTGATAGTTAGGGTTTTGTGTCAAGTTGACTGGGTTGGTCTGGAAGTTGGGATGTGATTATTCCCAGGGTGATAACACCTAATACAGGTATAGTTGCTGGTGACCACCTGGGTTTACTTGTTGAGTGGAATTTGGGGAAATGCAGCAATGAAGACATGGGCTGAGTTTGGACATGTTCTATTGGCACCTGTTGACCTTAAGATGAGAGAGAGACAAAGAAGGGCTGGCTGGTCTGACATTTAGGGCAGTGTATGAACTCCTGAGACCAGGGGCGCTGACCTAGTCCCTGGAGGGCTGGAGCAGAGTGTGAAAAGACCAAGTGGTCTTAGGTGTAGGGAGGTGTGTGTGACCTCCCAAACTTGCAGCTAGTACACATTTGACCTAGCTTGAATGGTTACTGCTGAGTTGACCAGAACCTGGTCAGGTGACGATAAACATGTTGGGGTTCCATGATCAGTGTTGTTGTTAAGTACCCTGGAGTCGGTTCTGACTCACAGTGACCCTGCACAAGGTTTCTGAGGCTGTAAATCTTTATGGTGCTACAATTTGATTGAATGGACCTTTGTTTATGGATGCACTTGCTCAAAATTCCAACCGGAATGAAAGATTCTTCAGATCAAGGAACGTGCTTGTTGTACTTCTTGGCGTACTGGGTTAATAGGACAGGCAATTTCAAACCAGGCTATCAAAAATGGTGGCTATAAAGGCATGAAGTGGCTGGCTTATAAGCTTTCATGGATATGCTTGGTTTCAGAATGAGGGGAATAATGTAGAATCCCCACTAAATAGTTTTCTTCTTTTCTAGTTGGGTCTGGTGAAAGTGGGTAAGGTATGTTGGTGGTTAAGATTTTATAATTGTGAACAATTGTTAGTATGATTAATTGTGATCAAAACTGTAATTGTTGAAGATGTGTAACTAAAAGAGGGGAGTAGTAAATCTAACATTTCACGAACAGACAATGCCAGGACCAGCAAGAAGGTAGAGCATAAGTGGAGTAAAAGATTCCTACTTAGAAAAGTGGCGACAGCAGAGACAGTGTGGCAGAGCCAGTGGAGAGCCAGAGCAACCTCAGACTATAGACCACGGACTGAGTAAGGCTGTGTGCCTACAAGCAGGAGGCGGGTTTTAAGAACGTGCCCTTTGGACACTGAAATGAGTATATATTTTTTGTTTTGTTTTGCATGTGTGCATCAAGTATTTTTGTTTTGTTCATTTGTGACATGTAAGATGCAAATGTAGACAGTGTGTTTGTGCTGTACATGTTTTAGTTATATCATGTTTGGCATAAGTATGACTTGATAATTTTCTTTATTTAGAGATTATGTATATAATGCCAAGTTGACAAAGGGTACATCACCTTGACTGGGTTGATTTGGCAGTTGACTTGTGGTTATTCCCATAGTGATGAGACCTAGCACAGGCATCATTAACTCTATGATGAATGGCAATGAGTAGCCGATCAACTGAAGGGAGATGCTTCCTTTGGGGTGTGGCCTGCTCCTAATATAATGGACATGTGGGAAAGGCTCACTCTCTTCTTCCATAGGCGACTCCACAATTGTGAGCCATTTCTTCTGACACAAACTTCTCTTTATACATATACATATGTAAGTTTCACTGGTTTTGCTTCTCTAGAGAACTCAGCCTAAGATACCAATTTATGCTGATTTTCAAGAAGGCCTTGTCTTATCATTCCATGTGGACCAGAAAATCATACACAGGCTTTAAAATACAAGTGCTCACATGGAATGTAGTTATCAGTGTTGTGTGACACACAGGATATGCAGTGGAGTTGTAACCGCAAAGTCAGCAGTTGAAACCCACCAGCTGCACCTCAGAAATCCTATACAGGGTCACTATGAGTCAGAACCAACTCAATGGCACTTAACAACAACAGCAATTGCTATAAGAGCTTGACAATGCACCAAAATATTTGTTTGTTGTTGTTGTTGTTAAGTGCCGTCGAGTCGGTTCCGACCCATAGCGACCCTGTACAGGGTTTCCGAGGGTGTAAATCCTTACGGGAGTAGAAAGCCTCATCTTTCTCCCGCGGAGTTTACTCTTACCAAATTCCAATCATCCAATAATAGCTTCTGCCTTGATAAGACGTGCATACTAAGTCTGACCCTTGTAATACAAAACGAGTGATAAAATTCAGCAGCACCATTTTCATTCTATTATAGCCCCCAGACTCTAACCAATGATTAAATCTCAAAAGCATGAGTTTGCTTTTGTTTTGTTGTTTTTATTGACTTAAAATACCAGATGATGTTCTAGTTGTTCTACTTTCTCCCTTTTATCAGACTATTTTAAACATCTAACAGTGGTCTGTATTAACTTCATACTAGTTCCCAAATATTGCCTAAGACAGAACTAAAGGGCATTACAGCGCTGAAAAACCTCCACTAGAAGAGCCTATGACAAAAGAGTATTCTCTCATTCACAAGTTCAAAAGAAGAAATGAGCATGAAGTGGGAGCTAAGATTTTGGGACGTTAGAAAGTCAGTAATGGTGACAAAATATTTGTAGTTTTATTGTGTGCCACTGAGTTGGTTCCGACTTATAGTGACCCTGTACAGGGTTTCAGAGGTGTCGATCTTCCAAAAGAATGACAAAGAGAGTCTTCCCCTATAGCACAGGTGGGGGGAACCTTTTTATTGCCAAAATTTATAACATCATTCATGGGCCATACAAAATTATCAACTTAAAAATTAGCCTGCTACGTTTGGCAAAATGTTTAATTAACTCATCCTTACTGTGATGGCCGGAATCCTAGTGTGGCAAGGTCAGTTTGAAGGTGGCGGTTCAAAGTCCCCAGCCACTCCTTGGGAACCCTATACTGGGTTGTTATGAGTCAGAACTGACTCGATGATATTAAACACCAACAATGTGATGGTCTGGAACTTTGGTTGCCTTGTCAGGACCAGACCAAATGATTTCATAGATGTTCCTCACCCCTGCCCTAGAGGAAGTGCATCGAGTTCAAAATTCTAGCCAACTAAACTGTGAGAAAGTAAAGATTGATTCAAGTCCCTACTTGTAGTATTTCTGTTACAACAACCAAAAAACGAGACAGAGATCCAGAGAGTGATGCTCTACATCCAGGGGCAGTTACTAAACCTGAAGTGCCATTGTTCCGACTCATACGGACCTTAGATAAGGTTTGAAAGCAAAGGCTGGTGGGTTTGAACTATGGACTTTGCAGTTATCAATCCAGTGCTTATCCTATAATGCTTCTCCAGGGCTCCTTACACAGAACAAAACACTTTAAGGGGATGAGTTGCTGGGACTGGAGGCTGGACCATAGTCTTGAGGGACACTGCGGTCACTTGGCAGAACACAGTCCACAGAGACAATACTGTACATCCCACTTCGGTGAGTAGCAACTGGGGTTTTAAAAGCTCTTAAGAGGATATCTGGTAGCGTCGTGGTTACGAATCAGGCTGCGAACCGCAAGGTCAGCAGTTTGAAACTACCAGCTGCTCCGTGGGAGAAAGGTGAGGCTTTCTGCTCCCATAAAGATTTATAGTCTCAGAAACCCTGCTCAGGCTCACTATGGGTCGGAACCGACTTGACGGCACTTAACAACAACAAGAAGATATCTAAGGTGCGTCTTGGAGCCCTGGTAGGGTGCTGTGGGTTAATGCACTGGACTGCAAGGCTTCTTTGAACCACAAGGTCGCTGATTCAAGCTCACAAGCTGTTCCTTGAAACCTATACAGGGTCGCTATGAGTCAGTACTTACTCGATGGCACTTAACAACAAGGTGCTTCTAAGGTGGGCTAACCGTCTAGAGGAAAGAACAGTGATGAAAATGAAAGACGAACAGAAACAACTAATCCAATGGACCATATGAACAGAGGAACTAGATGGTGCCTGGCCACCACTACCAAATGCTCTGAAAGGGATTCCTGGATAGAGTAGGAGAAAACTGTGACACAACCTCAAAATCATAAAAGAGACCAAGCTTACAGGTTGGATAAAAGATTGGTGGAACCCCCAAACTACAGTCCTTCGTCATTCTTCAGGTCTGGAATTGATCTCACCCCATAATTCAATTTTCAGTAAAACAATAGAACAGTCTATTAAAGGTATATTAACACTAGTGAGGTATACACACTTTACGGTAATCAGTCATTTGAGATCAAAAGGGGTAAATTAGGAAGAATGAAAACAGAAAACCTAAAGAGTAAGTGAGGTTATACTGAGGGGACTGTAATCCTTTAGGTGAAACGATGTATACAAGTTGTTGACTATAAAACTTATTATCAGCTCTGAAAATCTTCACTCAATTCTCAATAAAAACTTAATTTTTTTTTTTTTTTTAAAGATTTACAGTCTCAGAAATCCTAAGCAGTTTTACTCTGTCCTGAAGGGTTAGTCTTGGTATTTTCAGTGGCTTAATATGTATGTGAAGACAATGGATACAGAAAACCATAGAAGAGTTGAGATGCTTGTAAGTTATGGTGTGGGAGAAGAATATTAAAAGAACCACAGATGGTAGAAGAACACACAAATCTGTGCTGGAAGAAGTACAGTCAGAATGCTCTGTAGAAGCCATAATGGCGAGACTTGGTCTCTCATCCTTGGGACATGGTATCAGGAGAAACCAGTCCCTTGAGAAGAATATCATGTTTGGTAAAGTCGAGGGTCAATGAAAAAGAGGAAGACCCCCAACGACATGGACTGGCACAGTGGGAGCAGCAATGGGCTCCAGACTAACAGTAATTGTGAGGATGGTACAGGACTGGGCAGTGTTTCACTCTGTTATGCATAGGGTCACTATGAGTCAGAACCGACTCCATGGCACCCACCAACAACAAAGGGTCGCTATGAGTTGGAACCAACTGGATGGTAATGGTTGGTTATCACCCATTCATCAAATGTTACCATATCCTTTTGTGTCTTGCACTGGGCTAGGACCTAGGGACAAAAAGATGAATGAGGCATTGTTTTTATCCTCCAAGTGCTTACAGACTAGCAGTGAGAGAGATGTACAAACAGGAAATAGCATTATCACTGCAGGTAGCAAATTAAAAATGTACATTCATTCTTTACATACATTTAATGATCTCTTAGGAAAAAAAAGTGAGCGATGCTCTAGAAAGTCAAGTGGGACAACGGTTCAATCATCACAGCCCCCTCCTCCAGCCATCAGTAGCCTCTTTACAGGAAATTCTACATCTACTCTATTGTCAAATCCTAGGGCAAGCTACCTTAGTGGTAAGAGGACTGACAATCAGATCTAAAAGGAAAGTCTCAGAAGTTTCATCAAGAACAGAGGACTGCAGTAGAGAGAAAGAAGGTTCTATGGAGATCTGCTGCTGCTGAGAAAGGAGCAGTCACCAGAAGCCAACTCCGACAAAGGCTTTTGTTGCTGTAGTTAGGTGCCCTCAGATCAGTTCCAACTCATTGCAATCCCATTCACAACAGAACGAAAGACTGCCTGGTCCCGTACCATACCCATAAATTGTTGTTATGTTTGAGGTCATTGTTGCATACGAACAATGGATGGTCTAGTTACAGTTGATCCCTGGCCTTGTTTTGGCTGATGATATTGAGCGTCTCCAATTTCTCTTCCCATACATGTAGTCAATTTGATTCCTTGTGCATTCCCAATCTGGTGAGATCCAAGTATATAGTCACCTTTTAAGTTACTGAAAAAAGGGATTTGCAATGAATGACAGGCTGAAGCAAGGGCATAGGAGGTTCAACACATAATACAAACAAGCTAAGATGAGAGAAAAAGGAAGCAAGAGGTAGTCTTATCTAACCATCCCACTTCATATTGCTCTTCCCTAAAATCCCTCAATACCAACACAGATAATTGTCTCAATAACTGTGTTTTTCTTAGCTTGATTCACATGGATCTCTCTTTTAGAGTACTTAACATTATCTCAACATCTTCCACTTCAAAACTGCTTTCCTAAATTGTCTAGTCACCAATATCCCATGCGCTCACGACAAAATCCTAGTCACCTTAAAATTTCTTTTCCCCTTTGACTCCTTTAAACTGTAACAGTTGATAAGATCCTGTGAATTCAGCCTCTGAATTTGCTAAGTGATCCATGCCTCCACCACAGAGTTTGCCAAAGCACCATCATCTCCACTTTGGACTTCTTTGTTGTTGTTGCTATCTGCCTTCGAGTCAGCTCCGACCCACAGCGACCCTGTATAGGGCTTCCAAGGCTGGAAATCTTTACGAGAACAGAAAGCCTCATCTTTCTCCCACGGAGCGGCTGGTAGTTTCGAACTGCTGACCTTAAGGTTCGCAGCCCGATTCGTAACCACTATGCTACCAGAGCTCCTTAAAAACTCCCAATTTGCGCTTCACTCTTCCAACATGACTGCCCATCAACTTTCTTACTACTAGCATCCAGAGTCAGTCCACCAAAACTTTTATATTCAATCTCATCAATCCCTTACTCAAAACTCTTCCTGTCTTTCTGCTCAGAATGACACATGAAACCTTCATGGTCTGGCTCCGAAGTCTGTGGAGACTCTCTCTGCTGCTCACAAAGTCTTCTCCAGCTCTCAGTCCATTCTCACCCTACAACATCCAATTTTGCAATCTACCATCTTCATGGAACATTCCTCAGCTTCCCTAGCAACTTACTCCCTCAATTCTCTAGGTCTCTACATATGTTGTTGTTGTTCTTGTTGTTGTTAAGTGCTATCCAGTCAGTTCTGACTCATTGCAACCCTGTCTAGTGTTTCCAAGGGGTGGCTGGTGAGTTTGAACTGCCAACCTTGCAGTTCAAACTAACCTATAGTCGAGTGCTTATCCTATGGCACCACACCAGGACCCCTGTCTGCACATGAGTGTGAGTCAAAAAGCATTGCAAAAAAAAAAGTCATAGAAACCTTTTTGACTAAAGGTTTTAACAGTATTAAATGTGGAGCAGGCCACTGTTTTTTGACATAACTTCCATCTGGGTCTATTACACTGTTGAAGGCATGCTTTCATATCTCTAACCCTTGCCTGAAGAACACTGCTTTAATTTACACCACATCAAAACTGCAGTTTACACATCCTTTAGAGACTCAAAATCCTGTTCCTGTAATATATTCTTTGAGTTTGGGAACAAACCAATTCTGAAGGGGAAAGAGCAAGACTGTAGCATGGATGGGGTAAGGTTTCCCAATGAAATCTGTGTAGGACAGCCCTTGCTACCTCAAAAAATGAGCAGATGCAGTCAAGACTTAAAAAAATAAAAATTCCTTGTTGCCATTTTTCCCACCAATGCAGTTTTCCATTTTCTTAAAACTTCGAATAAGCCTCCATGTCTATCCTGTGTCCTAAGAGAAAATCTATCAAGATTATCCCTTTGGAATTCTATAAAACAGTTGGCATAACCTTTTGAGCTGATCTCTATGCCTTCAATTTTCCTAACCCAGCAGCAGATCTCCTTGAAAGTCACTGTTTAATTGGACCATTATTGGGTATGTGTGAAGGCACCCTACACAAGACTAAGACTTGCCTTAGCCGTCCACTGATCAATACTTTGTGACTTACCTTGGTACTTATTAAGCTTGTAGTGAGGCTCAACATAAAGCATGTGCTTCACAGCCTAGGAAAAGATGCTCAAGTGCAGACTCTGGGTTGGGAGATTTTGCATGCTAGCTGGCCACCATTGCTGTTGGTCCAGATCAAGGTCTTTCCTGCAATGGTCTTTCCATCCCTCCACTTCACTTGTTAAGGGTAGTTAAGTCAATTCTGACTCATAGCGACCCTGTATAGGGTTTCTGAGGAGCAACTGGAGCGTTTGAACCTTCAGCCTCGTGGTTAGCAGTCCAGTGCTTATCCTACAGCGTTATTCTAGGATTCTCTATATCACTGAGTGCTTGGCATACATCAGGTATATAAAAAGTATCTGAACTGAGCCAGGTATCAAACTCAACCCAGGTGCCACTGTGTTTAAATGGCATGCCCACACGTTTTCAGTATAATTGGTCATTAAAAATAAAATTAAATTTATCTGTGTCTGATTTCACATGGCCAACCATGGCCTCCTGTTGTAGACTGAATGACGTCCCACAAAAAGGTACGTTGAAGTCCTAACCTCAGTACCTGTAAATGTGTCATTGTTTGTGTGAGAGATTCTCCAGATGGTGCATCCTCAGGAGTTAAGGATACCTGAGATTGCTAGACTCGACAGCGGTTGCTGATTCACACCCAGGGATATGTAAGCAGGATGAATTGGGGGACGTGGGGAAATAAATCCGTTCTAGGACTAGGAACTGTAAGTAAAAAAACAGTCATTCAGACCATGGGCTACATATTAAGACCATTTTGACTACTCTGGGGTGAGGGAAAATGGGACACTTGGGGTAGAATTGTAAAACTCCATAGTACCCAATAAAAAGGGAACTGGACGGAGGGGCTTTCTTGAGAAAAGGGAATAAAACTGTTTGCAGGCTGGCCATGCAGTGTGTCTGCCGGTGTCTACTGAGTTGGGCGCCCAATTTTGCAAAATCGAATATAAAAAATCTCACTCTTGCTAAAATGAGTACAGATTGGATTACTTAAGTGGTAGTTGGTTCAAATAAAAAATATCTCACTCTTGCTAAAATGAGTACAGATTGGATTACTTAAGTGGTAGTTGGTATCAGCAACTGTTTCTCGTATTTGGAAACAGGATCTTTGAAGATGTTATCAATTCAGTTAATATGAGGTCATACTGGAACAAAGAATATGAGGTTATAAGGACACCTTTCAAATTGGGGTCTAATGCAGAGAGACAGAGCAAAAACCGTGGTATGTAGATATACCTACATTCTAAGGAATACCTGGCACTACTTAAGAAAGGCAAGAAAGAGTCTTCCGTTAGAGTCTTCAGAGGGAGCATTGTCCTGCTGCCACCTACGTGCAGATTCTAAGGCCCCTGAAGTGTAAGACAATAAATCTCTACTCTTATAAGGCACCCAGGAGCCCTGTGGTGTAAGCAATGGCTGCTAACTCTTAACATCAATGGTTTAAGCCTACCAATGGCTCTGCAGAAGAAAAATGAGGCTGTCAGAAAGACTTAAATTCTCAGAAACCCTACACAGGTTTACTGTGAGTTGAAATCAACTTGATGGCAGTGAGTGTGGTTTAGAATTGTTGTGAAGAGTCACTGAGTCGGTTCTAACTCATAGCAACCCCATATAGTATTTCCGAGGAGCGGACGGTGGGTTTGCAGTCCAGTTCTGATCCACAGAGCCACACTAGAATAAGGCACCCATTTGTGATTCTTAGTGAAAGTGGTCACAGGAGCCTCATACATGCCCCATCAACACTGAGCCAGCCAACCTAGAGCATCCTGCTCTGTGAGACACTTGCTGTGCAACGCTCCCCCCATGGATCCGAGTCCTACCTGACAGCCAGAATGTGCACAGGCTGTGAGCGCTGCACCTTCTGCTGCGGGGACACCTGTGGCTGGAGCGTTCTTGTGCCTGAGGTCAGCAGGGGGCTGCAGGCATGCTGCCCATTCTGGAGGAGGGGCGCCGTCTCTGACTGCATGCTGCAGGTCGAGTACAGACTCTCCAGGGATGTGTTCATGTCATTCACAAGTGCTTCCAAGTCCACGTCATCCTCTGGATGGCAAAAAGAACAGGAAAAGACAAAAAAGAGACCTCAGCAACTGTAAAGGAACTCACCCAAACATGCACCTTGGTGATCCGGGTTCAAAATGAAGGAGCATGCTTGAGGTCAGTATAAATTTTAGTAAACAACAGTATTTAATATGCTTATTAATGTGTATTGGTATTCTATTACAGAACTCAAGAAAGTTCAAATCCCATCACATTTTCACTTGACTCTGGGAAAGACACCTTTCAAATTCTGCTCAGCTCACATGCTTCCCATTTTCCCTCCCCTTGTCTCCACTGACCATCAGGGTACATTACAAAGTCGCAATTGCTCTGGACACAGTAGAGAGGGTTGGATGAACTCAGGGATCTAGACTTGGGTGAAATCAGCATACGGTGATTGCTGATCTGAAAGGACCAACAGGGTGGGAGAGGCTAAGAGCAAAGGCCTATGTGGATAGGCATGCAGAAGAAAGATGCTGCCTTTGGCTAAGGTTATGAGTGACAAAATAGTAACCCTGTGATCAGATGTTAAAATGACCAAACTGCTGAACCATAACTAATAAGTACCACATAATCAATAATCTATCACAAAGGACAACATTCAGGTCAGCAGCATAGCATTTTTGCACAAATTGGGATATAAGGTAGTGAGTGGGAGGAAAGTGGTTGCCAGCAGGTATGAACATGCTACATTCCCTCTTGCCCTTAAGCAGCCTGTAAACTCATAGACTAACACTCTACTCGTCAGAGATCTAAACTGTAAAAAAAGGCCACCCAAAGGAAGCCAAGTAAGAGACTTCAGTTCTGTGTTTGGAAGAATGTAAGGTAATCTACTTATGATAGAAAGTGTTAAGTTATGCTGCAGGGGACAAATCTGAGGCTTCAGGAAAGTTCTAGAATGTATCCGTCATGAATAACACTCATCTCTACACTCCTATGTAGCCGATGTGTAATTGTTCTCTAATCTAAGTTTTGTAAAATAATTAAGTACATGTGCTACTTGTAAGTCACCATATTAACAGCTAAGTATCTCTATCTTAATGGGCCGTTTAAGAATCAATATTGGGTGAAACACAAAGTTCACAGTAATTACAAAATCAATCTTCAGTAATGCACAACGCTGGCTTCATGCCATGTACAGAAGGGATGAGGGAGCACTCCATGGGATTCAATACTTTTCCACAGAGCAGAATTTCTGACTTATTATAAAAAGTAAGAGAGAGGAAAAACACCTAGTGAAACACAAGGTTGTTTTCATCCTGCTTTAGAAATCGGACAGTACAGCTCTGGCCCTCGAATACATTTCTTTCACAACAATACAATGTCTTGATTCCTTTAGTGGGTTTCCCATTTCCCCATAAACAGTTCCCTAACTGTCTCCTGTCCCTTCTCTCAGTTTCCTGGGTCCTGCACCGTCATCACGCCCTGCAGTCAGGTTGATAGACTTTTGTTCTTGTTGTTAAATGTTGTCAAGTTGGTTTCGACCCATAGTGAACCTGTATAGGGTTTCCAAAGAGCAGCTGGTGAACTTGAACCACTGACCTTGCAGTTTAAACTGACCTTGCAGTCCAGCACATTCACCCACAGTGTCACACAAGGACTCAACACAAATATGATTACATCATCCAAAATAAACACAAAGGAAAACCCTATGACAAAATACAAACGTGACGCACATCCTCAAAATGCTAACAGTCTTCGGGTATGAATTATTCTTTAAGGGGAACAATAACACTAGTGAGTTGTGTACATCCTAGAACAACTGACCGTTTGAGATCAGGTTCAGAAGAGTTAGGAAAGAGGATGGAATTGGAGCAGGGAATGTGGGAAGGAAGTGGGATGTGTTCCTTTGTAGGGACTGTAATCGGTGGGATGAAACAGAATGTGTACGAATTGTTGAATGGAGAACTGATCTAGTCCATAAACATCCACCCAATTAACAATAAAAATTTCAAAAAATAAAACAATAACTACTTGGACTTTAATATACTGAATTGTGAATTTGCTAAACAAAGCCAGGTTCAGCAGGTTATGAATTCCAAGTATCAAATCATCCAACCCCTATGTCCGAATGCCTCACTTTCATTTTTTGTTGTTGTTGCTAAGCGCCGTCAATTGGTTCCAACCCAAAGCAACCCTGTATAGTTTCCAAGGAGCGGCTGGTATACTTGAACCTCCAGCCTTGCGTATCAAACCGACTTTGCAGTCCAATGCTTTAATCCACAGCGCCACACCACGTCTCCCATATATTTTCATAGCCATTAATAATCTTAAAATATCCTCATTCTACAATATACACTGAGTATTTTGTATTCTTAGAGGAAAAGAATCATTTATACTCATCTGATTTTAGTTATATTTAGTTAAATTCTAATGAGAACCAATAATGGACTTTCCCAAACAGTACTGATTCTAAAGAGAGCATTTCTTCATAATCTTACACCAAGTTCAGAAAAAATAGAATTTTTTTCTAAGCCTACACAAAGGTATTACTTAAATGACATTCAAATCTTGCAAGCATTCCATGTGACATATTTACAAGTAAGTTAGTACATCACAGTGAGAACTCTTTAACAGTTATACGTGTATGGCTAACTGCTAAATTCTTTTCTAGTTCAGAGACCCTGTGTGGATCAGTAACTAGCCTTTTCTAAAAGCTGTCTTGTAAGGCAGTTTAAATGGGAAAATCAAATAAACACAGCATTAGCATGATAAATGCTCTGGAAAACGAGTGTTGTGATGAAGTATAATAACCTCATGCCAGCCAAGCCACAAGAATCTATGAGACTACACTTCAAAATATTCTGGAAAGAGATACTGGAACTGGGAAAAATAACATGATAAGTTTCACATCACAGATTTATAAGACATATTTACTGCACAAATATGGGTCAAACAACATGGTTATGAATCGAGTTATTAATAGTTACTTCCCTTACTTGAATAACCCAATCCAAACTGGGCACTGATGTTGCCCCAAATATTTGAGTCAGTCACTTGATCTCAAATTCACATCTGCATCGAGTTTCACTGTCATTAGCAAACTGAAGCTCGTTTAATCCTTAAGTACAAGATATGAATTCAGTGGAACAAATTTGCTTTTGGCTCACTGATTATTATGAGTTAATATCTTCCATAACCCGAATGAAATATGCTGCTAGGAAAAAAAACAAAAAGCCAGAAACGAAATATCTGACTGATGAGAAGAGAGTAAATTAATAGAAGATTTAATCTCTAGTCACACCCTGCCTCCTTAGCTGTTAATGTACTTTTTAGTCTACAGCACCATCTAGTGGCTTCTTTATATTATTTAGATGGTAAAAATGACATTCATTGGATTCGCTTTATTAAATGTTTCTGGCATTGCAAAGAATTGGTATGTACACTATGTTTTCAAAGTATGCATATTGCTGGGGACAGCATACACAGACCCTGGGTTGACCAGTGGCAGCCCCATTAAACCACCTCTAAATATAATCAGTTTAACCCAGATGCTCTCCTTCCTCCTGAAAGTATATAGGAATATTAAGAACAATGTAGCATTTTAGGTATAGATAAATGAAGCCCGGTGCCTGAGCTCTTGCTCACAAACAAAAGTTTGCAAAGTGTACAGAGACAGCTTGGCTCCTTTCAGGAACCTTGCTTTATGTTATGTATCCTTAAGAAACCGCACATTGCTACTCTAGATCATTTAAGCCTGAAAGTTAATATATAACAGCTTGATTGAACCTTTTTTTCTGTAAAAATGAAAATGTTAGATTGTTAAGAAAAACTATGAAAATATCTTAAAAGTTGTTCCTGTGAATCATTATGTCCTGTTTTGAATGATTAATCACATTTCAGTTCCGTATCCTGTCTTAATCACATCCTCCCCCTTTGTGACATCCTCCCTTTGTAACAAATCCCTCCCTAAAAAAGAGAATAAAAGGCTGAGGTAAAGTGAGTTCTGCATGCAATGCTGGGCAATGCTAGGCAATATGTTTGCAGATCTGTCTACCTGCCAGCTTGCATCATATCTGTGTGTCTGTCTTTTTTGTATATATTTAGTCTCTCTCTTTCTCTACCACTTTCGCTGCCAGATCTCCCTTCTTCGTGACACCCACACTTCCTTGTCAAGGCGGGACCCCGACATAGGACCTCGACAGCATATCAGTGCGCTTCCTTCACAAACCCAGGTGAGGATCTATCCAAAGTAAGTTACTATCCAATGTCATCTATTTTCTCCATTATTGCCCTCCCCTCTCATTTTTATCCCTAAGATGTGCACTCTGTTAAGTCATGATGGCATCAGGATAGTGGAAGTCTTAAAATGCTAAAACTCTAGGGGTGATCAATTATTAAGTAAGGGTAGAGAGATTCAGTCTTGGAGAGGCAAAAGACAGACGATGGCAATGTATAGGAACAGTCGCCAGGACATATGCAATGGTCAGAGTTCTCACACACTCCCATCAGGAAAGAACAAAACCCCAGCCTATAAAAGTGTTTTAAATGCAGACCATGTTCATGTGGTAAGGTATTTTTGTTGACCTCCAAGCAATTACACTTTATGCAGATATAGCTTAATATTCCCTCACGCCAATTAATTTTCTACTCTCATACATTCTAGTCACAAGTACCGGCAGCCCCTAGATTATGGAAAAGCCTATGATATTAAAATTCAAGGTACATAAAAGAGTTATAATAATAACTGAACTCTACTTTTCAACAAGCATAAAACATCACTATTATATTATCTTGTTAAAGATGTTTTGGTGAATCTGGAAAGTGTCTCTTTAATGTCTTATATGCATAGAAATGGACTCCTGGTCTGGCGCTGTAGAATTAGCACTGGACTGCGAAACACAGGATCATTAGTTCAAGCCCAAGAGCTGCTCATCACAGGGTTGCAGGTCGCTATGTGTTGGAACCGACTGGACGGTACTTATTAGCAACACTAACATGCATAGAAAGGTGTACTGTATACTATATACGAAGTCAAACATTTTACTAACTGGCATTAGATACAAACCATCGTTAAGTTTTCACATGTGTACACATTTGTCACAGATACAGATTTTAGAACTTGTTTATAATCTGAGGACTGCCTGTATTTGATTTTTTTACGTAGAGTTGTTTTGATATATGTTGTTGTTGTTAAGTGCCATCAAGTCTGTTCCAACCTATAGCGACCCTGTATAGAGTTTCCAAGGAGTGGCTGGTGGGTTTGAACCACTGACCCTGTGGTTCAATCTGACCTTCCAGTCCAGCACATTATCCTGCAGCGCCAGACCAAGCCTCCTGTTCTGATATAAGTAAGCATAATAAGAAAACCACAGGACACTTCCAAGTATTGTTCTCTATTCTTGTTCAAGATATTTAAAGATACTCAGCCAATAAAAACCTATCACCTAGCCATAATTACTGGCATGGCACTGTGGCTTAATGCACTGAACTGCAAAATCAGCAGTTCAAGCTCATCAGCTGCTCCTCGTGAAACCCTATACAGGGTCGCTATGAGTTGGAATCGACTCGATGGCACTTACAACAACCATAATTTCAAATAGCAATACAAATACAACTTTCAAATCATGTCATTATTTAAAAATAAATGCAAGCAATGCATTTATATCACCATTTCTTATAGGCAGGCAGGAATTCTGGTGGCATCTAAAAACTCTGAAATTTGTTTCTCTAAAATATGCATACAACTATAGTCTCCTGGCGTGGCACTGCAGGGTCAGCACTGGCTTGCAAACCACAAAGTCTGCCATTTTAATTCACTGGCTGCTCCTTGGAAACTCCATACAGGGTCGCTAGGAGTCAAGAGTTAACTTGACGGCACTTAACAACTAGTACCTAAGATGACCCCAGACTTCTCAATATTCACAAGCAAAACTTGTTTTCAACAGTTCTACTCTGACACACAGGATCACTATCACTCAAAACTGGTTTGATGGAAACTGGTTATTAACTGATAAAATATGAGGGAGATTAAAAGCATTTGTGGAGAAATCCCGTTACCTTTTCATTCCATTTTTCCATGAACATTTTGAAGTCCCCTCGTACACATGAACAAATTGAATGATGAATCTAAGTTTGTAAGAATTTTTTTTTCCTTCTAATCATATTAATGAAAAGAACGGAGCCTACATTTATGGGGCAGTTCTTGGGTGCCACCAGGGCTCAATGCAAATGCGAATTCACAGCCCCCAACCCCAGTGCTCTGGCAGCATAGTAGTTGGGAGTCAAGGTCAGCAGTTCAAAGCTATCGGAGGTTCTGAAGGAGACAGATGAGGCTTTCTGTTCCGGTAAAGATTTACAGCCTCTGAAACCCTATGAAGAGTCGCTATGGGTCAGAACTGACTTCTCGACACACCACCACCATTCCCCCAGTGTAGGGTTCATAGGCATCATGGTAAGAATTGCTCATCAAAAGCATCTGACACTCAACCCAAAAAAGGCTATTTCCTGGGTAAAATACAGTTGTTGGTGTTGGTGTTAGGTGGTGTTGAGCTGATTCCAATCCATAGCGGCCCTGCATAGGGTTTCCGAGGAGTGGCTGGTGGGTTTGAATTTGTGGTTCACAGTCCAGTGCTGATTCTATGGCGCCATACCAGGAGTTCAAAATACAGTTCAACAAAGCTAAAACCAACCCAATCTTCACAATTTGTTCAGGCTATGCCAATGTTTCACGTTCTACATTTATTGTTGTTGTTGTTAAGTACCATGGAGTCGGTTCCGACCTGCACAGGGTTTCTGAGGCTGTAAATATTTACAGGAGCAGAAGAAAGCCTCATCTTACTTCTGTGGAACGGCTGGTAGTTTCAAACTGCCGACCTTGAGGTTAGCAGCCCAATTTGTAACCACTACGCTATGGCATTTATTTTATTTTCCGTGGGATGTTTTCCCTTGCCCCATGCAAATACAGGACTGTGCCTCCAGGAAGGCTGCACATGTATTTAGCCCTATCATTTACCTGGAACTTCACCTGGATCCCCTCTAAGTTCCAGTGTTGTTAGCGATGCCGCTGAGTTAGTTCTGACTCATAGCAAGCAGTCTTATGAACCTATAAAACTAGCTGCGGCTGAGCCGACCATGACCCCATATGTGCCAGAGTATAACTGTGTTTCCCAGATTTTAGAACGGCTCATTTTTTAAAACAGATTGCCAGGCCTTATGTCTGTGCTGCCTCTAGGTGGACTTGTACCTCCAGCCTTTCATTTAACAGCCGGGCACCACGTGAACCCAAGGACTCCACATGAAGCTGCTCTTGTTGTGAGGTGCTTTCGAGTCAGCTCTGAATCCTAGCAACCTGATGTATCATACAGCAAGTGCTGCTGGTCTTGGTCCTGTGCCGTCCTCACAGCCATTGGGAGGGTTGAGTCCACTGGTGCAATCACTCTATCAGTCCATCTCACTGAAGGCATTCCTCTTGTTAGCAGATCCTTTACTGGAACAAACATGAGGTCTTTCTCCAGCGACTGGTTCCTTCTGATGCTATAACCAAAACTCATCCCACTGCCATCAAATTGATTCCGACTTACAGCAACAGAATCTTTGCAGGAGCAGAAAGTCTCATCTTTCTCCCACAGAGCAGCTGGTGGGTTTGAACTGCCGACCTTGAGGTTAGCAGCCCAATGTCTAACCCACAGTGGCACCAGGGCTCCTTAAACCCACTGCTATTGAGTCGATTCTGACTCATAAATAGTGCTTATTCTCCCAGTAGGCTACTAAGCAAGCTCTGTATGTAGATCATGTATTTTCTGCTTAGATGAAACTTAACTGCTATTCTTTAAGGCTATTTAGATATAAACATAAAGTGTTATCTTTAATGGTTACTTAAGTATATTTTGCTGCTATCTGGACTCCAGATATGGTGCTATAGGGTAAGTACAAGGTCGGTGGTTCAAATCCATTGGCTGTTCTTTGTGAATCCCTATGCAGGATCACTATGAGTTAGTGACTGAGATTCAGAACAAACAAGATAGGACTTGAAATCAAACATTTTCCTACCAATACTCAGATGAGAACCCGGCAGCTCCATGAAAGTGTCTGTGGACTGTACCAGAAGTTGGAGGTAGGAAGATGACTAGGTATCAACAGCCCGAACCTTGAGAAGTCTTCCTACTATTTCACCCCAAACACCCCTGGCTTTGCAGAAGAACCTGGCTTCTCACTCAATTTGCTTCACGTCTTCAGGCCTCGTTTTGGTCCAATGTAAGGGGAGAAACCGCCTAATTGTCTCAGGACTCTTTAAAAAACACTCAGGGGCTCCCCAGACCCCCCTGCTTTGTTTCCCTGGACGTTCCACTGATTCACTGCCATCAAGTAGAATCCAGCTCAAAACAGACTTAAAGAACTGAGAAGTGTAAGGTTTTCAAAGCTGTAAAGTTTTTATGGAAGCAGAACCCACCAGGAACGGTTCCAACCATCAACCTTTTGGTTAGCAGCCAAAGGCGTTTTAACCACTTGAACATTCTTTTGTTATCAGGTGCCGTAGGGTAGGTTTTAGCTCTTAGTGACCCAATGTACATCAGAACAAACTTCTGTCCAGTCCTGAGCTGTCCTCATAATCGTTCCTATGTTCTGAGTCCATTGGTGCAGCCACTGCGTAAATCTATCTCCCTCTTGTTGAGGGTCTTTCTTCCTCTTTTATTGCTGATACTTAACCAAGCAAGTTCTTTTCCAGGGACTGATGCTTCCCGATAGCATGTCCAAAGTACATGAGAGATACTCTGGGATAATGTGGACTTTTTTGTTTGTTTGCTTTTAAAAAAAAACAGAATGGGCAGCTCCAAACTACTTAAGCTTATGTACCCTGGAGAAGGCAGAAAGGTTTGTGAAAATTTTCAACTATCATAAAACAAAAAACCCCCATGCCAAAATATGTAAGATTAAAGCCTTGTCATTCTCCCTTTCAAGGAACACTCTGGCTGTAATTCTTTCAACATGGATTTATTCATTCTCCTGGCACTATAATTTAAAGGCATCAAGTCTTTCTCATTTTCCAGCTTTTGCATGCATATGAGGTGATTGAAAATAACATGCCTTGGGTCAGGCACACTTTAGTCTTCAAAGTGACATCTTTGCTTTTTAACACTTTGAAGAAATTTTTTGAAGAGAATTGCTCAGTTCAATACGTCATTGGTTAAAACTTAGTATTTTGGAAATGAGTTGCTAAAACCGTATCTCCCACATGGAAGGAGAGATGCCTTTTAAAATTTCCCAAACTCTGAAACCAGCCATTATTATTTTATTACCAAATGAATCCCAGTTTCTCGGTCCCTTTTCTCAGCTTATCCACAGAGATGTCTGGAGAATACAGAAAGACTCCCCTGGCATCTGAATGTATTGATGTTCCTACTGCTTGTTCAAAATTTTAAAGCAAGCATGTGACATATTTTATACAAGTTCCTATTTACATTTTTAATCTCTTTCATAACACACTGCATTCTATCACTGAATGTGTATGAGGTGTAATTTCACCATGGAATCATTCTAGCTGTATCCTCCTGTCACCTCTGGTAGAATGAAACAGAGTTTGAATTTTGACAAGCAGAAGATTCTGGTCAATTTCAGAAGAAATGATACATGATATGCAAACTCTCATACCAGCCTGGGTTTCAGAGCAAGAGCTCAATCTAGACACAACTGCTTGATGCTATATTTAGAACTCTGTACCATGTTTCAAAGGAGCTCTGGTAGCTGTGTTTACCAGTCAGACTGCTAACCACAAGGTCAGCAGGTCGAAACTACCAGCCGTTCTGTGGGAGAAAGATGAGGCTTTCTGCTGCCGTATAGATTTACAGCCTCGGAAACCCTGTGCAAGGTGACTATGAGTTATAACCGAATCCACAGCCTACCACTACCACCACGTTTAAGGCATCCAGGGGTGGCACTGTAGGATAAGCACTGGACTGCTAACTACAAGACTGGCAATTCTTTGGAAACCCTATACAGGACCACTATGAGTCGCAACTGACGACACTTGATAACAATCACATTTAAGACAACAATCACATTTATGGACTAAAAAGTGTCTTAGAAGTTAAGAAGCCCAAACTTCTAATTTCACAGTGAGGTAAAGTGAGGCCCAAAAGAGGTAGTAAAATGCAATGTACCTCAGTGATCTGGGTTCTAAGTGCCAATCAAAGCAGCCAAAAACTTCTTGGAGTATCATGGTGACCACAAAAAGCTATAATCACCAAATGTTTACCATGTGCACCCCTCCAACCTAATATATACGTTCACTGTCTAGTTTATTCCTCAAAAGATGACTTGAGATAAGGATTGTTATAACATCTATTTGATGTTGCTCTTCAGCTGCTTCTGAGCCAGCTCGCGAGTGATGAGGACCCCATGTAATGACAGACTGACACACCATCTCCATGCTCAGCTGCAGATCAGACCATTAGAATCCACAGGGCTTTCATTAGCTGATTGTAGGAAGGAGATCACTAGGCCTTTTGCAGTGCAGTGAATTGCTTTAGTATGATATTTCTAGCCATCGTTTTACAACTCCTTCAAAATGACTGGCTGGGCCATAAACTTGTAAGGGATTGGACAGTTTAATATGCAAACTTGATCCAGATGGGAGACCCATGCCTCGAAATTGAAACTGCTTATACAGGGTGAGTCAAAAATTATCCACACTCTGGCTTGAGAATTTATTTTAATCAACTTTTAGAAAAGAAAAATACATCATGTTTTGGACCCAATCTCCTTGCTTTTCAATACACTTTGTCCATCTGTCAACGAGCTTTCATATTCCCTTATTTAAAACTGTTTTAGGCTGAGCTGCGAGCCGCGAAGCACCGCTGACTTCACTTCTTCATCAGAGGTGAATCTTCATCCTGGAAGGGCTGCTTTCGGGGGACCAGACAGGTGAAAGTCTAATGGAGCAAGATCAGGACTATAGGGAGGATGCTCCAATACCTCAAAAGCAAGTTTTTGAGGAGTGTCAGCAATGTGTAGACATGCATTATCATGCAAAATCACAGTGCCCTTGGATAGCAGTCCTCTGTGTTTAATCCTAAATTTAGGATTCAGCTTCTCACCGTAAGAAGCACTGTTGATTGCTGAACCTTTTTGCTGGTAGTGTTTCAATACTGGTCCTTGAGAATCCCAGAAAAACGTAAGCATGAATTCTTGGTTGGGGGTTGAGGCTATTTCCATTCCACATTCTGCTGTTTACTCTCAGGCTCGTAGTGATGATTTCAGGTTTCATTACCAGCAATGATTAATTTTCTAAAGAAACTTTTACCTTCCTCTGAATATCAATAGAAATTTTGTTTGCAGATGTCCAAACGCTTCTGTTTATGCTCTTCTGTGAGCTGTTTGTTTCAGTATCCATCTCACACAAACTTTTCAAAATCCAAATCTGTCAGGGAGTATTTGATAGGCACAGCCAGGGCTGGTTTGCAAATGATTTGTCACATAATCCACTGTCACTCTTTTATTAGACAGAATCATTTCACATGCATGCTCAATGTTGTCATCAGCCGCGGACTGGTGCTTTAATATAAACCAAAGTGCAGATGTAATTGTTTTAATATAACTAGAGTGAGGACGTAAATTTTGACTCAGCCTCATATAAGGGGCAATCTCATAGAGGCCGAAGATGACATCACCAAGCAGAATCTAGAGTGGCGCAAGCGAAACCCCTGGAGTCCACCCAGAAGAAAGAGCAAACACGAAAGACAATGTGACACAGAGGTAGCAGTGGTAGCTGCAGTAGGCTTATCAACAAAGAGCAAATGTTAAGCGACTCCAGGTGGAGGCAAATGCTGGCAGAGCTAAAGAGTGGTGACACTTGCCAGTGCAGGGTAAAGTCCTGAGTGTGAGTGTGAAGTGTCCTTGTAGTGTCTGGTGCCAGGTTTTTCCTCCAGCAGGTTGAAGGTGGCTACCTCTGGGCAGGTTTGCCACTGGGGCTAAAAGAGCTACAACATTTGTGTGTGTAAGGCAAGAGATGCATGAACGTGCTCCATGCAGGGGATGCACACACCATGCCCTGGTCCTCACAGGCACAGGCAGCAGGACAGAAGCTAACACCTGAGGTCAGTGAGGTCCAGCAGCAGCAGCAGCATAAACACAGCTTCTGCTCTGAACCAGCACAGCCCACCTGCCCAACAAGGAAAGAATTGTTGCTGTTATTAGGTACTGTCGAGCCAGTTCCAACTCATCGTAACCCTATGTGTAACAGAATAAATCACTGCGCTGTCCTGTGCCATGCTCACAAGTGATGTTGTGTTGGGGCCCACCGTTCCAGCAGCCATTGTATCGATCTGACTTGCTGAAAGTTTTCCTCTTTTTCCCGGCTCTCCTTTATCGAGTATGATGTCCTTCTCCAAAGATAGGTCCCTCGTGATCTTGCTTCTAAGGAGCATTCTGGCTGAATTTCTTCCAAAACAGATTTATTTGTTCTTCTCACAGTTCAGAATATATTCAATGTTCTTCAATAACACAGTATACTTAAAAAAGCATCAATTCTTCTTTGGTCTTCCTTTTTTATTGGCCAGCTTTTGCATACAGAAGAGGCAATTGAAAATAACATGGTTTGGGTCAGGTGAACTTTAGCCCTCCAAGTGACGTCTTTACTCTTAAACATTTTTAAGGTCTTTTGCAGCAGATCCACCCAATACAACATATGGTATCATAATTGCTGATTCTGTAGACAGTGATTGTGGACCCAAGTAAAGGAAATCCTTGACAACTTCAGTGGTTTCTGCGGTTTTCATGATGTTGGCTTATTGGTCCAGTGGTGAGAATTTTTGCTTTCTTTCTGTTGAGGTGTACTCCATACTGAAGGCTGTAGGTTTTCATCTTCATCAGAAGGGCTCTAGTTTCCTTGGCTTTCAGAAAGCAAGGTTGTGTTGTCTCTATATTGCAGGTTGTTACACAGTGTTCCCTCAAGCCTCAAGTTTTTTATTCTTCCTGTAGCCCAGCTGCTCAGACTATGTGCTCATACTGAAACGGAATATAATATGATGAAAGGATACAGGCCTGACACACACCTTTCCTGATAATAAACCATACAGTATCTATTAAAGACACTGCCTTCTGGCCTATTTAAAGGTCCATGTAAGCACAATAGTGTCCCGGGATTTCTATTCTTTGCAATGTTATCTATGAATTGTTATGATCCACCCAGTGGAACACCTCTGCATAGTTAATGAAACACAAGTAACCACCTTTTTGGTATTCTCTGCTTTCAGCCATGATTCATTTAGCAACAGAAGTGACATTACTTGTTTCATGGCTTCTATGGAATCTGGCTTGACTTTCTAGCTGTTTCCTGTTGATATACAGCTGAACCATTTCTGAATTATCTCCAAGTTAATTTTTACTTGTGTGTGATATTAACATTGTTTGTCAATTTCCACATTCTGTTGGATCATCTTTTGGGGGGAATGGACACAAACATGACTCTCCTTCAGCTGGCTGGTTAGGCAGTCATCTTCCAGATTTCTTGCTATAGATGAGTTAGCAATTCCAGCACAGCATCAACTCAGTGAAACATCTCAATAGATGTTTTGTTAATTTCTGGAGACTTGTTTTTTGCACAAGCCTTCAGTGCAAGTTGGTGTTCTTCCTTCAGTACAATCCATTCTTGGTCATATGCTTCCTTCTGAAATGTTTGGGCAGTCCCCTTCTCTGCTCAGGCAGAGATGCAGTCTTGAGGCTACCTGAACTATCTTGGATCTACGAGCAAAGGGCTCAGGAGGTTCCTCAGCCCATCAGTGACAGGTACACTAGGGTCAGAAACTCTACCAGTCTGACATCCCTCACCCAACCAAGTAAATGAATTCAGAGCAGTATGTCTATCACACACATGAGCAGTCGTATAATTAAAGGTAGTAGTAGCCTGACTTTTAAACCTTTTTTAAGCCACAGACCCTTCACATGTTGCAAACTTTCTAAAACGAACATTGTTGTTGTTCAGTTTCTACTCACAGTGACCCTGTATAGGCTTTCCGAGGAGCGGCTAGTGGGTCTCAACCACCAACTTTGTGGTTAGTAGTACAGTGCTTATCCTACAGTGCTAAATCAGGACTCACAATACCTTAAATCAAAGACAGATAGTTATATTTTGGAAAGGACATGTGAATAGAAATGACTGTGGTCTAGGAACTGGATTTAAGTTTCAGAAGTGTTGTTGTTGTTGTTGTTATTCCTGGCAATTAATCTTACAATTTCTGGTCCAACCCAAAGAAGAGAGAAACATAAATTGGTTAAAACACAAGCTCATTTTAAAACTATGCAATAGAAAATCTTACTGAATTAATACATAATTATTGAAAATCTTCAATAATTTGACCTAAGAATTAAGATGTATGCTGCCAGTACCCAGTCCCTCTTTCCATGAGTCCAGAATCCTCAGCTGCTCCCTTTCTGCTTGTCCTCTTAAGATGTACTCAAAGAAAAGGATTCCTTTCCTTTGTTTAAACAAACAAGGTAAGAGACAATAAAAGCAGTTATTTATTATATCCTGAATATTTTCTAATATAGTATACAAAGACCTTTGTCTCGCTTATCTACTTGGGCCACCTCTAAGGAGCATCTTTTCCAAAACCTGCCTCAAAGGAAATGAAGGCCACAGACTCAGAATTCATGCTATTGGCTCCTGGATGATTCCCACCTCAGGAGCTCCCTCTAGTGGACATGCCCTTAACTACACCTCCTGCTGGTGCCTCATTTGTTCATCCCTCTCCCAGATTCCGCAGCCCCCAAGGGTCCTCACTGGGCAGCTCTTCTCTCAGATCAACTTCATTCCTGGCACAAAGTCCCACCCCCTGCCCACTCCTGTCCCATCAGAACTGTGTGACATGCTCACTAAAATCTGGCTCCCTCCATTCCATCATGACTTCCAACCTGAAGCCAGCCAGGTGTGAATGTCACTCACTCATGCAGTGCCAGGGTGGGTTTCATCAGGAAATGTGGCCAGGGTAAGCAGTTGTGACACAGGTTTACTTATGAAGAAAAGTTACGGATCATTTCCCCTAACACAAGTACTGGCTCTAAGAGATGGGGATGAAGGACCAAGTCAGTTAGCAAAATAGGAACCAAGAAAAAAACAGGTAACAGAAGCTAAGAAGGTTCAATGCAGAGTCAAAATAATCCAGGGACATCGAAGATTTATTTCTGCAGACTAAACCAGCTGCCACAAAGCTGATTCTGCCTCACGGTGATCACATGTGTGTTTGAGTAGAACTATGCTCCTGAGGGTTTTCACTGGATGAATTTTCAGAAGCCAGTCACCACACCTTTCTTCCTAAGTGTTGAAAACAGGTAGATTTGACTCTCCCATCTCGGTTGGCAGCTGAGCATATTAACGATTTATACCCTATAGGAGAGTCCTGGCATAGTGCTATGGGCTAATGTATCAAAGACTACAAAGTCATCTGAACTCCAAGGTCGGTGGTTCAAGCTCACCAGCTGCTCCTTGGAAACCCTATACAGGGTCGCTGTGGGTCGGAATCGACTCGACAGCACTTAACAACAACCACCACCCAGGAAACCCTTCTGCAAATGTGTTGCTGTTGTTAAGTGCCGTCAAGTCATTTCCAACTCATAGCAACCCTGTGTAGGGTTTCTGAGGAGCAGCTGGTGGGTTTGAACTGCCAACTTTGTGGTCTGCAGTCCTGTACTGATCCAGGAGTTCATGCAAATGACTCTCTATGAAATGAGGAGTACAATGGCTTGTTAATGAACCAGGATGAGGCTGTAAATTTCCTAATAAAGCAGCAATAAGCATGGATCCCACCTTCTAACAAAGATAAGATTTTAAGTACAAATGTGTATGCTTAATTTTATAAGGAGACTCATGCAAAGCGCCCAGCCACCAACAAAGACTCAACCGAGAGAACTTATAAAAACAGAGTCACTTACTTGTGCTTACTGATAACTTTGACAACAGTCTGTATCAAAGCTAGCTGGCCAAGAATGCTGGTATTCTCAGGGATTAAAGACAAGGCTGGAAGGCTAGTCTTCCTTCCCTGACAAATTCCTAATTCCTATCGCCATGGCAGTCCTAGAGAAGGAAGTACACACACAGAGAAAAAGAGGGAAACACCACAATGTTCAGGGCAAATCTCAAAATCAGATGCAAACATCTTCGTGGCCATGTAGTTCAACCTCTACCACTTTTTTTTTTTTTTTTTTTTTAAGGCAGAATAATGTTGATCATTATCATCTAAGACCCTCAGGGGCTGCAGAATCTGGGAGAGCAAATGAGGCACTAGCAGAAGGGGTAGTTGATGGAGTGCCCACTAGAGGGAGTTCCTGAGGTGGGATCATGCAGGAGCCAAATCCCATCAATTCTGAGCCTGTGGCTTTTGATTTTCTTTAGAAAATCAGGTTTTAGAAAAGATACTCCTTAAAGGGGGCCCAAGTAGATAAAGGAAACAAAGGGCTTAATAAAATACGATTTTATCAATCTGTATTTTGATTCCAGGGAATAAGGAAGACCGTAGAAGAACTGATGCTTTTGAGTTATATGGTGTTGGAGGAGAATATGGAAAGTGCCATGGGCTACCAAAAGAAACAACAGATCTGTGTTTGAAGAAGTTCAGCTAGAGTGGCTCCCTGGAGGCCAAGATGGTCAAACTACCTCTCTCATACTTCGGACATATTGTCAGGAGGGACTAGTCACTGGAGAAGGATATCATATTTGGTAAGGTGGAGGGTCAGAGAAAAAGAGGAAGACCCCCAGCGAGATAGACTGGCAAAGTGGCAGCATCAATGGGCTCAAGCATGGCAACAATAGTGAGGTTGGCCCAGGATCGAGCAGTGTTTCGTTCTGTTGGGCGCAGGGTTACTATGAGTCGGTACCTCCTCAACGGTATCTAACAACAACATTTTGATTCCAGTGGAATTTTATTTTACATTTCTGTTTCAGGGAACTTTAGAACAATCCTTTCAATAAAGGAAAGAAAATGGCCATTTTCCTCAAATGATTCCATTCACTTAACTCAAAGAACTGGGGAGGCAGTGACGCAATGCTAGAAGCTGCGGAGCTGTGCATGTGGAGGGAGAGGTGTGACCGATTTTTCATCTTTCACTTTTCATTTTTCACATATCTTTCTTCTTCACTCTGATCGCGCCATCACTGCCCAGCCCAGATGCCTTCAGGAGGGTGGGAGCACACCCTCAAAATGGGCCAGCATTGCACCCACAGTTTTCCAATGGCACAGAGAGGAAACCCATAAGCTGCTTCATATGACATCCTGACTTTGGGACCCTTTATCCACACCTGCACAGCAAAGGCCAGTTGGCAGTATCAATCACAATTTTATTTTTGTTTTTGATTGGTACTTTCTATCTCTGCTTTTATATTGTTTCTATCTTTGGTCTTTTGGCCTCACTCTTCTCCCAGGGATTGGAGCTTTCTGCCTCTATCTTACCCAAGAAGAGACAGCACCTGTGCCCATATAAACAAGTTACAAGCATACCCTATAATACCCACCCATCTGGAAAAGAGCCAAAACCAGCTGCTGAGCAATATACGTGAAAAGGGAAGCCTATCTCCAGATCATATCCACCAGGAGATGTTCAGCAAGCTTAACAACAAAGCAATATACACCATTTAAGCATTAAAAACTCACATAAACTGCTGAAAATGTCCAAGAAAACACAATTAAAGATCTTAACACATGTCCAAAAACAGAAAAAAGTAACTGAGACGAATAAGCTGGAAGCAGACACAGACTTTCCAGTAGAAGAGCAGGCTCTGGATATGACTGAGAAGGAATTTGGAAGAATGATATGGAAACATATTCAAATGCTCTGAAAAGGGGTGGAGGAAAATAAGAAAGAAATCAGGAAAGTGCTACAGGAGCAATCCAAAAAGATATAGTATTGGAAACTATTCAAACCCTGTAAAAAGAAGATGATTAATAATAAAATATCAGAAATGGACAATTACACTGAAAGGGCAAAGGAGTGAATGGAAGAGATGGAAGGCAGAACCAGCAAGCTGGAAGACAAAAATCTCTCAATACTGCTAAGATAGAAGAACAAGCAGAAAAAAGGATTGAAAAATCTGAAGAGAGTCTAAGATTCATACTGAATAACATGAAGAGGAATAACTTAAGAATTATTGGCATTCCAGAATAGGAAGACTCACAGAAATCCACAGAGAAGATAGTTGAAGAGCTTTTGGAAGAAAATTTTCCTAACATCTTGAAGGAGGAAAAGATAAAAGCATTAAAGAAGCTGAACAGACCCCAGGAAGGATAGACCGCAAAACAAAATCATCAAGACATATCATATAATCAAGCTCTCCAAAATAAAAAACAAGGAGAGAATCCTAAAAGCAGCCAAGGATAAGAGAAGTGTTACCTACAAAGGCAAGCAAATCAGATTAAGCTCTGACTTCTCAGCAGAAACCATGCAGGCAAGCAGGCAATGGGGAGACATACATAAAACCCTAAAAGAAAAAAAAACAAAAAAAAAACTGCCAACTAAGAATCTTCTATCCAGCAAAACTGTCAATTAAATACGATGGTGCAATCAAAACATTCCACGATAAACAGAAGCTAAGAGACTTTGTCAAACTCAATCCAGTGCTTCAAAACACCCTAAGGGGAATTCTTTAGAATGAAAACCAGCAAGAACAGACAACAACCAGAGATTGACAGACGTGGCAACACCACCTGGAACTCAATTGACAGACAGCAGAGTTCAAAACAGAACAAAATTACAGCAATGAATTCAGAGGACCTATGTGGCCAACCAAAGATCAAAATATTAACAATGTCAAAGAAGGGAAAAATATAAGAAGAGAGATGCAGGTGATGAGGAGGTCGAGTAGATGGCAGGATAAAATAGACTGTCTTAAATGAAGGGAAAACGTAATAGACTATAGGGTACCCCCAAGAAAATTAATACTTCATAACTTACCATGAAAATGAAGAGCCAAGCAGATCAAGGAAACATTAAAACTAAGAAGAAACCAATAAGAAATAGCACAAAACATTTTGAAAACTATACAACCAAAAGTAGACAAAATAGATGAGTGAGACATACTAAAAATTAAAAACATATGTACATCAAAAGACTTAACCCAAAGAGTAAAAAGGCAACCCAGAGAATGGGAAAAAAAGCTTTCGCAATGACACAGCAGACAAGGGACTCATTTCTAAAATCTATAGGAAACTACAACATCTCTACAAGAAAAACACAACCCAATTAAAAAATGGGCACAGGACATGAACAGACACTTAACCAAGGAGGAGATCTGGGCTGCCAACAAACATATGAAGAAATGTTCATGATCACTAGCCATTAGAGAGATGCAAATTAAAACAACAATGAGATATCATCTCACACCAGCAACAACAGCAAAGATCAAAACAGTAGAGGACAATAAATTTTGGTGAGGATGTGGAGAGACTGGGATACTCCTGCACTGCTGGTGGAACTGCAAAATGTCCATCCTCTCTGGAAAGCAATATGGCGTTTCCTCAGAAGGTTGAAAATAGAAATACCTTATGATCCAGTAATTCCTCTACTTGGTATTTACTTACAAGAAATACGAGCCATAACATGAGTAGATAGATGCACACTAATGTTCACAGCAGCAATATTTACAATAGAAAAATGATGGAGATCAACTGATTACTACAACAAGAAGCAAGTTGCTCACCCAGGAGACATCAAGGCAAGTGGTCGGGTCCCCTCAGAGCAAACCCCCTTCCAAGACTAAATGGGAATACATGCTCTGGTGACCACGTTCATCACCAATAAAGGGAAGTGAGGTTTTCAAGCAGCAATGAAGTTGCGCGCTAAGCCCTACAACATGCATTAGATTTCTGTGAACCCAGATGGAGACCTGGTTGGCCAGCAGTGTGGCAAGACCTGGGGACTCTTGGGCCAGAGTCAGTGGCATAGCCACAGAGCACTAGAGTGGAGAGTGAAGCATCCAGCTGATAAGAAGAGAGGGCATATGCACAAGAACACCCACACTTGCAGATAATACCCACTTGACCTGGCTTCAATGACTGGATGATCAGAGCTCAACTAGAAGAAGAAAGAAGAGGAAAAAAAGAGTAATCTGATACAATTTGATGAACTTGACCTACACCTATGGATGCAGTAGCTCAAAAGAGGGGACAAACCTTTACAGCAAGAATCATTCCCACCCCCCTCCATACACAGAGTAGATAGGGATGGGCAACTTGGACATTGGCTACCCAAAATGGGGGAGCAACAAAGGCAAGATGTGACTGGCCTACAAGGTTTCAAGAGGGAGTCTAGATCCAAAAGGTGTGGAAGAAGGTAGAAAGAAGGTAGAATCTGCAGTGAGTAGCATCCAATCTGTGTAGGCGGGGGCTGATGAAAGGAAATGGGGATAGGTCTCTTGTGATACAATAGTGAATTATTACCAGTACTTGCTGTGAGGGTTGGAAATGTAAAGGTATGTTTTGTAGCAAGGAGGGGAGTGATTAACCTTGCAGTCTAGGAGCAGAGGTCCCTGGGACCATCAAAGGAGAAGAGCGGAGAGTGGGGCCCTACTCAGAGAAGCAGTGATGCCAGTGGAGGCAGAGATGATGACGTGGAGAGATTGAGTGGCTGGGGACTTTAGACCCAAAGAGGGAGAGGGGCTGTGTACTGAGGACCAGGGGGTAGGCTTACAGGGTATACCCTTTGGTTGGCTGATGATTCATGGAAGGGATTGTAACCATGGCAATGAAACAATATACGATAGGATGTTTATAAAACTAATGTTCTCCCATGTAAACTATCACATAATTTACAATAAAACATTAAAATAAACAACAACAACAAAAAAAATGAGATATCATCTCACACCAGCAATAATAGCAAAGATCAAAAAAGTAGAGGTCAATAAATGTTGGTGAGGATGTGGAGAGACTGGGACCCTCCCACATTGCTGGTGGGATTGCAAAATGGTCCAATCACTGTAAAACAAAATGGTGCTTCCTCAGAAGGTTGGAAATAGATACACCTTATGATCCAGCAATTCCGCTACTTGGTATTTATCCACAAGAAACACGAGCCATAACGTGAGTTATGCACACCAATGTTCATAGCAACACTATTTACAATAGCAAAAAGATGGAGACAGCCTAAGTGCCCCTCTATGAAAGAATGGATAAACAAACTGATACTTACACACAATGTAGTATTATGCTACCCTGAAGAATAACAAGGAAGCAGCAAGCCACCAAATAACATTGATGAACCCTGAAGACATTATGCTGAGTGAAATCAGTCAGTAACAAAAGGAGAAATATGGCATAGGTCCATTATTGTAAAAGATTAAGAAAAAACACCCACACTAAAAGTGGGGGAATTATCTTTTTTTTTTTAATTATTTTTTAATTTTAATTTTTTTGTTGGTTACCGGGGTGGACGGAGTGGTTGAGGGGAGGGATGGGAGCACAGGGGAGGGAATAGGCACAGGATAGTGGAACACAGAGTATGGAATAGACACAGAATAGTTTGGGTGCTGGGGAGGGGGGCATACACTAGAAGGGGAAGGAGAAAGGAAAAATAAGGCAGATGGGAGAATAACTAGGCAGGTTTACATGGGCTAAATAGGACAGTGGTAAATAATGACATTAGCACAAACGTGGAACAGGGCTCATGGATACAAAGATTGAGGAATGGTTTGAATGGGTAAAAGTAGAGAAATAATGTTAAGATGCTTGGCTGTCTTTTGATTCTTGGTTTCCCTTGCCTACTACTGTAAAATAGACACTTGAAGGGGAGGGAGAGGAATAGCCAGAAACATCACCAGAGAAAGCTTGTAAGTCCACCTTCAGCCTATAACTGATTGTAATACCTAAAATGATGCTAGAACTTGCCAGGTGAAGGAGACTCCCTGCAGAGCCTTTGCATTGCGTAAGACCACAGGTGGGATCCTGATCCCCATCCAGAATCTTCTGAGGTGGGACATTTCCACTTGAAAGGACAAGCATACCAGCTTGGAGCAGCTAGAAGAACAGAAGATACTTCTTGAAAGAGAGACCAGCAGAAAAAATAAAAAACAGTAACAGCAGTCCGACTACTACAAGAACAAGCAAGTTGTTCCCCAGAGAGCCATTAAGGCAAGTGGTCAGGTCCCCTCAAGGCAAACCCCCTTCCAAGACTGAAACTCAAATGGAGTACACTACCAGGTATATGGTCCTGCTGCTGACCATGTTGGTCACTGATAAGGGGAAGTAGGGGGAAAACAGCGATGAGGTTGTGAACTATGTCCAACCATATTCAACAGACTCCTGATAACCTGGATTGAGACCTGGTTAACCAGCAGTGTGATGAGACCTGGGGACTCCTGGGCCTAGGGGCAGGGACGTGGCCCCAGAGGACTAGAACAGAGTGTGAAGCATCGAGCTGATATGAACTGAGGGGAGATGCACAAGAACACCCAAACTCACAAATAGTACCCATTTGACCTGGCATCAATGGCTGGATGATCAGAACACAACTAGAGGAAGAAAGAAGGGGGGTTGAAAAAGGAGTAATCCACTCTAAGTGGATTAACTCAACCTATGCTTGTGGATGCAGTATGACAAAGGAGCTGACAAATCTCTACAGTGAGGATCATTCCCACCCCCTTGGTACATAGGGTCAACAGGGATGGGGAACTTAGACATTGGCTACCCAAAATGGGGGACTACAAAGGCAAGAAGTGATTGGCTTATAAGCTTTCATTAGGGAACCTAGTTCCAGAGGATACAGGGAAAGGTAGAATCTCCATTGAATTGTTTCCAACCTGTCTGGATGGGGTTGATAAAAGGTGAGGGGGACAGGACTCCTGTGGTTCAATAGGGAATGATTGTCATCAGGTATGACAGTGAGTGTTGGAAAGGTAAATGTAAAGGTTTGGTAACAAAAGAGGGAACTGGCTGATTTTGCAGTCCAGGAGTGGAGATCCCTGGAACCATCAAGGGAGAAAAACGAAGTGTGAGACCCTGTCCAGGGAGGCAGTGACACTAGGGATGGAGGCAGAGACGATGATGTGTACAGAAGGAGCAGCTGGGGACTCTGGACTCAGAAAGGGAGAATGGTTGTGTGCTGGTGGTAAGGGGCAGGAGTGTGGGGTGTACCCTTTGGTTGTTTGATGATGCATGTAGGGGATTGTGATCATTGCAATGAAACAAAATACAATAGGATGAATGTAAAGATAATGTTCACCCATGTAAAACTAACACATAATTCACAATAAAAACTTAAAAAAAAAAAAATCAAAGAATTGGCATCCAATGTTCAGTGAGAATCAACCACAGGACCATGATTCTTCTCTCTTGGATTTCATCCCGCCACCTCACTAGAAGGATGGTGGTGGTGGTTATGTGCCATGGAGTTGGTTTGGACTCATAGCAACCCTGCCTAGTGTTTCCGAGGCTGTCAATCTTTACGGGAGCACAAAACCTATCTTTCTCCCGTGGAACAGCTGGTAGTTTCGGACTGCTGAACTTGAGGTTAGCAGGTCAATTAATAACCACTACCCTACCACAGCTCCTTTGCTATAAGGAAGCACCTGCGTCAGACTTTTTAAGATTGTATTCTGCACAGCAGGGCAAATACAACACAAGAAAGAAATTTTCCAATATCAAAAAGTAACAACCAGCCAAACAAGGATCAAGGAGGCAATGAATTACCCTACACTGAAAATAACATTGTTGTTGTTGTTACATTTAAAAAGTATGAATTCAGCTGTGTCATTTCTATTGTACCGTTAGAGGACACTTAGAGGGTTAGAAGAAAAGAAACAGACCCACAAAACTTCATTCAAAAGGGCAAAAGATGAATTGCATCTTCCTCAAGTGTTCCGTAACAATTTAATCTGTTTCCTTTCAACCTTCTGATTTGAATTCTTCTCCTGCATCATAATTCAAGCAGAAGCTTGATGCCACAAGAAACTATAAATAACTCACCATTCTGGAAGTCACTCATTTTCCATCCACCCTAAAAATATTACTCAAAGAACTCTGGAATGAAAAAAGGAAACTCCAGGCTACCAAAGTCTCCCAGTTATTAGCAATTTAAAAAAAGATAAAATTAGATGGTAAGGAAATCTTAACTATCCCATTCAACCTTATACTACGATTCTGTGATTTTTAATTCAATGCATTTAAAATCCATTTAATGTAGTCGATATTTCTTCATTTAACAAATATTTCCTAAGCATCAACCACATATTCAACATTGTCCCAGGCATGTGAAAGAGAGATGCTAACAAAACAGACAAGAATCCCTGCCACGTAAATGCCACGAAGTCTTAAGCAACAAGCATGCAGGGAAAAAACTGCAATGCTAAAAATAAAGTAGCAAGGGAGGATAAGAAACTTCTTTTACTACCTCTGAAAAAACAACTCACTCTACAGAGAAGCTAAAACCTACTGTAGTTAAGTGACAACTAGCAAAACACTAATAAGGAATGAAGATTATGTGTAAGAAAGGAAGAGTAGGCTCCTGTTACCCCAGCCAAAATAAAGGATCTCCAAGACTCCATAGCTTGGAAGAGCAGTGAGGGGTGAGTGGAAAGTAAAAGGAAGCACAGAGGACAGTTTATGTCCTGGGATAAAGAGACTCTTAGCACACAGAGTTAACTACTTCCCAGTGTGTAACAGCATCCCAGAGGTGAGCGATTCTTCTACAATGGTCATGTTCATTACTTGGCAGAAGAGAACAATTTTCAAATGAGATCTGTGTTTACAGATAAGGCAGTCAACCAGAGGGCATTCAGTTCTACAAAGAGCCCAAATTCTAAGGCATCTGAATGGGTAGAGTTGTTCCAGAAGAAGGGTATCAAGGTATTCTTAAAAAAAAAAAAAAAAAAAAAAAGCCCATCTCTCTGCTGGATACACTGGCTGTCCACGATGTGGATGGACAGAAAATCTCCCCTGTCAGAGAGGATCAACAATATGGGGCAACAGGGACAGAAATGATCTAAACATGTCTTCTCAAACCTGTCTGGTGAACAGGATCACCTAGGTGCTGTTTGTTTGCGCAAGCAGGTGGTCGGGGACTCACCCAGAATCTGAAACAGCATAGCCGGGCAAGAATCAAGGAATAAACAGAGTTCCTCACTGAATGCCTATATTCGTTTTATAAGACACATCTTTCAATTAACGGAAATTACAGCATGAGTGTAAGTGCTAACTTCTGATGAATGCCCCAGAAGGGATGTTCATAGGGCAGTCTTGTTCAGATTCTGGGTTTGGATGGGCACTTATCCCAGTGTACCAAATACAAATGGGGAGGCTTCACAGACTAGATGCATGAAAGAGAATGAAGATGTTTTGATTTTTATTCTCTCCAAAACGCTCACGGTTCAGAAGTGACTGTTCAGACCTACCCAAGCAGTAATGTGGAAGAAAAGACGTGGTGATCCACTTTGATTAATATTATAGTCAAGAAAACCCTCTGTAGCACGCCCACTCTGTAGCACATGGAGACATCCTATGTTGGAATCAGCTCAACAACAATTAATAACACCAATAACACTATTGTTTCTATGATATCAAAGTGAACTCTTACGAACACATTAATGATCATGATAAGCAAGAGCTACTGCTTTTAAAACACCTACAAATTGTCAGGTTCGATGCTAGGTGCTTCTCCTAAGCTACCTAATCTTTTTTGTCATAACAGCAAAGTCGGGATTTAACATATTTCAGATGAGAAACGGAGGCACGGAGGCACTTAATCATCAAGAATTCAGAGTCAAATTTAGGCCTGTCCAACTTCTAAGATCATGTCGCCTCTTTAATATCCTTTGATTTCTTTTTCACTAAACTCAGAGTCTTACTTTAATTTTTATCTATTTTAATTTTCTATTGACGTCTTGCTGTTATTGTTGCTGTTATGTGCCATCAAGTCAGTTCCAACTCACAGCAACCCTATACAGGATTTCTGAGGCTTTAAATCTCTTCAGAGCAGAAAGACTCATCTTTCTCCCATGGAATAGCTGGTGGATTCGAACTGCTGACCCTATGGTTAACAGTGTAACGCATAACCCACCACACCACCAGTTCTCCACTGACCTCTTAGTTTGTCACTAAACTTGAGTTTCAAGAAGGCTGGAAGTGTGTGTTCCTTTACCTTTGCCTCATTACCTAATCTCACATCTGGCACACAGTAGGGAATCTCAAAGGTTAGTTGAATAAAGAAAAAACGGACTCACCAGCCTCCATAAAGCAAGCTGTAGAATTTTCCAGAATATCAGACAGACAGACAGTTTCCAAACTCTCTGGAGGCTGCTGTGTCTCCCATCCTTTAGTTCTTTGGAAAAACACCAAAAGGACAGGTTACCACACAGTCCACCAGATGAATAAATGTCAGACTGTCTAATTCTAAAAGGGGGTGGCAAGTGTCCAGAAACGTGGGCTGTCTTGACTCCAGCAATCCATTTGTCGGGAACATTCTCTAGCAGGACAAACCCCTATCTACCTGATGGTGCTCGCTCACCTGATCATCCTGGAGATCAAGATAGACGACCAAGAAACTCTCCACTCTCCTAACCCTTTACATCTTTTTCCACGGCACCTTGTCTTGCCAGTCACAATACCATCTATACCCCAGAAGGAAAGAGAACCTAACCTTAACCTTAGGACATCTCTGTTGAAAGAAACCATGCTTCCTTTACATGCACTCTATTCACCCTAATCCCTGACTCTTTCACTTCTGACTCCCAACAACAGATTCAAGTTCTCACACAGGCTGAAGTGCCCTAATAGAGACCACCACTCCAAACATTACCCCCTTCTCCTTGGCTCCAACAGTGTCTGTGAAATAACATCCTATTGTCCTTCTAGGTTTGTCATAACTCAAGATCACTTTCTCTTCAAGCAGTGAACTTTAACATCCAACCCCGTCAATAGAAGCTCACAAGATTGCAGGTAGAGGCCAGTTAGGAAATCCAGGGATGGTCCCTGGTGGGATGCGGGGACTGTGCTGAAAAGAATTCCATTTCAAAAGGGAAGATGAAAAGAAGGAAATGTTTACAAGCACCGCGTACTAACTGCTCAGGCCCCTAAGGAGCACAAGCACTTAGCACTCAACAAAGCCTGATTCAGTATTCCAATTCATCAGCGATTGAGACAGAGAGACCATGTCAGGGAGGGAGGCGCCAAACAAGAATCTAGCACTATATGTGAACAATTACATCCAGCATCTCATTTAATCCTTCCACCACACCCCTGAGCTAAATGCTCTTACCTTCACTGCACAGATTAGAAAACTAACGCTCACCGCAGTTAAAGATTGAAGGACCTTGTACCTGATCAATGGAATGGCATTGCAAATACCCTCCACCCAAATCTCCATACTCGCTAGAACTATACCCAGACCACACCACCTTTAAATACCCCAGTCCAGAAGAGAACAGACAAGCTCCTGGTCTCCTCTGGTGACTTAAGAGTACCCCCTTCCAGGTTTACTCTCAATAAACTTGCCTGCTGTTGAAGCCAAGACTCTCTCCTTTGTCTCTTTCTTTCTTTTCCTTACAATGATATTTGCCCAAAGGAACACAACTATTAGTGGGAACTTGAGGAGGACCCTGTGGTGGTTCCGGAGTAAAACTCTCATCATCTTCCATCCATCCTGGTTTGATTTCCAAACAACACACTTCAAGTACAATTACCATCTTCAAGTTTTAACAGAGTTTCCAGACTATGAAGGGCCAGAAAAAAAGTCAGAACTATTACTAAAGTATTTCTTGATGAGAATTCAATCTAGATTTGAACCACTTGCCAGTCCTTGCGTGTTCTAAGGGAAATCGCACAGGGTTGGTGGGGAGACACCAGAAGGCTTCCTGACTCAAGGCTTGCTGGTTGTTCTTCTATACTGATTATTTGACTATGCGGAATAGACTATCACTAGAAGGATCAAACGGAAAAGTTTGTACTTTTGAGAACCTACTTAGATAAACCTACAAAATAAATAAAGGAAAAGAAACACATGATTATACTGATTGATGCAGAAAAGACATTTAATAAAATGCAACACACATTCATGATTAAAACACTCAACAAGATAGGAAAAGAAGGGAAATTCCTCAGCAGAATTAAGGAGCCCTGGTGTGGTGCTATAGGATAAGCACTGGACTGCAAACCATAAGGCTGACAGTTCAAACCCACCAGTCACTCTAGGAGAAAAACAAAACTCTCTGTTCCCATAAAAATTTCCAACCTTGAAAACGCTATACTGGGTCATACTGAGTCAGAACCAACTCGAAGGCATTTAATAACAAGGAGCTAGATGGAAGAGGTATCAACATCTCAGAAGGATATATAATACTGGCCACGTTAATGCAAGTGATACTGGTAGCTTTGTTCAATTCCTTCTGAAGGCAACAGTACACTCTGTACTGAACAACAGAGGATTTCTTTTCCTTACTTGAGATCTTTCTTTAGTGATAGAATTTAAAATTACGCAAGAAAAAGAATTCATTCCAACATAAAGCAGCACCTTAGTTATTACCATTTGCCATGACTGGTGCTGGAGATTGTGGTTTGTTTATATATATGTGTGTGTGTGTATCCATCTCGTTACCTTAGGTAAAGTGTAATGTAATGGGTGTAAAGTATAGCGTGATTTGGAAAATCAGGTACTTGCTTCTTCAACCTTGTTGCTGTTACTGTAAGCTGAGTTGGCCCTTGCTGTGTGGCACCTCTATACAGAAAGGAAACAAAGTTCTGCTGGTTCTGCACCATCTCCACGATCACCTATAAACTGTACCACTGGGATCCACAGCGTTTCTTTCTTCCTTGTCTTAGTCTGAAAGTGGTGCTGAAATTTATTTCACATCAAAGACCACGCAAGTCTCCACTGACAGGTGGGTGGTAACTGTGTATGAGGAGCACTGAGGAGAAATCAACTCCAGGTCTCCTTAATGGGGGTCAAGAATTCTACCACTAAATGCCCCATTCTTTTCTACCTTGGCGAACCCAAAGATATTATTTTATCACTGATGTACTTAATGAAAGAACATTTCGTTTCTAAGCTACAGCCTGTTACTCCCAGAAAGGACCTACAAGATAGTGAGTCCATAAGTCATGAGACCTTTAGAGTCGTAAGAATTCACTGTTTACTGCTGTATCCCCTGGGTCTGGGCCCATGGCTGGTACAGTATAGACAAGTAACAGATATTTGTTTCTAGCAACTGAGAAAACTAATGAATAAATAAAGGAAACAGGAAAACAATAGAGTGAGAAAGAGGATGAAAAGTAAACAAACCAAAAGCCGGCTGAGCGCTGCTGGGACGACAAAGCCGCTATTGATCTGCGGGTATCCTGACAGTGAAAGGGAACATGAAACATTAATGGGGTCCAATTATCTGCTAAAAGGAAGCAGACAAAAGAGTGGCGTGAACCTGTCAGAGCATCACGAGAGCAAAGGCCCAGAATAGCTGAGACTTGAAAAATGACAAAGAGTGACAAAGGCTTTCTCAGTTCTGCTCCAAGTGAGAACCAGGACAGGAGGGGTCTACTGCTGGCCCAGCACTGGGAAGGACAAAGGGAAAGCATGCTACTGAACACAGGTTTTGTTCCCATCTTCCTTACTAAGACAAATGTTCTTCAAAGTGGAAAGGATGTAATAAAATAGAATAATTAAAAGGAAACCACTCTCCCAGACAAGAGAGTGTCTCCATGGATCTAAACCACTGAGCTGCTTCTCAGGTCTCCACAGCTGAAATCTCCGGATGAGCATCTGAAAAATCAGAGGAGCCAAAAAAAAAAAAAAAAGGAATTCTTAACGGCCCTTGATAAAGAAGGCAGGCAGATCTAGGGAAAACGAGAAAAGCAGTGCTGACAAGCACAGTTTCAGCAGCCCACTAGCCTACATCAAATTCTTCCCAACCACTCAGTAGGCATGCAAGACTGGGCAGCTCCCTAACCCCGTGGGCCTCCATTTCCTCCTGTGTAAAAATGGGGGAGATAATTGTGCCTGCCTCATAGGACATTGATGTGGATGTTGCTATTTATTTAAAATTAAGAAGCATAGATTCTTTTTTTTTTTTTTCTTTTAAGTTTTTGTTGTGAACGGAGTGATCGTTTACATGGGAGTACATTGGTTTTACACTCACCATTTCATTGTAATGATTACAATCTCTTACGTGCATCATCATTTAACAATATTTGCTTTCATTCCATCTGCTTTTTTGTTGTTGTTCTTTGTTTTTTTTGGGGGGGGCGTAAGATGATGTACACAGAAAAACTCAGAAATACAAAATCATTTAAACAACCCAAGGGCACATTCTGCAAGCCTGTCTCCTGGCCACCAGCACTCAGTCTTGCTGCTCCCTCTCTCCATGTCCTCATCATAAAATCATGATAAATAGAGGAAAGACTGAAACTGTCAAAGACTATCTATCCTCATGGAAGCACAGGTTATGAAATCAAACAACATACTGCCTTAGGCAAATCTGTTGCAAACGACCACTTTAAATTTTAAAGAGCAAAGATCTCACCTTGAGGACTTAGGTTCACCTGAGTCGAACAGCCAAAGTATTTTTAATGGCCTCATATGCATGTACTAGTTGGGCACTGAATAAGGAAGACCACAGAAGAATGGCTGTGTTTGAATGATGTTCGCAAAGAATTCTGAAAGCACCGTGAACTTGGAAAACGTACAACTAGAGTGCTCCTTTGAAGTGAGGATGGCGAGACTTTTTCTCTCATACTTTGGACGTGTTACACGGAGAAGGATACCATTCAGAGAAAGTGGAGTGTCAGCAGGAAAAAAAAAAAGGGGGGGGGACCCCTAACAAGACACCTGACACACTGGAGCAATAACAGACTCAAACAGAACTGTTGTGAGGATGGACAGAGTTCCTTTCTGTTGCATACAGTCACTATGAGTGAGCATGGAGTCATCCTCATATAACAGCAACAACATGGGCTTACCATGAGTGGGGGGCAACTGGGTGGCAGCTAACAACAACTGACTGTGATGAGGAAGGAAATCAGGCCACCATTCATATTTCTGCAAAAGTTTTGACTTTCTGGTTAAGATCACTGAGCATTGCTGGAAAATGGCCATGGTGGATTAAATATGCCGCGGCTACCATACCTGTTGCTGCCAAGTAAGACTCCAACTCATCACTCCTAACCGCAAGGAGCCCAGAGTTTGGAATAAATATTTCCATTAAGGACATGAACTAAATTCCCTGGGTTTACAACACTTGCAGGGATCCTAACCATCTTTTCAATACATCTCAAGGGCTTCACTGTGATAGTTATACAAGCCCTGGTTTAGTAAGGTCCTGGTAAGCATGCCTGCACTAGGTAAGTGAGCCCAAGAAACACGCATGATGGCAATGTGGGCTGAAGCTCACAGACCTTCCAAGATCTGACCTCAGCTCTCAGCTAGGATGCACACTGCATTATGTCTGGCTTACATCAGCTGTCCCTGGGAGACGAGAGGGAGGCCGTAGATAGTGACAGGCCCACAAAGGGGAGAAACCAGCTAGAGTGGTACTTCTGAGCCAAGCAGCAGAAATAAAAGGTGAGGCAGGACCTCCTTGACACCTCTGTTCTGGGAGATGGGACCACTGAACACCAGAGGAAAATCAGGGACCCCTTCAGCTTTTAAAGTCAGAAGCTCTGAAATTCAGTTATGAGGTCACTAACTAACCACCATACAAGGGTGGAGGGGTCATGATTTGGGGCAGAATTTTTAGAGTGAAAATGAGGTCTGGCTCTCTGACAATCTTATGTAGGTTGAATGGCCATAGCCAAGCAACGCCAATTCTCAGATCCTGTCTTACCCAAAACTGGGCTCTGGGTAAGTCCAAGATGGTGCTCTATATGTAGGGTGGTTTCTCCCTCACCTGCCCACCACCATGGTATTCAGGACAACAGGGCCCTTGTCCTCAGCAGACAACTTCACATTTTCTACTGTGAGCACTACATTCAGTGCCTAGAGAACCTTCCAGAAGAAAAGTTGTATAGTTTGGTGGGATGATATAATGTTGTTGTTAAGTGCAGTTGAGTCAGTTCCAACCCATAGTGACTCTGTATAGGGTTTCCAGGGTGAGCTTGAACCGCCAACCTTGCAGTTCACACTGATCTTGCAGTAAAGCGCATTAACCCATAGGGTCACATCAGGACTCCACAATGTAGTAACACAATTATTAATTCCAAATTATAGTTTTCATTACTTTCCCCCCCTATTTTAGAAATAGCCTCACTTGTGGTACAAAGTAAGAGCCCTGGTGGCACCATGGGTTAATCACTAGGCTGCTAAGCGCAAGTCTGGCAGTTCAAACCCACCCGGCACCCTGTGGGAGAAAAATGAGGCTGTCTACTCCTCTAAAGATTTTCAGTATTGTAAGCCCTAAGGAGCAATCCTACAGGGTTGTTATAAGTTGGAATCAACTTAACACTAGTGGATTTCCTGCAGGTGGTACAAACAGTTATGTACTTGGTTACTGAATAAAAAGCTTTGAAGTTCAAATCCACTGAGAGGTGCCTCAGAGAAAATGACTGGAAAACCCTATGGAGTACAGTTCTTCTCTAGAGACCCCACAGTAGTAACACGTAAGGTCGCCATAAATTGGAATCAACTCACTGGTAACTAGTCTGATTTTTAGTTTTGGTTTTGTAGCATGATTTAGAAATCAGAGAAGAGTGAAAAACAACACAGTTCTCACCGGAAGACAAACACTCACAGTACATAACAGGTACACTGGACATCGCTAAGATTTTGAAAGTGTCCTTCAGCTCCATTCATCCTAACCTTCTACCTATTCTGGGAAAGCACCTACAAACCAGGAGCACAGCACGCACTCTGTCCCCTCTGTCTGGACTGCTTAGTCCCGTCTTCTCATCGTTTCCCTTACTGGGGACCACCAGTATGTCCCCTACTCACACAACAATTCCTGTCCACGACTCACCCACACCAGACAGACCTTCCCTTCACCTTGCCAGTCTCTCCTGTACTAAACACTCAGCCGGCACTGGTATTTTACTGAATACCCTCAGGGAAAAAAACCAGAAAAATAAAACCAGAGTGAGATAAACCAACTTACTCAACTGTAGCATATACTACAGTTAGTAATAAACTTCATTAGCTCCCTCAGACTTCATACGCTGAGCCCATTTCATTTCAGAGCAAACTGTGCCACATACTCGTCCAGGAGGAGGCACCAGCATCGGAAACACAAATCAGAGACAACAGCATAAGTTGTCTCTTTACAAGTCCAAAACCTTGGACGGCAGAAATTCTCTGGACAATGAAGTTTCTAGATGGTGAATGCAACACTTTAGGTACTAACACAACAGACCAGCATTTCCCTAACTTACAAATCATACAGATTTATAAGTATACCTGGTGGTTTACTGTGTTAAGCATTGGACTGCTAACTAAAAGGTGACTGGTTCAAACCCACAAGCTGCTTTCTCAGAGGCAGTCTGTTTCCATACACATTGACAGCCTTGGAAACACTATGGGGGCAGTTCTACTCTGTTCTATGGGGTCGTCGCAATGAGCTGACATCATCAGTTCAAGAGCAATGGTGGGGTTTCTTCTTCTTTTTTATACATCACATATCATACTGTTTGTTGCCTTCTTAAGCAAGGTAAAAGGAATAGAACATGATCTTTTCGTAGTAACTTTGGACCTCCACAGCAGGGCTCTATGAGATAGGAAACTATTTGGTACCAGGTTGAATGCACTTACACGTATGTACTTTTTCACTTCTAATGTCCTTTTAATGACCTACCTACTCCTGTGTTGCTCTGCTAGCATAAACATTCTTTCAATGATATAAACTGACAAGACTGAAAATACTGTTTGCCCCATACTCTTATCATTCATTTAATTTAAAATTTTTCATTATTGCTAAGAGTCGTCAACTCGGTTCCAACTCATATTGAACCTGTATAAACTTTCAGAAGCTTTAAATCTTTGCAGAAGCAGAAAGTCTCATCTTTCTCCCATAGAGGCTGGTGATCTCTAACCATCGACCTTGAGTTTAGCAGTCTAATCTTTATCCTTCAGAGCCACAGCACTCCAAAATACAGAAACATAGGAGTCCTGGTGTGGCAGTTGCGGGTCGTATGTTGTGGGTGGTATGGGTCAGAACTGACTCAATAGTACTTAACAACAACATACACATGTTAGACACATAATACAAAGAAAGATCCTCGAAATAAGTCCCAGGAAGAAATGATGGCTTCAGAATGTAAAAACATTGTAAAGGCTCCCATTAGACAGAGTAACTTCTCTTGCAGAAATAGTCCTAGTCTTTTATAGTCCTCCAAAAGCAACCACTTACGTGAATACTGTGCTAGGCATTGTATGTGTTTTACACACACCCCTTTCCAGTCTTCCTAATAATTCTGTAAAGAAAGCACCATTTTTTCATTGTTAAATGCTGTAGGTTTCGACTCATAGCGACCCTATATAGGGCTTCCAAGGAGCAACCAATCTTGCAGTTCAAACGGACCTAGGGGCCTAGTGCTTTATCTTTATCACACCAGAATTATCTTTTCATGCTACAGATGAGGAAGCTGAAACTAACCTACCGAGAGACCATTTTCATATGTAACAAGCATTCAGACGCAATCTGCCAGGCAACAGCCACTACACTATGCAAGCTACCAGGCCCACAAAAGACTAGGGGCTCTCTTCTGACTTGACTCTGTTTGCTTCCATAAACACCCTTTGAAAATTCCCAGGTCCTAGGACACTTTTGCTCAGCTGTACTCCCAGTGACCAACCTGGCCAGATAACTAAGCTATGATTGTTAATATTGACAGTCAACTTCTTTAAAATGAGAAAAGTTGTTCTTCCAAAGTAACAATTTCTAAAAATCACAATTCTCTGAAACTACACATTTCAAAAATATGGTCAAGAGTAATTCCAGTTATTACAAAACCACCCAATTTCAAAGGAAAACGTACTCTTTCCTGCAGAGTACTGCCAGAAGCATTTCTTTTTTTTCCTTTTTTTTTTTCAGCAACTGTCACACAAAAATAAGCTGCTTACATTAGAAACAAGGTAATAAAATGAGAGTACTAAATTCTCTCTGCCAGAAAGAAGTAATAGGTCAAGGAAAGTCACTGGTAATCTTTTATTCTAAACACCAGGTGCCTTGCAGAGACTAACCAGGTAAACCTAAGGCTTACAATCTTACAATCTTAAATCTTGAAAGTTAGGGAAGCAAGAAATGACAGAATCAAATCTACGTTAAATTCCTTCATGTGTTCCAAGACATCTTGTTAGAAAGAATCCTGCATGCTTAACTTCCTTCGATGCAAGAAGTTGGTCAGGAAAGGCGGGAGAGGAAAAGCAGGAAACAAGCTAAGCTACAGGCCCCTCCCAGGCTTTGCACAAACCATGAGACTGTAATGGAACTTGCCAGAAAGCAACAAACACCAGGCTCCTTCATTACAGATGCACAGGGCTATGAATATACCAAAAGGAAAGACGAATACTGGAAACCCTTGAAAGGTGGATGGTGGCTTTCTGTTCAATATAAAACAAACCTCAGCAATGTGTGCACTATTTCCACCTCAGTTGATTTGTACCTTTTTCATGTGAAATATATATAATCAGCTGTCTGCTCATGCTCTGTTCCAGTTTTTCTGTTTGATTGCTTCTCTCTCTCTCTCTCTCATTGACTTACAGAAATGATTTATATATGGAGAATACTATGCATGTTACATGTGCAAATAATTTTTGCTAGGCTGAATTTTGCCGTTTAACCTTTTTAAAAAAAACTGTGATCTGTTATATTTGCATAGAAATTTGTGCTTTTAATGTATGCAAACAGATTTGCCTTGTCCTTTATAGTCGCAGTTTCTTATTTAAAGGTGACTTTGAGGTGTTGTATGTGTTAGGCACTGGACTAACAATAAGGTTACTGGTTCAAACCCACCAGCAGGAAAAAGATGAGGCTGTGTCCTCTCATAAAGATTTTTAGTCTCAAAAACCCTATACAGGGTTGCTATGAGTTAGAATCAACTAGATGGCAGGGTTTTGTTTTTATTTATGTTTTGTTTGCTTTGGTGAAGGGTTGGGAGGAGGGGGATTTTTCTGTTTTTAATTTAGGAAGCCCTTTCTAGGCCTAAGGTCATAAAGACTCATTAACTTGCACTGTTAGAATAAGAGAAGACATTTTATTTCTCACTATTAATTCTTTAATTGACCTAAAAGGGATTATTTTTTTGTAATATGCAGTAGGAATCCAATCCATATGCAACCTCTCCTGGTGTGGCACTGTAGGATAAGCACTGGACTGCTAACAGCAAAGTCAGTGGTCCAAACCTACTAGCCACTCCTAGGAAACCCTATACAGAGTCACTATGAGTCGGACCCAACTCAACGGCATAAAACAGCAATGACAAATGTGAACAATCATGTTGCTTGTGTCCTCACGGTTCCTCTCTGACTACTCAGCCTTGTATTGAGTTTCCAGAACTGTCCAGGGCTGTTTCATGGAATGAGACCTCCTCGGTAGTAGTTACTGTGCTCAGCTGCTACAAGGCTGAAAGTTAAGAATCTACCCAGGGATGCATGAGGAGAAAGACCAAGCAATCTACTTCCACTGAAAATCGTGGAGAGCGGTGAGAATGAGCTCCACAGCAGTGCGTCTGATCTTTTGTTTTTTTACTGATTATTATTGCAGTAACTTGTGGTCTTGGTTTTAGTGTTACTTTATATCTACGTACTTCAGAGTTACTCATTTGTTTTCCTAATTCTAATTTCTTTTGCAAACTTGGAAATTTATGCTTAAGTACCAGTTTAGCAGCATCAGACTATTTGAACTTGCAGTAAATTCATTTTCTTTCAGATTTCGTATTTTCATTGTGATTTCCTTTTACCCATGTGTAACATAACAGTGGATTTTTTTACTTTCAACACACGTGTTTACATGCTTTGTTTTGAACTTTTTATGTTGATTTCTGATTTAATCACAACTGGGTCAAAGAATGTGTTATTGCAGGAAACAGACTGCTTAAAATTTAGTGCAACTTCCCATCTATGGTCAGCTTTCTAAACTTATGTAGGTTTTAGGAAAGGATCAAGAGTCTGTTGTGGGCAGAGGTTTACATTTATCTACTAACTCAATTCTTAATATTGTTCTTAGTTAATTCTTAATATTGTTAATACATTATATTTTCTATCTGGCAATGCTTTAATTCACATTTTGTTTTTCCTCCTCTTCTACATTTGACTGTATAGATATTTTTTTCGATTTCCTTATATTTCTTTCCACTGGGTTGGAAATAACAATTTATATGCATATCTTCTTTTAGTAACTATAGTCAATATTTTCATAATACCTAATAATTTAAGACATATATTTAAATGTAGTTTTTTAAATGAAATTTCAAATTCTATATTAAGCTTCTTATAATGAACATCTTATTATGATTTAACTACTCTAGAACAAATACCAAGAGATGAGTTCACGGAAAATGCATATCATTAAAAAAAAATTACATGTGGAAACTATGCACCCAAATAAATTCATACTAACTTGCTAGAACATCTAGTTTGAGGCACTAAGAAAGGTCAGACATTTGTTTCAAAAGAGCCCCTATCAGAGCAAAATGAATTCTGCTAAAACAGAAGCAACAAACTTCAAATTTATAGTGAACCTTGGGTGAAGAATGGTGAAATCACTGGTGTTATACAAAAAAATTCAAGGGGACAATGCACCAAAACAGATGTTGCTGTTGTTAAGTGCCATCAAGTCAGTTCTGACCCACAGCAACCCAGTATAGTTTCCGGTTCACACTGACCTTGTAGTTTACACACCAGGACTCCAAAGACATTAGCAGTTTACAGATGGATAACTAATTTTAAGAAGAGATAGACGATGCTGAAGACGAAGTCCAACTTACAAGAAAACAACTGATTTTCTGCCTGTCTTAACTGATGAGGACCTAAGAAGAAACAGGAAATAGCCAACACCACAGGCATCTCAACTCTTTCTGCATACACAGTACTAACTGAAAAAGTAGCTTTGAGCAAAACTCTATTCAATGCCTTCCAAAACTATTACATCCGATCAACTGCAGACAAGAGCTGAGCTTTCAGTGCAAATTTTAAACAAGTGGGGTCAAGACCTTGAATCATTTCTTCAAAGAATAGTAACATGCCTTTATTAGTATATTGGAGACAAAGCCAATCAAAGTCATAACTACAAAAATGTAGAAGCAGTCCAGTAAAAGCCAGAGCAGTCTGGTCAAAAGCAAAGATAAAAGCAATTGTTTTTAGGGGGAGGCTCAAAGCATTTTGTTTATTGACAAATCTGGAGGGCCAAAGAACAATAACATCTGCTTATGATGAGAGTGTTTTGAGAAAGTTAGCCAAAACTTTAATAGAAAAATGCCAGAGAAAACTTCAGCAAAGTCCTTCTCCACCAGAACAATGTTCTTCCTCATTCCTCCCATCATATGGGGACAATTTTGCAAGGCTTTCAAAAGGAAATCATTAAGCATCTACTGTTCAGTCCTGATTTTGCTCCTTATTACTTCTTTTTGTTTCTTCATCTTAAAAATATTTTGAAACCCATTTATCTTCAGTTAATAATGTAACACTGCATTAACACAGTTAAAAGCCCAGAGCATTCAGTTCTTTAGGAATAGACTAAATGGCTGTTACCACTGGTTTCAAAAATTGTCTTGACTTTACCCCCATAGACTATGGCCGTTAGTCACCATTCAGGTCTGGAAATAAACTCAACCCTATGGCTCAATCTCCATGTGAACAACGCACAGGACTATCTATAAGGGGCACAATAAAACTAGGACAATACGCAAACCTTAGATTAACTTACCATGAAGATGGCAGGCTGGCAGAGAGGCTGTGTGGAGTCTCTGCAGCAAAGATATGGAAAACTGGACGAGACAGACACAGAGGACAGTCCTGGAACTCTGAGCTTCAGACGAAGGGACAGAAAGGTAGATTGAGTGTTTCATGAACAAATGTGACAAGAGAAGAGGTGGTTGATGAGCAGTGGCAGCCATCTTGAGAATTCATGAAGAACTTTATTCATATTCATGTCATAAACTATCTGGGCCTCGTGGAGACAAAGGCATACTTTTATTCTTTTTTTTCCTATCAGCATATATGCTAAGGGACCCTCGTGCTTTCAGGAAGGTCAAGGGCACTCAGCGATTGTGAACCCTAGGGAGGGGCTATCTACAATAACTATACTGGGGCAGGTTATATTCCAGATCTGCAAAGATGACCCTAGCACAACCTGACCTGGGTCTAATTAGAAGAGGTGGCTGAATGGATATGTGGGTTAGCGGGGAAAAAAAGCTGGGGGAGGGGAAACAAAGGCAGCTGGCAATCTGTGAAGGCCAGCCAGATGCAGCATGGCCATTTTGAACTTTTGAAGGCAAGATGCAAGTAGGTGACAAAGTACACTGCTTATCAGTGGAGAAAAAGCCAGGACTTTAATTTTCGCTGTATTGGCTGTTTGTTTGTTTGCCACATTCTTGCCTGACCCAACAGGAGACACAATATGTGTGGTCATAGAGCCAAAGCCACAGCCGTAACCTCTACAACCTCACCAACTGGGCAAGAGCCAACACCAGCTGCTATTTAACAGAGCAGCGACGGCAACCAACATCAGATAAATCCACTCTGAATTGAACTGTGCACAAACAGTATACAAACTTCTGGCAAGATGGTAGACTAGGCAGACACACTATACTGACCCTCTACAACAAAGATATGAGACACAAATGAAATATATTGTTGTTGAGTGCCATCGAGTCAGTTCCGACACATAGCGAATCTGTATAGGGTTTCTGAGGAGCAGTTCAAGACAACTGTAGCCCAGTGCATTAACCCACAGCACCACACGAAATATACACAGATGAAAATTCTGGTACCCTGAACTTCAGAAGAATGATTATTTACAGAGGTGAATGGAGTGCTTGCTGCGTGGAGATGAGGCTGAGCAGGGAGGGTGAGAGAGGGAGACAGACTAGTGAATGGCAGGCCAGACACAGCTCAACCATCTTGTGAGTAGATCTGGCAGTAAGGGGAGGCCTGGCCAAGCAGATTCACACAAGCAATGGAAAAGGTGCAATTTCTTTTGTTTCTACATTCTTCCCTGGTGACCAGAAGTGCAACCAATGCCCACCCTCATCCGCCACACACTCAGACCCTGCCCTCTGGGAGTTCACACCGGTGTGGTCGGCAGTCATGCCAGTATGAGATGGGGGCTGGCTGAGCCACTTTGTGCCTGGATTCAGGCAGGCTCTGCCCGAGACCTATAACCCACAGCTGCACCCAGCTTCCCTCTGGCCCTAACAAACACTGAAACCAGCTCCATCAAGGGCCCCCACAAACTACTTCTGGATTAGTAGTATGGCCTGAACACAGATCTCACTGAAGGAAACAGGAACCCCATCCAGAGCCATTTACTATGCTGTCATATCCCTTCCACAGTCACCTATGGTGGTGGTGGTTATGTGCCGTGGAGTAGGTTCCAACTCATAGCAACCCTGTACAGGGTTTCCAAGGCTATAAATCTTTATGGAAGCAGAACGCCTCATCTGTCTCCCACAGAACGGCTAGTAGTTTCAAACTGCTGACCTTGCGGTTCGCTGCCCGATTCATAACCACTACGCTCGCTACCAGAGCACTCCTTCAATTGCAGGAGTCCACCAGAGATTTCTCCCTGGAGTTCCAACAACTGCATTGTTTGTTTTGACAATTACAACAATCTCACAATGCCCCAGAAACGAAAGTCAATTTTAGCTCACACAAACAGGAGAGAATGGCTCAAGGCAATGACCAAAATGCAGAGCAAGGAGACATTTCTGAGGCAGAAAAGGTAACAAAGCTAACTGAAAAAGAATTCAAAAGCATGATAATAAGGTACCTTCAAGGAATCGACAGAAAGATGGAGGAAAGCAAGGAGAACCCAGTAAAAACTTTAGAAGTCAGGAAAACACTAGAAGAACAAGCAGACAAAATAAGTGCAAATTTTGAAAACAATACAAAACCTGCAATTAGAAATCTAGAAGAGTAATACTAAGATCTCAGAAAGGGACAATACATTGAAAGGGCAAAGAAACAGATGTAAAGCACTGGAAGCTTGAATTAGTGAGCTTGAAGATAAATCTCTCAATTGAACATTCAGGAATAAAAGAATAATAAAGTTCGGAGAAAACCTGGGAGTTATGCAGGACACCATGAAGAGGAACAACCTACAGGTGACTAGAATTCCAGAACAGCAAGAGCCAAGCACGGAGAAAATTGCCGGAGAGTTATTGGAAGAAACCTTCCCTAACAGGGTGAAAGATGAGAAGATACACATACAAGAAGCTGAACGAACCCCCAACAGGATAGATCCCAAAAGAAAATCACCAAGGCAAATAATCAAACTTTCCAAAATCGAAGACAAGGAAAGATTAAGAGCAGCACAGGAAAAATGAAAATTTACCTGCAAAGGAGAACCAATAAGACTACAATAGGGTTTCTCAGCAGAAACTATGCAGGCAAGAAAGTAATGGAATGACATATACAAAAATCTCAAAGAACAAGACTGATAACCAGGAATCATACAAGCAGCAAAGCTGTGCCTTAAACACAATAGCAAAATTAGGACATTTCCTGGAAAACAGAAATGAAAGGAATTTATAATGACCAGACGAACTTTACAAAAAATCCCAAAGGGTGTTGTTCTTTGTACTGAGAATCAACAACAGCAGAAAACATACATGACATCATCACCCAGAATTCAATCTACATATAGAAATGTTTAAAGTAAAACTAACCTACAAGACTGAAAATATGGAATGAGAGATAGCAATGTATACTGAAGTCAACTACAAAGCAAAAAGAGGGAATAGTGCAGATCCAGAAATTACAAATGGCAAAGACATCAAGTAGATTTCAAGAAAAAAAAAATACTGTTTTCAACGGGGGGAGGAGAGATAATTATAATAATACTCCTGTATATCAAAATTAAAAAGAGGGCAATCAGAAAGATTTAGTAACATTTATACAACACAAGGAGCTCTGGCAGCATAGTGGTTACAAATTGAGCTGCGAACCGCAAGGTCAGCAGTTCGAAACTACCAGCTGTTCCACGGGAGAAAGATGAGGCTTTCTGCTCCCGTAAAGATTTACAGCCTTGGAAACCCTGTACAGGGTCGCTATAACACATAACAACAACAACAACATACAACGTAAATGAAAATGCAAGAATACATAAACAAAATGAACTCACCATAGAAATTATGCAAAATAAAGAATCCAACAGCACCACAGAGAAACATAGAAAAATGACAACAATCAGTTCATACTCATTAACAATTACACTGAATATACATGGATTAAATGGATCAGTCAAGAGATACAAAGAGCAGAATACATCAGAAAACAGGACCGACCCTTCAATATGCTGAATTCAAGAAACATAGCAAAAAGATGGAGACAGCCTAAATGCCCATCAACAGTAGAACGGCTAAACAAACCTGGGTACACACATAGAATGGAATACTACAAAATGTTGAAAAATAATGATGAACCCATGAAACACCTCACAACATGGTTGATCCTGGAAGATAATGCTGAGTGAAATTATTATTGCTGTTGTTTTTGTTATTAAATGCCCTGGAGTCAGTTTCAACTCACAGCAATCCTGTATAGGGTTTCTGAGGTACGGCTGGTGAGCTTGAACCACCAAATTTGCGGCTCAAACTGACCTTGCAGTCCAGGGCATTAACCCACAGTGGTATTCATCTCGCACAAACTTTTTAAAATCCAAGTTTGTCATGGATTATTTCATAGGCAGAGCCAGGGCTGATTTGTAAACGATTTGCCACATAACCCACTGTCACTGGTCTATTGGACAGAATCATTTCACGTGCTCGCTCAGTGTTATCATCAGTCATGAACGTGGATAGGTGCTTTAATATAACTGGAGTGCAGATAACCTTTACTCACCTTCATATATTTTGTTGTTGTACATTTTTTATTTTTGCTTTCTTCATTTGTGAGATATAAAATGTCAATGGGGAGCCACAGAGAAGAAAGAAGACAACTGTTGTTGTAGGAAGGGGATTGTAATCATTGAGGTGAAACAGAGTAAAGCTGACAATTTTGTCTACAAACTTTTACTCAATTTACATTAATGGTTAAAGATAAATGAAGTAATACATAGACAACTCCCCAAAAATATATGTATATTTCTCATTTGAGATCAAAAGAGCATCAAAGAGAAAGTTCAGAAGGATTTGGAACTAATGGAAACAGGAAACACAGGTAGAAGGTGGGGGTGGGGGTGGTGTGTGATGGAGTTGGTTCTGATAGTGTTTCTGAGGCTGTACATCTTTACAGGAGCAGAAAAACCTCATCTTTCTCTCGTGGAACCACTGGTAGTTTTGAACTGCTGACCCTGAGGTTAACCAAGCTGACTGTAAACCAGTATGCTACCAGAGGTCCTTGAAAGAAAGGAAGATAAGTGATATTTCATTGTGGTGCTCACAATTAATGAGATGAAGCACAACGTATATCAATTGTTTAATGGGGGGGGGGGGGATGCTGTAACCTTGATGGAGCTTATACTGAAAAACAAAAAAAAATGTATTTTTAGCTTTATGTTCCATTTTCTACAAATTTTTAAAAACACGATTTATTGTAAATAGAGTGATTAGAGAGCACAGCATCAGATTCACATTCAACAAATCAGATACTTTGTTTCATATCAACAGTTACAATCCCCTCCATGTAACAGCAATTATCCCATTTCTCCCCATGAGTCTTGTTTCCATCCAATCTTCTTTTCAAACCATCTGCACTGTGTCCTTAAGGAAATGCTGCCTTTTGGTCTCCAGAGGTAGACTCAACTGCTATTGTCAGTAGTAATGTGGTTCCCACTATATGCCTACTTATTCCTGGACTGGAAATTGAGCCACATGGGTGAGTTCAGTTCCAGACCACAGGGCAACCAAGGGCCATAGTCTTGGGTTCTTAAAATCCACTTGTACATTTTGCTATCTTCTTATCTGAAGTTTCTGTTTGCTTGATTTTTACCATCATTATGGAATGTGTCAATTTCTTATATAACACATTAACCTTGGTTTTCACGTCTTCTTCCTGAAATACAACTTTTAATCATTCCTTTAGTGTGGACTGCTAGTAATACATTTTTTTCAGCCTTTGTTTAAAAAAGTTTTATTCTGCCCTTCATATTAAATATTTAAGGTCACATAAAATTCCAAGTTGATAGTTGTTTTTACCTTAGCAGCATTTTGAGAGAAAACTGTAATGTCTTCACACTGATAGTGCCTAGATCAGCAAATCATCTAACTGCTGTTCCTGCAAAACAGCTTCGTTTTCATACAGAAAAAAGAAATCTTAAGAATGTCTTTGTGTTTAGCACGCTGGGATTATGCTAGATGCTGTTGTTGTTGTTGTTGCTGATAAGCACCACAATGTCACTTCTGACCCACAGGGATCCTGTGTAGAGTTCCCAAGGATTTAGAACTATATTAATAATTAGTGTTCTGTTTAGCTAACTGAGTAGTTTGGGGACTTGTGTCTTTCTTCAATTCTGGAAAATTCTCAACTAGACTTTCTTTAGCATTTTCTTCTCTCCCATTCTCCCCATCCACTCCCTTTTCTCAAGACCCTAGATGTATCTGTGACCAACTTGTCCATCCACATTTTTCAATATCTCTGTTACAGTGAGGTAACTCTGTTGGTACTAGCTTTCATCATAAACCTTTAAAATTAAATCTAGCATCCAAAAATTTTTTTTAAAGTTCTATTTCCAAAATTTCTAATGGGCTCTTTTTATATTCATTATTCTTGTATAATTTTTTACCTGTTACTTAATAATTTCTTATACTCTTTTATGGACTTTACTCCTTAATTCATCACTCTCAACATAACAAACACATTTATTGTAAAACTTTTCTTTGTCAAACATCTTCTTACATGGTCTATCTACATGGATAATCTGCTGATTCTGTTAGCTCTCTTTCTTAGCATTAGATTGTTTCATAGGTTGGTTTGCAGACTCACTTTAGGAGGGTGCTGTTTGGTGCTTCCTGCCTGCCACTCCCTGACTAGTGTGGAACAAGGGCTGGCTGGGACTGCTGCCCCTGGAAGACTGTGAGATTGGAGGCTGAGTCACCAAACTGAGAAAATGCCAGGTTTAGCACTGGGTTGCAAGGTCTACCAGCTGTGCTTGGCTTCCTGGTCATGAGGTCGCATAAACGGTTGACCAAAAACTGTCTTTATCCAGTGTCTTTGAAGAACATGGGAACCATCCCCTCTCCTCCAGACTCTGACAGAGGATCATAGCCTTAGCCCTTACATTCCACAGACTAGAACAACCAAACTGTCTGGGCAGCTTTTGTACCAGTAACCCAACAGACACGACTTCAGCACTATTCTGTGTCTTGTGAACACATTTGTTCTGGGTGGTAATCAGCCAGAGTCCTTTTTAGTTTTCTAGTTTCATATGCTGTGTGGAGAATCATTAAGATTGCATTAAAATGGGCCCAATATCAGGGAACTGTTTAACAATACACTCCCTAAGCAGTTGGCCAGAATTTCCATTCAACATGGCTACATGCTGGATACACCTTCGTTTTACCAGTGCTAGGCTTGCTACCTTCTGCGTATCTCACACCCAAAAGAGGAATGAACTCTTGTCTACAACATTCCTGGCATGGCACTGTATGATAAGCACTGGATTGCTACCCACAAGGTGAGTGGCTCAAACTCACCAGCAACTTCTTGGAAAACCCTGTACATGGTCACTATGAGTCAGAGCGGACTTGACGGCACTTAATAACAACAACAACAGGCCCACTCTACCTTCTGTGAGGTAAGTCTCCTATAATGGTACTGGCTCAATATCTATGGGTTATTTGAGTGCACAATTTCAAGAAAAAGGATAAGACGTAAGTTTACAAAGTCTTTTTCAGCGTAAGTTAATTTTTCTAATTCTCAGACTCCAGTATGAACAAATAGATTTTTATATGTGCATGAATAGAACACTCAGATTATTTCCATTTAAATGAAGTTTAAAATTCATCTCGTTTCAAGACCAACATTAACGGATTGATTTATCTTTATCTTGCAACAGCTCAATTAAATGTTCTCTAAAACGTTTGTTCCCTAAAATTATGTTTGATTTGAAAAAATCCTGATTGACTTTACTTTTAATATTTGAGAAAAACATCTCTCTCGTAGTCTAAAAACTTGTTCTTGACACAAATATAACAATATTCTAAACTCCACTCTTATATTCCCTTTAAGAAAAAACAGATTCTAAAAAAGAGAAAAATATTTGATTGTGATTATCTTCGTCGATTTCCTTTCACTTAACTGACTTCAGTGAAGAGAACTTCAAAATCATTTTGTATGAATTATTTCAGGATTAAATATAAAGACAACTTGACCCTCTTTCACTGGATCTCACCATTTTTACATGGTCACATTCCAGCTTTTACCTCTGCTAAGCTGAATCTCCTTTCATCATTTTTCAAACCTCTGATTATTCTAATTCCCACCAGTTCCTGTATTTAGACTCCTTAATATTCTAAATGGAGTCCTGGTGTGGCTCTGTGGGTTAATGCACCAGATTGTAAAGTCCTTTGAACAGTAAGGTCGGTAGTTCAAGCTCACCAGCTACTCCTTGGAAATCCTATACAGGGTCACTATGGGTCAGAATTGACTTGACAGCATTTAACAACAACAACAACAACAATATTTTAAATGGAATCCTGGTGTGACACTGGGATACAAGCACAAGGTTGGTTTGGACCGTAAGGTTGGTGGTTCAAGCTCACCAGCTGCTCCTCAGAAACCCTACATAGGGTCACTATGAGTCGGAATTCCAACCTGACATCACTTTACAACAACAACAATCTAAATAATCAGGCATACACTTGCTTTCCTTTTCATTCCATCCTCAGGACCAGTTCCGTTTCCTAGACTGTCCATTTAATAGCAACACTTTCATTTATTGGAACTACATTACTAGCTCCTGCACATTTTGCCTCTTCCTTTTCCACGATGACTGTACTAGACATTAAGTAGAAAGAATCATAGAAAAGGTAGGGGAGGGCCCAGAGTACACGTATACAAAACAAGTATGATTGCAAATATAAAAATGGGGAGAGATTCAGTGAAAGAGGGTCAAGCTGTCTTTATATTTAATCCTGAAATAATTTATACAAAATAATTCTGAAGTTCTCTTCACTGTTAAGTGAAAGGAAATCTATGAAAATATCACAAACAAATATTTTTCTCTTTTTTAAAATCTGTTTTCTTTTAAGGGAATATAAGAGTGGAGTTTAGAATCTTATTTTATTTGTGTCAAGAACAAGTTTTTAGACTACGAAACATAAGCTGTCCATCATTCATCATTCTTTAATGGTGGTTTGCATGTTGTTACAATATTGGACTATGGCACTGGCATTTCAAATGCCAACAGGGTTTCAGGGGAAGTTCCAGACTAAGACAGACTAGAAGAAATACCTGGTGTCTACTTCCAAAAACTAGACATTGAAAACCATGTGGGTCACAACAGAACCCGTCCTACTTGCTTGCTTTGGGTGTCAGTAGTGGAGGACATGATGTTTGTTGAAGCAGACAGCTGGCAGGGATGAGCAAGACCATCAGTGAGATGGCTTGGCTAACCAGTCATAATGCAGTAACAGACTCAAACATGTTAGCAATTATGAGGCTAACACAGGATCTAGCATCGTTTACTGTATTAAGGTTGCCATGAGTCTCAGTCAAACCGACAGCAGCTTGCACAACAACAACAGCACTGCTGAAAAGTCAGAGTCAGGAGAAAATGTGCCTACACGTCATTTCTATTCGTTTCTTACCTTGGTGAGTTGCAAGTTGGCTAGACTGTGCTGGGAAACCAGGTTCTGCCAGATCTCTTTGACTGTGAGAAGTCTGCTCAACTTTATCCTAAAAAAGAACAAGAGCAGAGAGGCTAAGGTTAAAAGAACCATTTTACACTTTTCAACATCCACTATTCTGGCATGTCCTTCCTTCCAATGTATCTGCTTTTTTTAGTTTTAAATGACTGTTGTTTAAAATATTCTACAAAAGGAAGTTAATCACACAAAGGTGCAATCTGCTTGGCGAGGGAATTAGAAGAAGAGTTACTCCTGCATCCTGACTTAAAAGCTTTCCTGAAGAGCAATTCAGAAAGAACTACCGTCCATTCAGCTGCCTGGTTTTGGCAATGAAAATAACCAACGAAACACATGCATTTTCTAAAACAATGACTGGTCAAGAGTTGGCAGGCCTGCTCATACTCAGTTGCATTATTCAGACGTAAGGGTGAGGGCAAAAATTCTCAGTAAAACTTAGACAGCAATATTATGAGCAAGTCCACTACTCTAGAAAAAACTTTCATGGAATATAATCAAGCCAATGAAAGTTCTATGAAGAAGTGGGGAAAGAAAATGTGGCTTGTACAATGTATTTGATTACACCAAAATACAAAATACAAAACAAAAAACAAAAAACAAAAACCCCACATAGAGTCTAGTGCTTAACTTGGAGAGGGAATTTTCTGTACAGATTTCTAAAGCATGTGAAATTTTTAAACTGTGAATGTCATCCCTTTGTAATTAGAGCGCGAAATCTACAAGAGCTGTAGGAACTGTTACCATTTTCAACAACTTCATCCCAATTGTTGCCAAAGGCCCTAAAACTGTTGCATATGGAATAGACCAAGGTTCTATACTGCCAATAGCCAACACTGACACAGAGCTTCCTCTGTCAGGTTCAGGATGAGTCTGCGTTTTAAAGATAAGGAAACTGAAGCACAGCTAGGTCTGTTGTTGCTGTGAAGAGCCATGAAACTGGCTCTGCCTCATAGTGACACTGTATAGGGTTTCTGAGGTTTCACTTTTCACTATTGCAGAAAGCCTCATAGACCAATAAGGGCAGCGCTGGAACTAAAACCCAGGTGACTTCATTCCCGAGCGCACATTCATTCCCATACACATTACACAGCTCAAGCTGTTCAGCCAATCTGCTGCCATCCAAGTGGACTCCAACTCATGTGGACCTCATGTGTGTAAGAGCAGAACTAGACTCCACGTGTGGGTTTATTATTATTATTATTGGGTTTTGCTTGCTTTATTGTGTTTCAGGTGAGAGTTTACAAAGCAAATTAGGTTCCTCTTTAACAATTGTTTTTTTGTCCTAGTGTGGCACTGTGGGCTAATGCATCAGACTGCAAAGTCATTTGAATTGCAACATCAGTAGTTCAAGCTCACCAGCTGCTCCTTGGAAACCTTATACAGGGTCACTATGGGTCAGAATCGACTCGACGGCACATCAACAACATTGTGATTTGAGTGATAGTCTACATGACAGAATATCAGTTTTGCACTCAACTAATCACATCTGTTTCAGTGCAATGATCACAATCCCCTCCGTGTGCCAATGTGCCATTGGTTAACAGTACTTCTATTCCCTTTTTTTTTTTTTTTAAATACACAAAAACACAGAAATATCTAATTGTTTAAACAACCAAAGGTCACATTTGGCTGACCAGCCCCCTGCCTGTCAGCACACACAGTCTTTCTCTCTGCATGAATCTAGAGTCCTCAGATGCTCTCTCTCTCCATGCACTTTTCAACTAACGGCTGGTGTTTCTAACCTCCTCACCACTTCCACCGGAGGAGGCTTTGGGTGAATGAAAACCTCCAACATTTTTGTTAGCAACTGACTGTGGTAAGCATTTGAACCACCCAGGGAGGCTACGTAAGCTGCCCCCAAAATGTCAGACAGTCATTATCTGACAAGGAAGGTATCAGAAGCCCAAGACTTGGAGCTCTGTTATATTATTGTTGCTTTTCTGCTGAATACTTCCCTATGAAAGGCTTCACCCTTCAAGTCTTGACTTGTTCACCTATAAAATGTGATTGATGATGATCACCTCAACTCTACCGTATCAACACCTCAATATTCAGGGCAAATCAACACTGGGCTACTGGGGCCACTCCTAATAGGGGTTTCTTATTCTTAAGTGCTGTTGAGTCAGTTCCCACTCATATAGGGCTTTCAAACAGCGACTGGTGAGTCTGAACTGCCAGTCTTGTGGTTCAAAATAACCTCGTAGTCAAGTGTGGTTCCCAGCACCATACAAGTACTCTATAATAGGGGTTATGAAGGAGAAATAGCAGAAGGGCCCATGTACCTACATTTCCCAGGCGTACTAAAGAGGCTTGTTTTCTGCAACGCAGAGCTGCATCCACACGTTCCTCCAGAAAAACTGGCGGAAACGAAACCAATCAGAACTAAACTAAACAAAGCCCTAAGGTCTGGTAGAAATTTTCACTTGCTTCTCTCTCTCTCACTTTATGTCTCTCATCCCTCAAAAAAAAAAAAAAAAAAATCATTTTTATTGTTGTTAAGTGACTTCGAGTCAGTCACAATTCATGGTAACCCCATATAGGGTTTCCAAGGCTGGTGGGTTTGACCCTGTGGTTAGCAAACCAGTGGTTATTCTACAGCACCACACACCAGGACTCGCTAAAAAAAAAAAAAAAAAAAAAAATTGACTTGGATTTACTCCATTTTTTTTTTCTCCCTGATTTGATAAATTACTCTTCAATATATCTGACACTTACTTTGGTGGCTAATAAGATGGTGAATGTATAAACTGGCCCTTCCCCTGTGTAGGCCATTTATCACCCAATCCTTTTTTTTTTTTTTTTTAACCTGATTTGTTGTTGTTAGATACCATCAAGTCGGTGTCGACTCATAGTGACCCTGTGCACAGCAGAACGAAACACTGCCCAATCCTGGGCCAACCTCACTGTTGTTGCCACGCTTGAGCCCATCGCTGCTGCCACTTGGTCAATCCATCTCATTGGGGGTCTTCCTCTTTTCCTCTGACCCTCCACCTTACCTAACATAATATACTTCTCCAGTGACTGGTCCCTCCTGACAATATGTCTGAAGTATGAGAGACGAAGTTTGCCTGATTTAGAAGGTCACATTTATCTATGCTATAATAGCACATGAGGAGCTCTGGTAGCGTAGTGGTTACGAATTGGGCTGCAAACCTCAAGGTCAGCAGTTCGAAACTACCAGCTGCTCTGCAGGAGAAAGATGAGGCTTTCTGCTCCCATAAAGATTCACAGGCTTGGAAACCCTGTACAGGGTTGTTATGGGTTGGTACCAACTCAACGGCACTTAACAACAACAACAAATAGCAGCACATACGCAGAACTCTGTTTCTCAGGCACCTACTCAGTTCCACAAATCTGTCACAGCGTGACAGCAAATGCTACCATGAGCAGCACACTCTCCCACTTACTTCTTGCCCATGATTTTTTAGTTATTTTCTTCCAAGTAAATTTTAGAATACTTTCAAAATTTACTTAAATTATTAAATTTTCTTATCAAAATATTCACTTGCATATAAATGAGTAATTACCATATCTCACTGCATTACTAATATGAGCCGTCACTCATCTGTCAGTTTGCTGCAGTGTGGTGGCTTCTATGTTACTGTTACTCTGGAAGCTACACCACCGATATTTTTATTACCAGCAGGGTCTCATATAGTGGGCAGGTTTCAGATAAACTTCCAGACTAACATCGACTAGGAAGGAGGAGAGATGGACTACTTCCAAATATTTAGTCACTGAAAACCTTATGAATAGCAGTGGAACACTGTCAGCTAGCACCGGAATATTGAATACTGAAACATGGTGAAGAGCACCAGAATATTGTCAGATATAGTCCCGGGAGATGACCTCTCAGGTTGGAATGCACTCAGAATATGACTGGGGAAGAGCTGCCCCCTCAAATAAAGTTGACTTTGATGATGTGAATGGAGTAAAGCTTTTGGCACCGTCATATGCTGATGGAGCACAATTCAAAATGAGGAGAAACAGCTATATACATCCATTAAAAATCGTATTATGGAATGTAAAGATATATAAACCAAAGAAAATTGGAAGTTTTCAAAAATGAAATGGAATGCATAAGCATTGCTATCCTAAGCATTTATGAGCTAAAATGGACTGTTTTTGGTCATTCTGGATCTGACAAGCACATGGTTTACTATGTTGGGAATGGCAAAATGAAGATGAATGGCATCACATACATCATCAAAAAGAACATTTCAAGTTCTATCTTTAAGTGCAACACTGCCTGTGATAGGATAGTATCAATGCAAGGAAGATCAGTTAATACAAATGTCATTCAAATTTACTCACCAACTAAGGCCAGTGATGATGAAATTGAAGAATTCTACCAATTCTTCAGTCTGAAATTGACTAAACATTTAATCAAGATATACTGGTAATTACTGGCGATTGAAATGGAAAGGTTGGAAACAAAGAGATATGATCAGTGGTTGTAAATATGGCCTTGGTGGTAGAAACAATGCTGGAGATTGCATGACAGAATTTTGTAAGACCAATGACTTGTTCATTGCAAATACCATTTTTAAGCAACATAAAAGATGACTATACACATGGACTTCACCAGAAGGAATACACAGAAATTAAACTAACTACAACTGTGGAAAGAGAAAGTAAGAAAACTCAGTATCATTAGTCAAAACAAAGTTGGGGTACACTGTGGAACTGACCATCAGTTGCTCACATGCAAATTCAGGATGCTGCTGACAAAAATTAATAACAAATCCACTAGAGTCAAAGTATGACTTTGAATATATCCCACCTGAATTTAGAGATCATTACAAGAACAGATTTGATGACTGAAGGCCAGAAGAATTGTAGAATGAGATCCAGAACATCATACAGCAAGAAAGCAAAAGGTCACTAAGAAAAGAAAGAAGAAAAGACCAAAATGGATGTCAGAAGAGACTCTGCAACTTGGTCTCCAGCATAGAGATGCTAAAGCAAATGGAACAAATGAAGAGGTAACAAGAGTTGAACAGAAATTTTCAAAGGATAGCTCGAGAAGACAAAGTCAAATATTATAATGAAATCTGCAGGACCTGGAATTAGAAAACCACAGGGAAGAACACACTCAGCATTCCTCAACTTGACGGAACTGAAGAAAACCTCCAAGCCTCATCTTGAAATATTGAAGGATTCTATTGACAAAATACTGAATGAAGCAGAAAACTTCGAATACAGAGAGTCACTGTACCAGAAGGAAATGGTTGATGAGGAAAAAAAAAAAATCAGTTACTCCATGGGGTTTTCAAAAGCTGTGAACTCTTGGGAGCAGATCACCAGATCTTTACTCCAAGGCATCTCAGGGTGTACCTGAACTACCAATCTTTCCATTAGTAGCAAAGTGCTTATTAACCTTCTGTGCCACCCAAGCCCAAACACAGCCAGTATCATCCAGTCAATGCTGAATCACAGAGACCCTAGAGGACAGTGAACTGATCCAGTGATTCCCAAGGGTGCAAAGCTTTAAGGAAGCAGGCAGCTACATGATTCTCCTGTGGAGAGGGTGGTGGATCTGAATAGTTCACCCTTTGCTTAGCAGCCAAGTACTTTAACTTCTATACCACCAGCCAGGGACTCCTAAGTTTTGCACTTACCATGTTATTTGCATGGGCCACTGACTGGGGTGTGAAAATGCTTGGACTGTCTCTGATCAGTACACAGAAAGTCTTTCTACATAATAATAACATCAATCCAGGCAGGAAAAAAAAAAAAAAAATCCTATTCTCTAAGAAACTTTTCTTTTAGGACATCCAGCAAGATAAGTGACTAGGCAAACCGGCTATGAGACCGTCTACAACAAAGACATGAGAGGCACAGCGACCTGACAAATCAGCTCTGCCAGCCCAGGGCCACACCACCGTCCACACAGGTGGGGGCAGTCACACCCTTCTGATGACTAGAAGCATAGTCAGCCTCCACCTTGCACAGCACCTGCTCCACCTGAGTCTGGAGGTGCACCTTTACAAAGCAGGTGCTGGGTATACACCACCCCATGTCAGGAAGTGCATACTGTCTGCCAGCAGGTTGCACAGGACCAGACAGACACTCAAGGGGAGCAGGAATTTCTTCCAGGAATAGTTATTCTGACCCTTGCCAACCTCTGAGCCTAAAGAAACACCTTCCAAAACAAGTACCCTGCCCAGGGCTATCCTTTGAACTCAAGGAACTCCTTCAGGGGCAGGCCAGGCATCATGAACCCAGCCACCTTCTAGGCCAACAGGAATTCTATTCAAGACTGGACATTCTGCCCTCTGTGAATGGCAGACTGGCAACCCATACCAATGTGCTACCTCTAGACACCTCCTCAATTGGAAAAATTGTCCAGTGGCTCCTACCCACTCCTCACTCAACCCACTCCCCACACCCTCCCATGGTTTCCCCTTTCTATTTTTCCCTTTCCTTTTCTTTCTTTTACTTGTTTCTGCTATGTGGTGTTTTTGTTGTTGTTGTTGTTGTTTTTTAATATTCTTTGCTGTTGCGTTTTTGCATTTTCTTTCCTGATTTACTTGTATCTTTTGTTTCCTTCTTTTTCTCTGCTCTTTTTCCCTGCAACCTCCTTTCCCCCTTTACTGTTCTTTCCGCCTACACACACTCACTCCCCCTAGTTTTGGATTTGTGTGTTTGTTCTTTCTTTTGTTCATTCCCCTATTATTTTCTTTTTCTACTTGTTTTTTCCCCTCTTTTCAAAAACATTGATTATTTTGGGGATTTTTTGCAGTTGCTGTTTTTAGTTTATTTCTTCTCTCACTCGGTGGTGGTGGTGGTGGGGGGAAGCAGCTACCATACCCACACTGTCCAGCCACACCCACACATCCTACAGCTCCACTAACTGGGCAATGGTCACCACACATTAATGCACCCCTAAATCAATAGCAGACAACGGCAAGCCATCAGTCTAACTTGCCCTAAACTTTTCTAAATGAACAGCAAACAGAGACCTATGCACACATTTCCATCTTCTATCTCATCTACCAAGAGACAAGTTATGATAGAGCCTAAGAACATAGCAACATACAATTAACAACTAAATACAAATACAAAAACGCCACAATGTCATGGAGAGAGTAGACATGAAGAAACAAGACAGAGTAAAAGAAGCAAATGAGCAAATAACAGAGTCAGAACACCAATAGGTTGAAGAGAAAAGTTTGAGCAAACCAAAGACAAAATCAAGGAAAATACACAGAAAACTCTAGAAAAATTCAGGAAAACACTACAGGAACAATCTGACAAACAAACAAGCAAACAAAAAGAAACCATACAAAAAACAGTAAATAGATACCCGGATGATCCATCCTAAGATTCTGGACACAGAGAATGCATTGAAAGGGCAAAGGAGTGGAATCGATGGAGTCAATGGAAGCCAGAATTGACAAGACTGTAGAACACAATTATCAATACTAATCGGCTAGAGGATCCATCAGAAAAAAGAACAACAAAAAATAAAATAAAATAAGAAAACCAGAGAATTATAAGAGACACCAGCATAAGGAACAACTTATATATGATCAGAATTTCAGAACATAAAGATATTTAAAAAAAAAAACAGGCACCAACAAAATTGTCAAAGATCTGTCAAAGGAAAGATGAGAACCTTAATGAACCCCTCGATGAGGACAGACCCCAGGAGAAAATCACCAAGACACCTCATACTCAAACTTTCTAAACCCAAAGACAAGGAAAGAATCCTGAAACCAGTTTGGAAAAACAAAGTCATCCTAAAAAGGAGGACCAATAAAACAAAGCAGTGGCTTCTCAGCAGAAACTATATAGGCAATAAGGAATGAGGTAACATAGATAAACCTGAAAGAAAAACAGTTATCAAAGTTATGTCCCTCAAATACACTGGGAAAAAAACAAAACTTGAGGAATTTGTAAAATTCAGATCAAACTTATCAGAAACATAAAAGGGAGTTCTTTCAGACAGAACCAACAATGGCAGACAATACTAAGATTAACATGTCTGACATCACCCATAAATTAACCCCGATATAAAAGAAAAGACATAAGACAAAACAACAGAGATAACAATTTATAAACGACAATTACAAAGTAAAAAAGAGAATAATGTAGTTACAGAACTCCCAAATGGCGAGAAAGTCAATTCAATTTCAAAACAGAACAGTTTTATACTTAGGAAAATAACAATAAATTATAAAGTCACCTCAAAGAGAATTAATAAACCTCATCAAATAAGAAGAGGAAAATGATAAAGACTTCTTGTTACTGTTATGTGCCACCAAGACGGGTCGACTCATAGAGACCCCATACAATAGTTTCTGAGTCTTTTCATCTTTGCGGGAGCAGAAAGACTCATCTTTTTTCCTGATAAAGACTTGCTAAACACTACAAAAAAGAGAAGAAAAAAAAAACACCCAGTAATAAAAAATTAAGAAAATTCACAAACTACATGAACTCAGCACAGATAAATTATGTGGAAAAAATAAACCATCAGTACCACACGAAATGCACACAGTAAAATGTCAGCAATGAATTCCTATCTAATGGAATTACATTGGATGTACATGGATTAAATACACCAGTGAAGAGACAGAAAGTAAAAGAATGGATAGAAAATAAAACCCATACACACACACACACACAGAGGATTTCGGAGGAGCTGCTGGTGAGCTTGAACCACCGACCTTGCAGACCCAACTGACTTTGCAGTCCAGCCCATTACCCCAAAATTCACTAAAAATCAAAGGATGGAAAATATATACAAAGGGTTTTCAAAAAAGTCATGGAAAATGGATAACAGAATTTTCCCACCAACTTCTGAAGTACTCGTACATATGTCAAGAAAATGGCAATCAAAAATGAGCAGAAGTAGCAATACCAACCTCTCATAAAATAGACTTCAAGGCAATAAACAAGCTTAACGACAAGGAAGGACATTATATACAATGATTAAAGGATCAACTGAGAAGAAGGGAAAGCCACAATAAATACATATACACCCATGTAAAAACCTCAAGAAACAGAAATCAAACTGTAACAGAAACTAAGAAACAGACAACTCTACAATAATGTTGGTGTTAAGTAGCATCAAGTTGGTTCTGAATCATAACAATCTTGTATAGGGTTTCCAAAGAGGGGCTCTTTGAACCCCTGACCTTGTACGAGACTTTATACAACTGTACATTACACAGTCTTTTTAGTGCACAAGTAACATTTTCCATAGTAGATCATGTGTTTAACCACTAAGAAAGTCTCAATAAATCTAAATATGTCCAAACACTACAAAGTATCATCTCCGATTACTATGTTATGAAATTAGAAATTATTAACAGGAAGATCAAGGGGAAAAAAATTAAATCTATGGAAACAGAATAACATCCAACACAAAAAATACTGGGTAACAGAAGAAGTAAAAACAAAATAACTCCTTGAGTCAAACACAAATGAAAACACAACACACTAAAATCTTTGGGACACGGCAAAAGCTGTGCTGAGAGGACAATTTATAGCAATAAACTCACACACCAGAAGAGAACAAAAATCCATAGTTAAATCAGCATTTCCAATAAATAAAAAAAGAAGCCTACAGTCACCAGAAGAAAAGAAATAGTAAAGGGCAGGAATAAAACAAAAAACAGAACAATGAATCGTAAGAATCAACAAGACAAGAAGTGTGTTCTTTGAAAGGATTAATAAAATTAAAAAATCACTACCAAATTTAACAAAGGGAAAGATGCAAATAACAAGAAAAAAAAAACATGCAAATAACACAACAGAACCAAATGAAACAAAAATGGTACTATTTTCATTTCAAGTTGGTTTAGTTGTGGAGTCCTGATGTGGCGCTGTAGGATAATCAATGGACCAAAATGTCAATTTGAACCAAAGAGTCGGTGGTTCAAGCTCACTAGCTGCTCATTGGAAACCCTATACAGGATCACTGAGTTGGAACCAACTCGATGGAACTTAACAACAACATGAAGAACTGTACTCCAATATATTTGAAAATCTAAAAAAGATGGACAAGTTTCTAGACTAACATCTGACTAAACTAACACAGGCTGAAAATCTAAACAGAGATGTAATAAAAGAAGAAAATGGTCACTATAAAACACCCAACAACAACAATGTCTGGGCCCCGATGGTTTCACTGGAAAATTCTACCAAACATTCTGAGGAAAACTGACACAAAATTCTACATAAATTATTAGCGTAGTGGTTACGAATCGGGCTGCGAACCATAAGGTCAGCAGTTCGAAACTACCAGCGGTTCCGCGGGAGAAAGATGAGGCGTTCTGCTCCCGTAAAGATTAACAGCCTCGGAAACCCTGTGCAGGGTCGCTATGAGTCGGAACCGACTCCACGGCACATAACAACAACAACAACAACAGAAAATGATGAAATACTCCAGAATTCGTTTTATAAAGTGAACATAACCCTGACACCAAATCAAACAAACATTATTTAAAAAGAAAATTACTGACATGAATATAAAATTGTTAACAAAATCCTAGCCAACAGATTCTAACAATGTATCAAAAAATAATGCATCATTACCATTGATTAAAAACACAACATTAAAAACATAAACACAACTATAATCCACCACACTAATAAAACAAAGAAAAAGAATCACAAGATCATAGAAATCAATACACAAAATGTCATTTGACAAAATTCAACACCAATTCCTGATAAAAACACTCAACAAAATAGGTGTAAAATTCCTCACCATATAGTCTTGATAGACTGAAAATATTTCCCTTATAAATGACAGTAAGATAAGAATGCCCTTCATAACTACTCCTATTCACCATTGTGCAGGAGATTATAGCCAGAGGTATAAGACAAGAAAGAGAAATAAAAGGCATCCAAATTGGAAACAAAGAAGTAAAATGATCTCTATTTGCAGATGATATGATCTTGTACACAGAAAATCCCAAAATTTCAGCAAGAAAATTATTGAAACTAATTTGAAGATTTAGCAAAGTGGTATAGTACAAAATCAACATACAAAAATCAGCTGGGTTTCTTTAACAGAAAACTCTGAAAAGGACATTTAGAAAACAATAATACTATTTACAATAGCCACCCAAAAGATGACATACTTTGGAATAAATCAAACCAGAGAAACAAAAGATCGATACAAAGTAAACTATAACACACTATCAGTTTGGCACTGTAGGATAAGCCCTGGATTGCTAACCACAAGGTCAGTGGTTCAACCTACCAGCTACTCCTCAGTAACCTTGTACAGGATCGTTACAAGTTGGAACAGATTCAATGGCACTTAACAACAACAACTTATGAAACCAAAAGAGACCTACATAAATTGAAGGATATACCATGCTCATGGAAAGGAAGCCTTATTTAGCTTGTGAAAGTATCAATATTACCCAAAGTGATCTACAGATACAAAGCAATCGTGGTCCAGATTCCAACATCATTCTTTAAAAGGATCAAAAAGCTAATCACCAACATTACATGGAAAGAGTCACCAAATAAGCATAGCACCAGAATAACAAAAAAGAATAAAGTAGGAGACTTCACACTTCCCAAACTCAAAATCTATTACACAGTCACAGCAGTCTAAACAGCCTGGGACAGATACAGTGACAAACACATAGACCAATGGAACAGAACTGAGAAGCCAGAAGTAAATCACTCCTTCTGTGATTTACTTTTTTTTTTTTTTTTTTTTACAAAGGATCAAAACTCATTAAATGGGGAAGAGACAGTCACTTTAACAAATGGTGCTGGCAAAACTGCAGAACAATAAACAGGATATACTATAAAATAAATGTTAAGTGCTGTCGAGTTGATTCCAACCCATAGCGATCCTGTATAGGGTTTCCAAGGAGCAGCTGGTGAGCTTGAACCGCCAATCTTGCAGTTCAAATGACTTTGCAGTATGAAACATCAGCCCGCAAAGCCACACCAGGTACATGTTTTATGAAAATATACATTTCATTAAAAAAAAACCTCAAAGATTGATGTTTTCTGACAAAAGGAGAGGAGTGATTGATTTTGCAGCCCAGGAGCAGAGGTCCCTGGGACCATCAAGTGAGAAATGCAGAGAGCGGGACCCTACCCAGAGAGGCAGTGACGCCAGGCATGGAGACAGAGATGATGAAGTAGAAAGACAGAGTGGCTGGGGACATGGGACTCAGGGAGGGCGAGGGGCTGTGTGCTGACAATCAGGGGGGCAGTACTGTGGGGTGTATCCTTTGGTTATCTGATGATGCATGCAGGGGATTGTAATCATTGCAATGAAACAAAATACAATAGGATGAATGTGAAGCTGATGTTCTCCCATGTAAACCCACATAATTCACAATAAAAACTTCAAAAACAAAAACAAAAAACTCATACCATACAACAAAAGCAAAGTCAAGATGAGTCAAAGACTTCTATGTAAAACCTAAAACTCTAGAGATCATCTATACAACACCTCATAATAACACAGATGAACCTGGAGGACATAATTGTGAGTAAAATATGGCAACCATAAAAAGATAAATATTGCATTAGGTTTCACATTGAAAAAATTCAAGAGAAGGGCATTATTGTGAACCTGGAAGGCATTGTTGTGAGTAAAATATGGCAACCATAAAAGGATAAATATTGCATTAGGTTTCACATTGAAAAAATTCAAGAGAAGGTGCTCTACAAGGGATGCATGGATAAATGGAACATGCATACATGCTGAATGGGTAAGGAAGTGAGTGGTACTACACCCGTAAATGTATACAGATCTGAAAACAGACAGTTCTACATGTGCGTTTCCTTATCTGGAAATAGATCCACGAATGTGGTGGCACACAGAAGGATCAAAGTTATGAAAACTTTTTACCCATAAACAAATACCTTGCAGCCATATATCTCTCTGGGTCTAGGGGCTCCGGATCATAGTGCTGAGAGATACCAGAATCAATTGGTATAACATAGTCCATAGAGAAAATGGGCTACGTTATACTTTGGTTAAGTAGTGACTGGTGTCTCAAAAGATTATGAGTGGCCAACAAAGGTGCAACTGTTGGTCTCTCCCCCTCGGAAACAAAGAAGAGTGAAAAATTGAATGGAATCACTTAGTCTCCATTCCCTAGAGACCAGAAGAATTCAATGGTGCCCAGCTGTCACTATACAACTGCTCTAAAAAGTATCACATTAGGTCATAGTGTGGGAGAAAAATGTGGAACAAAACGCAAAAGCATAAAAAAGACCAGGCTTACTAGTCAGATAGACTGGTGAAACCCCTGAAATTAGGGTTTATTCAGCCTTCAGTTTTGGAAACGAACCCACTCCTTTGGAAATGAACTCACCCCTTCTGGCCCAACTGTCAGCCAAACAATAGATAGATCCACAAAGGGAAGAACAGCAATAGACAGGTAGGTACTCTTTAGAATTATGAAGCACTTGAGACCAAAAGGGTAGCATTGCCCCATTACACAGTTTAGAAAGGTAAGAATAGAAGGTGAAATAAAAATGGGAACCAAAGGAGGAAGTGGGATAAGCAATGTTAACATGATAGAAACTAAAATGTGTCTTAACTGTTGGATGGAAAACTGAGTTCTTCCTGTAAATTTTCAACCAATTCATAATAAAGTTTTTGTGTGTTTTTATAAAAATAGGTTTCCACTAAAATCTTAACCACTCTCAAACCACTAAAGAGCTAATCACATATTGAATAGTTCATGTAATCCACATTTTTTGTTACTTCATCACCTCAAATCACAACCATTTTACATTTTAAGTAAGAGCTGTTGTTGTTAAATATTGTCAAGTAGGTTCTAACTCATCGGGACCCTGTATGTGGTTTCCGAGGAACAGCTGGTAGGTTTGAATTGCTGATCTTCTGGTTCAAAACCCAGTGCTGACCCTACAGCACCACACCAGAAGTCTCTAAGTAAAAACAGTATATGAATCATGTAACTAAATTCTATCACTTTTTTTTGTCAGTTTATCATCCTATTGTACCTTGCATACTGCTATGATGTGGGAAGCTATGCCACCAGTATTTCAAATACTAGTAGTAGTAGACAGGCTTCAGAGGATCTTCCAGACTAAGACAGTCTACTAAGACTAAAGAGGTGGTCAACTAGTTAAAATGTAACCACTGAAAAACCGCCTGAATACCAGCAGAACATTGGCTAGTAGTACCAGAAGATGAATGCCTCAGGCTAGAAGGCACTCAAAATAAGACTGGGAAAGAACTCTCCTCAAAGTCAAGTCAGCCTTAATGACATGGATGGAGTGAAGCTTTGGTAATTTTATTTGCTGATGTGGAATTTCTTAGAAGAAACAGCTGCAAACAGCCATTAAATTAATTGGAACCTAGGAAATCTGGAAGTTATTATTAATGAAATGGAATGCATAAAGATTGCAATAGTTAGGGTTTTGCATCTACTTGACCAGGTCAGGATTTCCAGTGGTTTAGCAGTTGAGATGTGCTTATCTTCATGGTGATGAAACCAAATCCAGGCATAGTTAACTTTATGATAAGTGGCTATGAGCAGCCAATCAATATAATGGACACACAGGAAAGGTGCTCTGTCTCCCTCTCTTTTCTGCTGGGGACCTGGCCTCTACAGTTATAAGTCATTTCCTGGATAATAAACTTCTGTTTACATTTACACATATGTATGTCTCACTGGGTGTACTTATCTGGAAAATCCAGCCTAAAACAAAGATAGATGTTAGGTGTTAATGTACTGAAATGGATGGGTATTGGCAATTTTGAATCAGACAGCCATCTGGTTTACTGTGGAGGAAATGACGAATTCAAGAGGAATGGCATCACATTCATCATTAAGAACGTTTCAAGATGTATCTTGAAGTACAATGCTGTCTGTGATAGAATAGCATCAATATGCCTACAAGTAAAACCAGTTAACACGATTATGGTTATTATTCATATTTATGTTCCAACAACCAAAGCCAATGATAAAGAAACTGAAGAATCTTACCAATTTCTTTAGTCCAACAATGATAAAACATGCAATCAAGATGTACTGATAATTACTGGTGACTGGACTGCAAAAGTTGGAAACAAATAATGTTCATCACTTGGAAAATACCGACTTTGAGACAGAAACAACATTGGAGATCACCTGGTAGAATTTTGCAACAAGACCAAGACTTAATCATTGAAAATATCCCTTTTCAATAATGTAAACAGCAACTCTACACATGGACCTCCTCAAACTGAATACAAATGAATCAAATCACAATTACATCTCTGGGAAGAGATGATGAAAAGCCCATTCAGAACAAGACCAGGGGCTGACTGAGGAACAGACCATCAATTGCTTATATGTAAATTCAAATTGAAGCTGAAGAAAATGAAAACAAATTCACAAGAGCCAAGATACAACCCTGAATATTGTTGCTGTTAAGTGCTAGTGAGTTGGTTTTATCTCATAGCAACCCAGTATAGAGATTCTAAGAAGTGGCTGGTGGGTTAGAACCACAGTCTTTGTGGTTCAAACTGACCTTGCGATCCACTGTTTACCTGACAAGGAGTATATATCACCTTAATTTAGACACCATCTTAAGAACAAATTTGATCTCTTAAACAACATTGATGAACAAAGACCAGAGCAGTTGTGTAATGACATCAAAGACATCAAGCTTGAAAAATAATATAACTTTCTCCCATCACAGTTCCCCATGCTTTCATAAAATTGGCACATTTGGGGCTAAAAACAGGAGGGAAAGCCAGGAAATATCAAAGAAGAATGAATCTTCAGCAGGCTTCCCAGTGGGCTGTCGTATCGGGAACAAACACATATTCAGGAAATGTACCTCAAAAAGCACAAAGACTCAAAGAAACAATTGAGCCAAAGGACTAACAGACGACATGACCTACAGCCTCCACTACCAACTGTTCTGACCAGAATCACAATGGAAGGTCCTGGAACAGTCAGAGAAAAAACCTATAGAACCAAATTCAAAATCATACCAAAGGTCATTAAAAAGAAAGAAAAGAAAACATCAAAATGAATGCCCCAACAACTTACTCTTGAATATGGAACACCTAAAGTACAAAGAAAAAACGAGGAGCTAAAAGATCTAATCTAAAGAAAGCATATTTCAAAAGGCGGCTCAAGATGATACAATGTTATAATGAAATGTTCAAATACGTGGTGTTAGAAAGCCTAATTGGAAAAACAAATGCCACATTTCTCAAACTGAAAGAATTGAAATGAAAAAATCCAAGTCTCAAATTAGAATACTGAAGTAATCTATGAGCAAACTACTGAGTGACGCAGGAAGCATCAACAAAAAACATAGAAACACACACAATCACTGTAACAAAAATAATTGGTTGACATTCAACCATTTTAGGCTGTATCTGATGATCAAGAACCAATGGCACGAAGTGATTGGATTACAAGGTTTCAAGAGGGAGTTAAGTTTAAGAGTGTGTTGCGGGGAAGAAAGTTTTCATCTAGACAAGATGAAAATTGAGTAGTCTTCATCTTGTCTAGATAGGTCTAGTTAAAAGAGATGGGGATAAGAGTCTTATGATTCAATAGTGAGTAATTGTTATCATGACTAATTGTGACTGTCACCATTGGAAAAGTAGAAGGTTTGTAACAAAAATGGGGAGTAGTTAATCTTACAGTCCAGAAACAAAGGACCCTAGCACCATCAAGGGAGAAGAGCACAAGTGGGATACAGGACCTTATCCAGAGAAGCAGCAACACCAGAGATGAAGGCAGAGATGGGGACATGAAGAGAGGGAGCAACTGAGGACTCTAGATGCATGGGAAGAGACGGATTAAGAGCTGGCGGCCAGGAGGTAGACTTGCAGAATGTGCCCTTTGGTAGTGTAAATTATACACGCCTGAGTGTTTAAAAACAAAAAAAAGAGCTAAAGTGAATAGAGAAAAATACTGTTAACTGATGATACGTAGAGGGGATTATAATCATTGTAATGAAACAAGGTGTATGATTCGTTGAATGTAAAACTAATGATCTGTCCTGTAAACTTTCACTCAATCCACAATAAAAACTTAAAAAAAAAGAACCAATGGTAGTAAAGGACAAAGTCCACCCCTGACTAAAGGTACTCATGGAAAAAGAAGGCTCCAGGAAGTGATAGGATGGCAATGAAAATGTTTTCACAAGCTTAAAAATCAGCAAAGGTGTGTACCAGGGCTGTATCTTTCACCATACTTATTCAATCTGTGTGCCAAAACTCATAATACTAATGCTTAGAACATCCCAAGGGGGCAGACAGGGACACTGCCATCAAACTGTATCTGACTTCATCCCAAAACTGTCTATTTTTTCTCATGGTATACCTCTCACCTGCAACACCTACTCTAATTCAGGGGATCACATGGAGTTGAATTAACCAAGACCAATCTTCCTAGCAGAATAGCCAGCACATAGTAGGTACACAACATGCTACATGCTCTTCCTCCAATTAGCAGAATGAGGAGAGGAACGTCTGCTTTGAACTTTCTTGACATCAATTTCAGAATTTGGAAACAGCTGCCAATGTCCAGGGTGAGGAAAAAAGGGCTCCAGGGTTTTAATATGATGTAATCCTTGGTGGTTCTTCCTCATTTCTCTGTTCTTCAGCAGGTAGATGGCCTAGGGTAAAGGCCAAAACACCTGGAGGCAGAGTGTGGTAAGCCAGGTCTGGTCCCAAGGCTCGGCTTGGATCCCCATTCCTACCCTGAACCAGACCTGACGTCTGTCTGCAGAGGGTAGATGCGAGGCAGCGCAGACAAGTGCAGATAGCAGCTTCCAGAAGCAGGCTGAAAGGCTTGCCCAATGGGTCAAGGTGCAAATAGTCCTGGGGCTTACTTGCGATATATATTCCAGAGAGCTTTGTACTGAGCAGTGGGCCAAGACAAAGTGAATAAAAAGCAAATGTCTTAGGGGAAAACAAACCTTGTCCTCTGCCAAAGAGCTATTTGTTCCCTGAAAGACACAACAAAGCCACTGGAGCAAGAACTATAGGATCCTAACCGCATCCAACGTGGTGACAAGAAACAGTTCATCTTGTCATTTCCATATTGTTGTATGAACTAAAGATTTCTAAGTTGCCAATATACCACTCTTCAAAATACAGATGATACAACCTTGCTTGATGAAAATGAAGAGGACTTAAAATACTTACTGATGAGTTTAAGAGACTATAGCCTTCAATATGGATTGCACCTCAATGTAAAAAAACAAAGACAAAAATTCTCACAATTGGACCAATACATGACATCATGACAAATGGAGAAAACACTGAAGTTGTCCAAGACTTCATTATGCTTGGATCCACAGTCAACACTCATGGAAGCAGCAGTAAAGTCATCAAATGATGTTACTGCATTAAGCAAATCTGATGCACAAGACCTCGTCAATGTGTTCACGGGCAAAACTATCAGTTTGAGGACCAAGGTGTGCTTGATCCAATCCAAGGTACCTGACTGAAGACATGGTATTTTCAATTGTCTCACATGCATGTCTCTCATAGAAAACGAGAAAGGAAGACCATAGAAGAATTGATACATTGGAAATAATGGTGTTGGAGGAGAATATTGAAAGTACCATGGACTACAAGAAGAACAAACCAATCTGTCCTGTCCTGTAAGAAGTACAGCCAGAATGTTCCTTAGAAGCTAGGATGGTGAGACTTCACCTTTGACATGTTTGGACATGTTATCAGGTGGGACTAGTCCCTGGAGAAAGACATCATGCTTGGTAAAGTGGAAGGTCAGCAAAAAAGGAGGAAGACCTCCAACGAGATGGACTAGCATGGTGGCAGCAGCACTGAGTTCAAGCACAATAACAACCATTGGAAGGATGGCCAAGGATATCGGCAGTGTTTTGTTCTGTCGTACATATGGTCACTATGAGTCAGAACCAACTAAACGACATCTAACAACAACAATGTGCCAAATTTGCAAATTCTGAGCAAATAACTTCACTCTTTGGGTCTATTTCCTTATTTATAAAATGAGGTCTTTAGACCACAGGAGCTCTGAGTTTTGTTTCAACTCTAAAGCTGATTCTGTATACTACAGAAACATTTTTTTTGAGGCTAACTTATTCCTAGAATCATAGTTAAAATAATATTATGAGGAACTTCTGCTTCCAGCTAACATGGAATGTCAAGGGTTGGACTTACCCTTTTTCCTTAAATAACTTTTACAAAAAGAAGGAAAGAAATTATTTGCACACATTGGACAACGGACAGCCCAAGGCAGTGATCCCTGAGGAGACTATAAGGAAGTGACCCTGACCAGCGCACCCCAACAAACTGCCTGGAGAGTGCAAGCAGGGATCCACAAAAGTGTCTTGTGTTCTCTGTAAGGACAGAGAATTCAGCATCAAGGGAGGCCAAGGCAGCTAGAATTCAGAGTCAAGGAGAGAGAGACAGAGCTCTAGAGCTCAGCAGAGGGCTTCCCTTAACCTTTAGCTGAGGATTCATTAGTGTGTCAAGAAAAAGAATCACCAGACAGAATAATACAAAGCTTACAGAGGGCTTGCAAACATTTTTATTCCCACCAGTCAGACTGGAAAACTTCCCCAAACATGAAACATCACTGTTGTTGTTAAATGCCGTTCAGTCGATTCCATTACATAGTGACACTATGCAGGGCTTTTGAGGAGCACCGGTAGGTTTGAACCGCCAACCTTGTGGTTTGCAGTGTAGAGCTTATCCTGTATAGCGCCATATCAGGAGTCCAATATCATTGTTGTTGTTGTTGTTGTTAAGTGCTGTAGAGTCGATGCCAACCCACAGCGACCCTGTACAGGGTTTCTGAGGCTGTAACTCTTTACGGGAGCAGAAAGCCTCATCTTTCTCCCATGGAACAGCTGGTAGTTTCGAACTGCTGACCTTAAGGTTCACAGCCCGATTCATAACCACTACGCTACCAGAGCTCCAATATCATTAGAAGGCTAATAATTCAATCAACCAATCAATCAAACAAACAAAAACACCCAAACCTGCTACCACTAAGTCCGTTCTGACTCACGGAGACAACATATTTTACAGAGGAGAACTGTTCCAGATGGTTTTCTTGGCTGTAATTTTCTCAAAACCAAATTGTCAGGCATTTCTCCCATGGTACCTCTGGGTGATTCGAACCACCTACCTTTAGACCAGAGGCAAAGTGCAAACCACTGGCACCACCAAACTAAGTGTGCTATACCTCACTCGTAACCCACTGTCATCGATCAATTCTGATTCACAGCAACCCTATAGCATAGCGGAAAACTGCTTCTATAGACTCTCCCAGACTAAACATCTTCATGGTGAATCCCATCCAGAACCTTCTGTGGTGGTACATTCCTACTTGACTTGGCCATGGTGACTTCACTGGCTTACCCCACCTCTTGCACTGAGCACTCCTGACTCTTCCCGGAGCCAACAAGCTTGTCCTGCCCCAGTCACACCCCCAAATGCAAGGCACGCCCTCTAGCCCAGAGACCCACAACTTTGTGCCTTGATCCTCAAATATACCGAAAAATACCACTGTATTTAAGGAACAGACCACTAAATGTATTCCAAATCTATGTATACATTAAACAGCAGGTTTTACAAGTACATTAATACCTGCGTTCACTAGAAGTCATGCCCATACTGAAAAGCAAAATTCTGAAAATGAAGCACTTTTCATGGCCCTCAGGTACAAGTAAGTATTACCAATTAGAAAGAGTTTAGAATTATTAATCAATGTCTTTAAGTTTCACAAATACTAACAAAATCTTCACCAAGGGTAACAGAGTTAGGAGCTAGCTACTGCCCTTCATAAACTTTAAGTATCAGATTTCAAAGTCACGTACGGAGAAAAGAGATACAGTCCATCTTCAAAGAAACTTATCCATCTAAGCAATACTTACTAAGCATCTAATTTATACTAAGAGTGAATAAAGCAAAGACCCTACCCTCATGGAGCCTGTACACACTGTAGCTGGCAAAAAGACACTAAACAATAAATATAAGTAAACATGATGAATGGAGAAAAACCAGCAGTTGTCAAGGATTTCATTCTATTTGATCTGATAATCAATGCCAATGGGAGCAACAATAAAAACAATCAAGGTATAGCATGGGGTCAATCTGCTTCAATGCACTTCTGTAACGTTTTAAAAAGCAAAGATGGCACTTTGATGACTTAAGATGTCACAAATGCATGTGAAAGCTGGACAATGAAAAAGGACTCCAAAAGAAGAGCTGATCCAGTTGAACTGTAATGTTGGTGAAAGATACTGAATAGACCATGGACTGCCAGAAGAACCAATTAATTCAGTCTGCAAAGAAATACAACTGGCATGCTCCCTGGATGCAAGGATGGTGAGACTTGGTCCTTGTGGCTTTGGAGACATCACCAGGAAAGACCAATTGCTAGAAAACGACATCATGGTTGGTAAAGTAGAAGACCAGTAAAAATGAAGAAAACCCACCATGAGACAGATCGATACAGTCACAACAATAGGCTCAAACTTACTAAGAATATGTATGTCAGGTGCCATCGAGTTGGAATCGACTCATAGCGACCCCATGCACAGCAGAACGAAACAATGTCCGATCCTGGGCCAACCTCACTACTGCTGCCACACTTGACGCCATCAATGATGTCACCTGGCTGATCCATCTCGTTGGGGGTCTTCCTCTTTTTCTCTGACCCTCCATCTTACCCAGCATGACATCCTTCTCCAGTGACTGTTCTCTCCGGACAATGTGTCCAAAGTATGAGAGACGAAGCCTAGCCATCTTGGCCTCCAAGGAGCACTCTGGCCGCACTTCTTCAAAAACAGATCTATTGGTTCTTTTGGCAGTCCATGGCACTTTCAGTATTCTCCTCCAACACCACAACTCAAAGGCATCAATTCTTCTACGATCTTCTTTATTCACTGTCCATCTTTCGCATCCATATGAGGTCACTGAAAATACCATGGCTTGGGTCAGGCGCACCTTAGTCCTCAAGCTGACTTCTCTGCTCTTCAACACTTTAAAAAGTTCCTGTGCAGCAGATTTGTCCAATGCAAAATGTCGTCTGATCTCTTGACTGCTGCTTCCACAAGTGTTGATAGTTGATCCAAGAAGAATGAAGTCCTTGACAACTTCAATCTCTTCTCCATTGATAAGAATGCTGTTTATTAGTCCAGTGGTGAGGAGTTTTGTTTTCTTGACACTGAGTTGTAATCCATACGTTCCATTCTATTGCTCATAAGGCTGCCATGAATCAGAGCTGGTTTGGCAGCAACAACAATGAGCAAAACATTCACGATGTAATTTACTTATTGACAGTGCTGTGGGATAGAAGTATAAACTAGTGCCCAGTAAGAGGGGGGAAGCTGCAATTTCAACAGAATGCAGAGGGATCGTGGAACAAAGCCAGAAAGAGGAATGGATGTGGTCCACAGATAGAAGATGAAACTGGCCATGGAAGAGACTTCAGTTCCAGCAGAAGCAGCCACCAGTGCAGAATTTAATGTCTTCATCCCAATCATAACTACCTTTGGCAATTATGGTGGTGGTGGTGGTGTGCTGAGTTGTCAGTTCCGACTCTTACAGACCCTGCATTGGGTGTTCTAGATTCTAAATCTTTACAGGAAAAGAAAGCTTCATCTTTCTCCCATGGAACAGCTGGTAGTTTTGAACAGCTGACCTTGGGGTTAGCAGCTCGACTCATAGCTACTATACTACCAGAGTTCCTTTTAGCAATTTTAGTGGATGCCAGTTGTCCTACGAATGTCAGAACTAGCTTTTTACATTTCAATCACACTTTGGAATTTTCTGCTAATCATGATAAGTTTCGCTTTTCCAATGAGTTTATTCTCTTGTTATAAGAAGGTTTTGCTTAAGCCCTGCTTGATTATGAAGTGTCAGCACCCATCTACCGCTTTGCCTCACTGCGGGGCCTGTGATGCTGGACGCTGTGCTACTGGCATTTCAAATACTAGCAGGGTCACACATGGCTGAAAAGTTTCAGCAGAGCTTCCCGACTAAAACCTGACACCCTACTGCTGAAAATTACCCAATGGAACTTTATGGATTGCAAACAGAGCATTGAAGATGAACCACGCACGTTGGAAGGCATTCAAAATACAAGTGGGAAGAGCTACCTCCTTAGAGTTCTTGTTGTTAAGTGTCAGTGAGTCGGTTCCAACTGTATACGGTTTCTGAGGAGCAGCTGGTGAGCTTGAACCACCCTGCAGTTCAAACTGACCTTGTAGTCCAGAGCATTAACCACAGCACCACACCAGGACTCCACCTCCTTACAGCTGTTGTTGTCGTTAAGTACCGTGGAGTCGGTTCCGACTCACAGTGACCCTGGCACAGGGTTTCCGAGGCTGTACATCTTTACAGAAGTAGAAAGCCTCATCTTTCTCCCATGGAGCGGCTGGTAGTTTTGAACAGCCAACCTTGATGCTAGCAGCCCAGTTGACCTTAATGACTTGGAGTAAAGCCTGCAGAACCTTCATTTGCCAACACAGCATGACTCTAAATGAGAAGTAACAGCAGCAAACAATCATTATTCATTGGCACGAGGAAGAACCAACGACAAGAAGGGAAACCTTCAGTTAAATAAATTCACACAATAGCTATGATCTTGAAGATGATGGAGCAGGGCCAAGCAACACATCATTTTGTTACATACAAGGTCACGGCCTACTCAAAAGTAACTAACAATTACCAAGTGACCAAATCCCAGCCCCTTTATCCTAAGCAGGTACTCAGTCACCCACACACAAAAAAAACAACAGATGGAGACACATCATTTTCCCTTCCCTACTCCCGTTTCTGTGGATCTGGTCCCTGCTGACTGCTACCCAGGCCAGGACTGAAATCCTCACAAACCTTAACGTTTCTCAGTAAGTCTACCGGAGCCTCCAACAGACCTGAAGGATGACACAGGGAGTTCATCTTCAGAAAAATAAGACTTGGATTTTCTATCACTTTCTAAAGAAGGCCTAACAAACATAAGCAAAGTGAAAGGAAGTTCAGTTAGAGGGGAAAACTAACCGAAACATTGGACTTTTCCTTTGAAAATCAATTTTAGGAAACTCTCATAGAAACTGAAAATAGCATTCCTTGTCATATCATAATAACTTCAAATATTTGTTTTGGGGTTCCCCTTTAAAAAAAATAATAAAAAAGCTATCAGTACCCATTTTTTCAGTGTCTCCCTCAAAATGTGCATCAATATTCAACAATCTGAGGAGACTGCCAACCTGAGATCGTTTCCTGTGTGACGAAGATAGGACCGGAGTCCTGGTGTGGCATTGTGGGTTAATGTGCTGGACTGTAAAGTCAGTTTGAGCGACAAGGTCGGAGGTTCAAGCTCACCAGCTGCTTCTCAGAAACCATATACAGGGTTGCTAAGGGTTGGAACCAACTCGACAGCACTTACAACCACAACAACAAGATAGGCTCACAAAGCACAGGTACTGACTCTACCTGGGTTAGTAACCGATGGGAGCCCAGGGAAAATGGGAAGGGCCTTTCTCCTACCACCCACCAGCAAGGGCGCACAAGGCACAGGGCACTGCTGGCCAGGAGAGGGGACAGCAAAGAAGTCACCACATGCCTAAGAAAAGTCAAAAAGAAACAAAAATGGGATACACAGAAGCCATTATGAAATTCATGAACACAAACGGGCACAGATATATAAAAACTTTCAACATGTTCATTACTCTAAAAACCAAACACTTTAATACGGTTTTGGTTTTGTTGCTGTCAAGTGTCATCGAGTTGGTTCCAACTCACAGGTGACCAAGGTTGTAAATGTATGCCAGCGCAGAAAGCCTTGTCTTCCTCCCTCAGAGAGGACTGGGAGGCTTATCCCAGAAAATCACTGTACTCCCCTGAATAGGGCATTAAATAAGGTTGTTTGTTTTTTAAGTCATGTTTAAATTACTTCTTATGCTTCAATAAAAGGAGTAACTTTAAGGTCCCTCGCCCCACAGATTTCCAGGGCTGCAAATCTTTGCAAAAGCCGAAAGCCACATCTTTCTCCCAAGGACTGGCTGGTAGACTGAACTGCCAACCTTGTGAGGTCAGCAGACAAGCACAAACAACTGCACCCCAGGGCAAGTGCCACTGAGTCAGCGCCGACTCAGAGCTACCCTGTAAAAGGTTTCCAAGGAGCAGGTGATGGGACTGACCTGTTGACCTTGTGTTTCGAAGTCCAATTTGGATCTTACAGCACCACACCAGGGCTTATTAAACTACCGCAAAGACTGCTGTTGTTTAGTGCCATCAAGTCGGTTTCGACCCATAGTGACCCTGTATAGGGTTTCTGAGGACTGAATGGTGAGCCTGAACCACCAACCTTCCGATTCAAAGCAATTTTGCAGTCCAGCGCATTAACCCACAGCGTCACAGTAGGACTCCTCAAAAACAAGTATTTCCATTTTACAGATAGTAATAATGAGTCCTGGTGTGGCATTGCAGGATAATTCATCATCCAGTCCTTGGAAAGCCATTTCAGGGTCACTATGGAGTCCTGGTGTGCACTGTGGGCTACTGCGTCAGACTGAAAAGTCGTTTGAACTGCAACGTAGGTGGTTCAAGCTCACCAGCTGCTCCTTGGAAACCCTATGTTGTTGTCGTTAAGTGCTGTGGAGTCAGTTCCAACTCATAGTGACCCTGCACAGGGTTTCTGAGGCTGTAAATCTTTACAGGACCAGAATGCCTCATCTTTCTCCCGTAGAGCCGCTGGTAGTTTCAAACTGCTGACCTTGAGGTTTGCAGCCCAACTCGTAACCACTATGCTACCAGAGCCTATACAGGGTTGCTATGGGTCAGAATCAACTCAACGGCACTTAACAACAACAAGTCATAAATGACTTGATAGCACTTATAAACTCCTGACAAAATGCGTATTTTAGAAATTATTCCAAAATTCCCCATAAAACACGTACTTTATAAAGTATTCCAACTGCCTAAATTTCTGTCAACCAAAACACTTGCTGCTTTTTAAAAACACATCATGTTTCACTCTCCAGCTTATGACTTCTACAACTAAGTCAACACAGAAGACATACAGCACGGAGACAGTGAGACTGGCACAGTAAGCACCCTTGTCTGCTCCGAGATCAAAGAGAAAGTGAAAGTGTTCACTGAAAGTGTTCACAAACTGGCAACACCATAAATGCCCCCACCTACTATTCACTACATTCTAATTATTTTAACATGGCAAAACGTGCCCAGCAATGAAAGTACTATGCCGATTTCTTAGAGAATCCAGAAATCGTTATAGGGCCCCAATGCTGTGTCCAACAGACTCCACCTCCATATTCAGAGTCATTTTTAGGTCTCTACAGATGCAGCAAACACCAGTCCAGAAATGGCACCGATTCTGTAATTTACAAGCATTTGCTGTAAAATCTGCAATAAAACACCCATAAGAAAATGGTTGGGAAACTGAAGTTCTCCTTTTAACCGCCTGAGCCAAGTTTTGATATCCAAATCTGGTCATGTGAGCAGCTTCCCATCCCTACTCCAACCCCAGTTTAAAATATGGAAAACCTATTCTGGGGGTAAAGGCAAAATACTTAATGAGAGCCTATATGCAAGGGATATACACCTTCCTGCTGAAAACTGGAACAATGAAGACTGAGAAGGGAACTGTTAAGAATGACTTGAACACAACAGGTACGATCTGAGGTTGTGCCAGGGAAACCAGGACAAATGCCAGCATCCCATCAAGTCCTGTTCCTCTCCTACAAAAAAGTCAAACACCGGAGCTGATTATACACGTCTGGAAGAGTGCACCTCAGGCTGTGTGTAGGCTGAGTGAAGTGCACTGAGGACCAGGTATTCAGGGTCTGGACTGCGGAGACAAGGTAAGATGAGAGGAGAGGAGGAAAGAGAGGCAAAGGTATAATGCCAAGTGCCAATAACATGGCCAACAATAGCCAACACAAGCAAGGCACACAGACAGAGTAATTATCCAGTATGGCTTAATTCCTAAAATCACCCAACAAGGTAGGCATGAACACATCACCAGCACCTAGGAGAGTCCCTTCCCAAACATTTACATAAATAGGTGATGTATGAATGGGCTAGTGAAGAAGTGTGAAATTCACAACCACGTTAGCTGCCCTGTACCAAGAAGTCTATAAACATCAGGCCCTGATTTATAACTGTGTAAGTGGATCCTTGCCCACACCCTGCCACTTGCTGGCTCTGCTGGATCCCTAGCCTCCTACCCACCAGTCCTTCTCTGACTATGGAACCTCAAATGCACCCCCCCGCCAGATTGAGGAATATAATTTCAGTGTTCTAACATCTTGACCTAAGATTCCACAGAAGAATCCAGCTCAAAGGGCAGAAAATACACAACAGAACTTCAAGTTCTCATTGACTCTCCACTTTTTGGTTCTATGAACACTGGATAAACCTCTGACACTATTACCCTGAGGTAATCTTTCACACTTCAACCAAAAACAGCCCTGAAGTCTTTGTAAAAACAATCATTTTCCTTAACCAGTACATTATGCCTGCCTTAAGTATTAATCTCTTAAGAACTCTATATGGTGTGGCACTGTGTGTTAATGTGCTGGACTGCAAAGTCAGTTTGAACTGCAAGATCGGAGGTTCAAGATAAACAGCCACAGGGTCATTACAGGTTGGGACCAACATGATGGCATGTAACAACAACAACAACAACACAATGCAATCAAGTTGATAATAGCAACTTGAAAGATCAAATAGGAACCTTAGAGGGCAGTGAATTTATGTTAATCCTGGAAGAACAACTCAGAAATCAGGGTGAGAATCATTGCACAAGTAGAAGAATACAATCAGTGTCACTAATTGGTACATGCAGAAACTCTTCAATTGCTGTATGTCTAACTCTATAGATTCTCAACAACAACAAAATCATGTTTTATAAAAAAAAAAGGAGATTTCCATGTCTCCACCTTGCTGGCACTGGTGTGGGGGAGGGAGAAGCACAGGCAATCCACTAACCATGTGTGGGGACCACCAATGGCTCTCACCCCACGAACATGAGTAATCCAGAATCACAGCTACCACCATCAGGGTCCATCATGGAGTAGACTGTGGCGGGGGTGGAAGATGAGGGAGGACAAAGAGACCTAACTTGCTCCTGTCAACAGCACAATAAAGGGTGAGCCCTTTCAGCTAGAGGGTGGCTTCCAAACTTGCTAAAGAAGCACAGAGGAAAGAGAATTCGTTGAAGAGAATGAGAGCCAGTGATAGGATGGCTCCAAGGAAGGACGTGGTTTATATCCCAGCCAAAGCAACAGGAGAAGAGTGTGAGCAATGTCAACAAAAGCAGGAAACACAAGCTGAAGACACAACCCACAGAGGGGTCATAAGGGAGGCCAAGGGAACACAAATTACTGCTGGGGGGCCACAGTCAGACAGTAGAGGGGATCTGTGCACACTAGGGAAATTCTCAATGTGATGGACTGACCCTGGGTCCTCAACAATGGATGCAGACATATCAGTAATTGTCAAGACGGCCAAGGACCAGGCAGCATTTCGGTCTACTGTACATGGGGCCCAACAGCGCATCATGAGACAAGCTGACTGTATTTTTGACGGGAACCAAACCTAGTTGAACCACTTCCAAAACTGAGAGACAAAACAGCACCACAAGATTCTCTGGGCCAGAGATTTAGACTGAGATTATCAGGAAGGTTCTCACAGCTAAAGAAAGCAGGTAGCCACCTGCAGGGAGAGCTCAGTTAACTAGAACCTACACAAAGGTGATCAGTTACAGGATCACCTGAAGAGGACTCTGGGAGTGTGAGTGAGGCAGCGCCCTCCCTCCTCCCACAAACACACCTTCATATCACTGATACCCTGCCCCCGCCCCCGCAGAGGTTGCTGTACTGCCAATTGCCAGCTGCATTACCAGAGACACTAGCTATGGCCTGGGAGGGGCGGTGTATTTTGATTGCAGTCTCAGCCATCTTAGGTAAAGATAGCTCTCTCTCAGGATGAAGATGTTTCTCTGGGTGCACCCTTCACTCTGTTAGACCACCTGAGCTAGAAAGACTACATTCATTTTCTTGTGAAACCTAAAAATACATTAAGTAGCCTGCATATACCAAGAACCTGGCTCCAAGGACTAATTTAAACATATCAGATATCATTGCAACGCCAGATATAAAGCAGCTATATGAAATTTACTCTCTTAGATGTGTTCTGCAAGGACAAGTAAAACAAAATATAACTTGCAAATAAATTTAGTGGGGTTTTTTTTTGTTTTGTTTTTTAAACAATACCACACAAGATCTTATTTTCTTTAAAAAGTAAAAGGATGCAAGGGAGCTATGACTTCTTTGATACCAATGGTCCCAAGTCTTATCTCTGAAGCCACAAGCAAAATGGTTCCATCTTTCTTATTCCTTATAAACAGCAGTGCCACACCAGGTCTTGTGCCCCATAGAGACTTGATGAATATGTTTTCTTTCCTCTTAGGAAAGGACTTTATATTCCCCAAAACAGCAACCACTAAGAAAATGTCTGTTGTTTCCTCGCGACCCAAAGAATAAATTGCAATGCTCTGGTGTGGTGCTGTGGGTTAATGCACTGGGCTGGAAGGTTGGTTTGAAGCACAAGGTCAGCGGTTCCAGCCCACCGGCTAGCTGCTCCTCGGAACCCATGTACAATGGTTGCTATGAGTCGGAACCGACTTGACAGCACTGAACAACGATAACAACAATGTAGTTTTGGCCCCATCTTAAAACTAAGCGAGGATTTAGTTAAGATCTAGAAATGTGTGCTGAATTCCTAGAGAGTCTACTGATTTGAAATTTGGGGACAGAAAATGAGGGAGGAGCCTTCAAGGATCCCATCCAGCCAAGATCAGAGGCAGCAAGGTGTCTCAGCAAGGGCCTCACCTCTCCAGTCCAGGGTTGTTGGTACCACTCCTTTGTCCCTTACACCTCCCCTTTTATAAAAGCACAAACGAAAACAGCAAGTGTACCAAGTCCGAGTTCTCACACACCAGAGGCAGCACCAGGATTAGAACCTGGACCTGCAGGGGTCCGAGACTCACTCCTAACCGTCGCATGGCCTCCAATGCCGACATCAAGTTTTGAGGTTTAACTGGAAATAGAAGATGCTCAAATAAAACACACACACAAGGTAGGTGGCAGATCACACTGGAAGACACACAGAGGCTCCCTTGCGCAAGCCAAGTCCAGGGCTGTGGGCAAAAGAACAGGAAGAGTCATTTCAGGCATCTTAGAAAGAGGGGGTGATTTCCAAGGAATGTTGAGCCTACAGAGGCTGAAAGCAGACAGACTATAAAGTGGACAATAATATCCGACAGGTATGTGCTTCTTAGAACAATCAATCTCACAAGATCAAAGGGGCAGTACTGCCCAGAGGTAAAGCTCAGAAGGCAGGAAGGGATAGGAAAGAAGGACAAATTGAAAACACAAGAATTGGGAAGAGTGCTGTTTCACTGTAGGGACTGAGACTGACACCACAAAATAAAATGTGTAGGAACTGCTGAATGAAAAACGATCTTACTTTCTCTGTAAACGCTATTTTTAAAAAAAATAAATCAAAGTGTGAGACATATAGAACTAATAAAGAAAGGAAAAGGTGCAGAATCACTCACTACCTGAAAAATAGGTGGGAATGGAATTCCTTTCGAGGGGCTGACCCCAAACCAAGAACATAAGGGGCAATATCACCTTCTAGATATCATCACCTCCAAAACTTGCCAAAGGATTGGGAGAACACAACAACAAAATAAAATCCAAAATTGTGTGTGAGCAATAATCTCATCCCAGCACTTATGAGAGTCTCATGCCTCTCACCCAAAATAATGAGGACACATGCTGATATGAGGAGGCTCATTTTGGCTCATGTTATCCCAAGAGACTTAACTGTAGCAATTGGTGATATAAAAGGGGTCAGCAAACAATTCCTGTGAAGGGCCAGCTACTGTTTTAATTCTGCTGACTGGTCTGAAAACAACCATGGACACTAAAGCAAACAAAATGAGAATGGTCACGTTCTAATACAACTTTATTTACATATGCAGGGCAGATTTGGCCCATAGGCTATAATTCCTTCAACTCCTACTCGAGAAGAGCACGTTTTCCTGCCTAGAGTTTCAAGAACACAGCATGGATAGATCCCAAAAAAAGTAACTTGTGATCATTTGGAGCTGGGACTGAATTTATGTAATCACTCTAATAAGGGAAGAGTTTATGGGAAAAAGAACTTGATTTGGGTTGTCTTCCAAGGACCCTTGGAATTCCCAGTAATCAAATTATCTTTTATTCTTCTAAAACAGCCTGGCAATACTTAGTCAACTTTTGCTGCTGCTGTTGTTGTTAAGCATTATCAAGTTGGTTCAGACACATAGCAACGCTGTATAGGATTTTCAAGGAGCTGGTGGGTTTGATCCACCAACTTGCAGTTAGCAGTCCAGTGCTTATCCTACAGTGCCAAACCTGGAATGGTGAGACCATCCATGCTCAGGCAACTCCCTGAAGAAAAAGGCACCACTGAGCTCTCTCTCATACTTTGCCTGATGAATCTCTGCTTGTATCCTCTCTGGTTATCACAAACAGGTAGCAGTAACTGTTAAATGCAGATAACCATCTCTATGACTTTTGTGAGCCATTCTAAAAAAGTAACAAACCCAGAGAGACAGTGAAAACCAATAGAGGTTGGTATCCGTCTATTCGGCAGTTGATCTAAAGGACAGAGAACAAAAGGGACCAGAGAAAGACAGGGACAGAGGGCTTAAAATGCAGGGAGTTGTAAGGACTCCTAAACCTATAGCTGGTACCTAATGACCTCACCCAATTTGCCAGAGGGATACATTGACCTGGCTCAGAGGTGCTGGGGATGAAAGCTGCCTTAACTCTGGGTGATGCAGGAAAGAGTACCACAAGAAGTGGCTGATAACAAAGGTCATGGAGACATAGAAATGTGAAGGCTAGATCCACTGAAAATAGGACGTGGATTCATGTTTATCTATGCCATGAGTAACAACACAGGTGGGGTTTGCTGACTTCGCCTTCCAGCATATTCAACCACCAACTGCAGACCTATTCAGGCTGTTCACATCTCCATCAAGCAGAAACTTTTGTAGGATTACAAGATGATGGTCTAGAATGCTTCATTTTTAATACAATAATATCCATCAACTCAGAAATAAGAAAAAGAATACTTGAACATTTAAGTAAAAATAAATCAGTTTTAAAACATTCCACCTTTAAAAAACAAAAAGTCAACAATCTATATATATCAAGCAGTTTATAGCTAAAGCATACCTTAATATTTTGTTTAGATGTTTTGATCTGAAACCATTTTATTTATTTCATATCACTCTGAAGGACAATAAAGTTGCTTTTATCTATTGTTCTTGTTGTTAATTGGCATCTCTTCTGTACAATAAAACTTTTCCTGGTTCTATGCCATCATCGTGGTCACTGGCATATTCAAGTCTATCCTAGGAGCTATTACACCTTTCCATGTCACACCTTTAACATCCTATTCACCTCCCACCATTGATTCCACAGGACGAGGTGTCTAAAACAAGTGAGTTTCCAGCATCACAGCAACACATACGCCACCGCAGTATGACAAAGACAGGCAGTGGGTTTTATTTACTACAACGCTTCCAATAGGTCAATGATCTCTTCTTCAAAACCCTTGTGGCTGGATGTGATTGAGAAATCCTCATGCCCAATTTAAATCTGCAACCTTAGCACCAAGATGGTGCCTGGTACCTATATACAGTCAATTCCTTTAGTAGGCATTAAAGCTGTTGTTGTTACTAAGTGCCAGTGAGTCAGTTACGACTCGTAGCAGAACTATGGACAACAGAAGGAAACACTGCTGCATCCTGTGCCAACCTCACAAATATTGTTACACTTGAGTCCATGGTGGATGCCACTTTGCTAATCCATCTCTCTTGGGGGTGGGGGGGTGGAGACCTTCCTCTTTTTCACTGACCCTCCACTTTATCAAGTATGATGTCCTTCTCCAAGGACTGGTCTCTCCTGATACTATGTCCAAAATATGCTAAAAGAATTCTTGCCACACTGGTTTCTAAGGGGCATTCTGGCTGCACTTTTTCCAACACAGATTTATCTGTTCTTTTGACAGTCCATGGAACTTTCAATATTCTCCTCCAACAACCTGCAATATGCAGATGATACAACCTTGCTTGCTGAAAGTAAAGAACACTTAAAACATTTACTGATGAAGATCAAACAGCATAGTCTTCAGTATAGATTACATCTCAATGAAAAGCAAACAAAAGTCCTCACCACTGGACCAGTAAACAACATTCTTATCAATGGAGAAAAGATTGAAGTTGTCAAGGACTTCATTCTTCTTAGATCAACTATCAACACTCATGGAAGCAGCAGTCAAAAAATCAACATATTGCATTAGGCAAATCTGCTGCACAAGACTTTTCTGAAGTGTTGAAGAGCAAAGATGTCAGCTTGAGGACTAAGGTGCACCTTCTCAAGCCATGGTATTTTCAATAACCTCATATGGATGCTAAAGCTGGACAGTGAAGAAGTAAGACCGTAGAAGAACTGACGCATTTGAGTT